>NW_027532015.1:8780330-8864836 GCF_008692635.1 Crocuta crocuta
AAAAAAAAAAAAAAAAAAAAATTCTCCATTTGATTGCAGCCTCTAATAAGCAATTCTTCCAAATTTCTTCTGACTTAAGAAGTTCAGAGTATGTTGAGCTGAAGAAACACTAGGATCATAATTACGGTTATTATAGGGAGTTGTTGTATGCCCATCACCACAGCATCTGGCTGTAATCACATGCTTAATGGAATGCAAGATGATCCACTGCTCATAATGGGTACTTTCCAAGCCAGGCAGCCACCAAGTGCCCACCCTCCCACTCGGAGGCCCAACAGAACAGATGTTTGTGGAAAGTGAAGATGCTTGTGCCTGTCTGGAGGGCCAGTGACCTCAGGACAGTGCTCAGGGAGAGTCAGTTCCACAACCAGGTCTTGGTGCTTGTATAGTTCTGACCAGCCAGCAAGGGCAAGATCTCCCCCAGCTCTGCAGAGGAGGGAAGGAGCTGAGAGGGGGACATCCCACCCAAAGCTCACCTCTGATCACACTGAACCTCACAGAGGGTGAAGTGGAGAAGTGTGACTATGGGCTGTGGACCCATACTTGCTCCTGATAACCTCAAGCTTCTGACCCCATTCTTTAGCAACTGGGATGCTACACACTGAGAATGCCAGTGGAGATCGCTCTCATCTGACAAGTCCTCTGAAGCACAGTGTCTTAGCTTGTGCTGCCACGACAAAACACTCAAGGTTGGGTGGCATCAATAACAACATTTATTTCTCACAGTTCTGGAAGTTGGAAAGTCCAAGATCAAGGTGCTGACAGATTTGTTTCTTGGGGAGGGCCCTCTTCCTGGCTTATAAATGGCCACTTTTGCCTTTGCTGTATTCTTACATGGTAGCGAGAGGAGCCTCTCATATGTCTTCCTCTGAGGGCACTAATCCCATCATGGGGGTTCCACCCTCCTGACTTCATCTAAACCTAATCACTTTTCAAAGGTTCTGCCTCCTGAAACTGCCATAGTGGGGGTCAGGGCTTCAACATAGGAATTTGGTAGTTGTGGTGGGCGGAACAAATACCTGTCTATAACAATAATCAAATTCATTGTCGTGTGTGTGTGTGTGTGTGCGCGCGCGCGCGCGCGCGTGCGCGTGCATGCGTTACCCATTTCCTCCTTCACACCTCAGTTCTGAGAACTGAGAAGTCACAGATGCCTGAGCACACCTCATCCCCTATACCTACGGACAGGGGCCCTCATGTCTTTTGGCCCCACTCTCCCCCAGCCTACCAGGTGCCTGTGTTGGTGTATCAGGTTTTGACTATGGTGGAGTCTTAGCTCATGTCTTCAGTGAATTCCTTTAGGTGCTATTAGAAATCCCACAGCTACTTGACGGTACTGTGCCATACATTCTAGATATCTTTGTTGACTTTTGTTTCCCCAAACATAAAACCCTATAGTCATATGACCTCTCCTATATCATCATGCTTGATCTCTATGCTTCTTCCCTTTCATTTTAGTTTACTGCTGCTGTCTTTCTCCTGCAGTTCCAATGCAAATAAACTTCCCTTTTCCCTAACCAATCTCATATCCAAAAATCTTCTGTATGCCCCCATGGGCATTGCAAATTCAACATGGCTAACAATGGACCTTTAATATCTCCTTGCCCACCCAACCCCCTACAAACCTATGTCTCTGCCATTGACTAGTTCAGTTGGTAATACCATCACCAATCCAACTGAATTATCCTTTCCCTTCATTCAACATCCCATCTATCAAGTCGTCCAGGATTTACTCTCAAAATACTGCATCTATTAGAATAGAAGAAATAAGCATTTGGAATAGATCCCCCTAGTTTTCTCAGTTAGAAGATAATTTCCCCCAAAAACTCAACCATTTTCTTTTGAGGGTGGCTAATTTAATTGATGCATAGTCAAATGTCAATCTATAATTTTAATTGTTAGTTACACATGCATATTTAAAATAACAAATAAAATACCAGACATTAGTTTAGAAATTAATATCCTCACAGATAGTTCATGAAAGTTTTATTTAAACTCCTCATGTATAATTTTGACATCATGGTTTTTATGGTACTGGAGCTACTTATGGAATTAATATGGCTTTCTAGAGCAAATCAGGGTCAGTTGTGTGGTGTTGGAGACATGGCATTTTTAGAATCCAGATGTAATTCTGTCTCTGGAAACATTTCTTAATGTCACAAGAACTCATGCAACAGCTGGTTTTTTCAACTGTGTATTGTAATCCTCACTATGAAATCACTTAGTATATTTGTTTTAAAGTAACCTTTTAATTGCTTTTTTGTAACACCATTGAACACTTGGAATTGTGAGTCATAATCCCAGGAAAAATAACTGCCTCTCTATTAATTGACTTTGCCTTAAGTTTTTTTTTCAACTGAGTCAGAAGACCTCTCTGAGAACCCAAACTAGCATTGATTCAAGCCATTTCAGGCCAATGTGCCTTCTCCAAACAGAGGGGAGCCATATGCTCAGTTAGCACAGGACAGCCTCTGTCTAACATGTTATCCCTGTGTAATTGTCAATAAAACCAGTTTAGATAATTAATCATATCATCAAGTACCACTGTATTGTACCAACTAACATTGGTTGGAGAACTCCCCTAATAAGGTTTTATAAAGATTCAGATATGAGGTCCCTCTGTCTTTTTGGAGGGACCTGTGGGGTTGGGGAGCAGTGTCTCACCTTTGGGCATAAAGAGCATTTCTCATGAGCTCTCACAGTACCCTCCCAAGGGGTCTCTCTGCTTCCAACATGTCTCCCTCGGTCCACCTTCTACTGTGCCTTCTTCTCCCCTGCTTACGACCCTACAATGGTTCCCAACGACTGCAGGATTCTATACAAGCTCCTTATATGGCTTACAATGCTCTCTTTTACTGGATCCCATTTTGCTTCCTAAAACTCATTTCCTGCCATCTTTATTTGATGGAGTAAATTGTAGCCCCTCTCCCCTCCCCCCCCCCCGATATGTCCATGTCCCAATCCTTGGTACCTTTGAATATTATACAAAGGGACCTGGCAGATGTGATTAAATTAAGGATCTTGAGATGGGGAAATTCTCCTAAAATTACCTGAATGAGTATGAGGTAAAGACAGTGGTCCTTTTGAGAGGGAGGCAAGCAGGTCAGTGAGGAGGTAGGAAATGGGAAGGAAGTTAGAGTCACGGGAAAAGATATTATGATGACAAAAGGAGAAATTGGAGTCATTCGTTTTGGAGATGAAGGAAGGAGCCACAAAGCAAGGGATGCAGACCCACAGTAGAAGACAAAGCCAAGGAAACAGATTCTTCCCTCTGAGTCTCTGGAAGGAGCCAGCATTCCCGACATCTTGAATTTAGTCCAGTAAGACTGAGTGTGGATTTCTGACCTCCAGAACTGTAAAGAAAATAGATTATGTTGTTTTAAGCCACCATGTTCGTGGTAATGTGTTACAGAAGCCGTAGGGATTACTACGCCCTACTCAGTGCTTTATGTTCCAGCGACCCCTGTTTGTCTGACACTCACCACCAATCATGCTTTTTCCTGCTTCTGCTATTTTGCTGCCATCCCTGCTGCCTGAAATGCCCTCCTTGCCACCTTCCTTTCTCCCTCCAGCCCTCATTTGCTTGGCCAAATCCTATTTGTCCATCTGATTCAGCTTGGACATTCCCACTGACCTTCATACCTACATCTACCTAGATGGGGTCAGTACCCTTTTTCTGGCTCCCATGGTCCCATTCACATTTCTCTAGCATTTCTTTGACCATAGTTTACCCAAATGATCTAATTGTCATCTTCAATAGTCCAAGAAGGGACTGTGTAGAGGGACGGTGTCTTTTTTTTTTCTGTCTCCATATTCGGTGAGTGCTTGATAACTATTGAATTAATAAAAAAGAATTTTAATAACTTAATTAATAAATATTTCTTGAATAAGAAACATTGGGTTATTCCTTGCCTATATCCAAATGATTTTTAGGAAGAACTGCTTATGTTCAGTATTGTATTATGTATCATCCTAGAAGAAATTGTGATTTGCTGCCAAATGGACAGATCCTAGGAATCAAAATGGAAGAGTTTCAGGTCTCTTTTATCCCCCATTGAGAGAGTTTTCTTGGGATCCTGGCTCAGTGATAGATGTTTAGTGTTCCAGAGGAAGCTTTCCCCTCAGACAAACTCATTCACCAGGGTCTAGAGGTCCAGACTCTAAGCTCCATTGGGTAATGGGTGCTTAAGTTCAAATCTCTACGTCCCAGAAATGTCTCACCCCACACTTTAGCCTAACTGGGCTGTGCTTCTCCTCAGACAAGTCTTCCTATCTTGACACCTTTGCTTACTTCTTTTCCTCCTCCTAGAATGCTTCTCTCTCCCAATTTCCACGTTTTCAACCTTCCCATCCATGAAAGTTCAGCTTCTAAAACTAGCCCAGATCCTCGTTGAGCATTTCACAGTTCAGATGAGAGGACATGAGTAATTCAGCCCAATCCATCACAATCATAAAAGCAACTGAAAATCAAGTTCATCCCAGATGGAGCCAACATCTTCTTCTACAAAGGAGAGCATGTTTTCAGAGGAAAGCAAGCACAGCTTTAGAAGGGTGGTGAAACCTGCCATATAGGCCTCTGAGCAATCTCTTGTGTATATTTTTTGGCCCATTATGGTAACTTCTTTTCCTCTTTACCTTCTTTGTAACTGGGCGATTATACTGCCAATCTCTGGGTACTATAATTTTCATTGCAATATGAGGCCCCATTTGATGCTTGCAAATTATGGACCCAGGGCTGAAGCTCTGATGTGGGAGTTGCTGCCACATAAGTCAGAAAAAGTTACATATACATGAGTGCAGCTCTGGGAATGAAGAACCTCTTTTCATAATCACAATTTAATATTTAAAAATAAAAGCTCAGTTACAGAAAAATAATAGGAGCAGCCCCATCATAAAAGGAAAAGAACCAAAATGAAGTGCTCTCCTAAAAGTTTCATAAAATACAACCACACACATATTATACACTTGGGAGAAATACCATAAAATTTCTACACTGGAAGAGGCAATGTTCCCTCAATCTCCTTTCATGTTCAACAAGGATTTGTTATGAATTCTGAAGTCCCTACAGGTGAGTGTTCACAGGCATCATGGAATTTCAGAAGAAAGAGGTTACAGTCGCTGGGTTGAGAAGATGATAAAAAAGTGATGGGCTCCATCCAGGGAAATCATAGTGTATTGGTATCAGAGGACAATGATTTTCATATAGATGTGTTCTTCTTCAGGTGGGTTTTAGAAGAATGCTCAGTTTCTATTGATAGTGAATTCAGAATGAAGCATGGTAGGCTGAAGAAGGGCAGTTTCCCTAAAGGTAAAAGGACTTGAGTTCTAGTCTCATTTCACCACCTAATTATCCAACAACCCTTGAACAAGACCTTGGTTTTTTCATCTATTTATTAGGGAAATTGAATGAGGATATCTTCAAGGTCCCTTCTGTGTTTAATATTCTAGTTCTGTCATCCAGTGCTCATAGTATATGAAAACTGGTTTAATCAGGGTCACAATCATAGTCAATTATCTGGGCAATATTATTCCAACATCTGATCTACATAAGGGAGTTAGTGAGACACCAAATCTGGGCTGGTAGTTTCCCCATCTCTGTTTTGTTGATTTGGGCAAAATGCATTTTATTCTGCTCCTGAAATCTTCAACTTAACTTCTCTATAGAAGACATGAGTGTGTGTGTGTGTGTGTGTGTGAGGGGGGGGGTGAGATCGAGAGAGAAAGAGAGGGAGAGAGCAGGAGACAGACAGAAAGGCAGAGAGAGAGAGACAGAAGAAGAGTGAGTATACTCTTAGAAGTAGAGTTGAAAGACATAAAATTGGCAAAAACAGGGGCAGAGAGATGAAAATGAGGCAGTCTTGAGCCAGTTTGTTAGCAGAAAAATAGTAACAAAAAAGTACTGATAACAACAAATAACACTCAGGTAATACTCTGTTCTCTACACTTTAGCTATCATCTGTGTGTGTGTGTGTGTTTTTAATAATGTTTTATTTATTTCTGAGAGACAGAGAGAGAGAGAGCGTGAACAGGGGAGGGTCAGAGAGGGAGGGAGACACAGAATCTGAAGCAGGCTCCAGGCTCTGAGCTGTCAGCACAGAGCCCGACGCGGGGCTTGAACCCACGAGCTGTGAGATCATGACCTGTGCTGAAGTTGGACGCCCAACTGACTGAGCCACCCAGGCGCCCCAGCTCTTGTCTGTGTTTAAATAAGATTTATTTGGAGAAAAACAATTTCAGGTCCTAGAAAATTCATTAAATGAATTTATTTAAAAATTATGTATGAAAATTCTTCTAATTTTCAATTAAAGTGTACTTATTTCAAAAAATATCCAATAAAACAAGTTATAATAAAAATTCCAAGGCTTCTGCCCTAGGACACAGAGGTTCACTTGCTTTTTATTATGAAGTTCGACCCATATGGAATTTTACATAAAATAAACTGATAGGAACAATCTACAATGACAATTAAATCTTATTTTCTAGTCATTTGACCAACTTGGGGCCAGCATGGTAGAAGATGAAGAGTTTGGACTTTGCAGTTAGGCAGTCCTGGCCTCAAAGCCTGGCACTGCCATTTCTTATGTGACCTTGGATGAGTTCTGCAATCTGTCTAAACTTCAAGTTCTGAAGGGATGGTTGTGAAAATTAGAAATAATGTATTTAAGTACACAGTGAGTAGAACTCGATAGGAACTAGATAGTCATAGGTGCTGTTCGTTCAGTTGACCTCTCCTGTTACAGAACTCTCAGCTACACATCTCTTCACAGGATGAGAAAACACCAATACGTCCTGGATGTAGCCATGAGAGCAGGCTTTCTTCTCACCGAGACAGAGGATCATGGAGGAAGCAGTGCTAATATGAATGCACACGAACACTGCTCTCTAACAGTCACCCCAAGGTTGTGGGTGACTGGGCTAGGATGGGCTCCCTCACTGCCATTCTAGCCCTAGTGTCATTGGGAACATTCCCCACCTCTTACAACTTTCTGCGTTCTCAGTGGAGAGTCTAATAACCATGTCTGAAGGAAGTCCTAACTTGCATGAGGTGGAAAGCTGGGCTGGAAGTGTCTAGAATCACTTTAAACAATGTACAGTACCTTACATTCCAGCAACTCCTGTCTGACACTCACCAACAGTCATGCCATTTCCTGCATCTGACCACGTAGACCACACCGAGGCATTTTCATGTCTTTCTCTTTGTTTACTTGTTTGTTTTGCTGTTTTTCAAAATGACGACAAATTGTTGGAGTATTCTGAGCAGGGCATGATGGGACCATTCTCTCGTCTCTCTTCTCTGGCTACACTGGTCTTTCTTCAGGTCTTTGCATTCCCGTTCCTTTTGCTTGCAAAGCTCTTCTCTGGATCCTTGCCTAGGACAGAGAGAGAGAGAGACAGAGAGAGAGAGACACACACACAGAGAGAGAAAGAGAGAATCCCAAACAGCTTGTGCACTGTGAGGACAGAGCCCAATGCAGAGCTTGAGCTCACAAACCATGAGATCATGGCCTGTGCAGAAATCAAGAGTCAGATGTTTAACCGACTGAGCCATCCAGGTGCCTCTTGCCCACATATTTTTTAAGTCTCACTAGTGTAAAGGGTTTGTGTCTTGTTCGTGACTGTATCTTGATTGCTTGCAACATTACCTGATATGTAGTAGACAATCAATATTTGTTAGATGAATTAATAAATAAACAGCAGAGCAAGTGTTGGTGGGAGGTCATCAAAATGATGTGACCACTGGTTGACCCATAAGCTGGACCCAGGTGATCCGAGGCTCCTCCCTCCCTCCCCTGTCCTTGGAATGTGGGTTCCGACTGCCTTTCCTGCTCCCAGAGGCTGCTCCAAAGACCCGAGATAATGATGTTATCATGAGCTCACCTAAGGATACTTGCCTGAACCCAGTTAAGGCCTTTCTCTGTCTTTGAAAGCTATAAACATTTGGAAAGTGGGTACAGAGATCCATTCATCTTGCTATCACCCAAGACAAGCCTCATCTGTAAGTTCCCTTTGCTTCGTAAAACAACCACCTACCAACCTGGAGTGGCCTGCCTCTTTAGTCTCTCTGCCTTCTGAATGTGGGCTTCAATTTCAGTTTATACCTGGGAAGCTCCCAAGAGAATAGCAAACCAACAGCAAGAGAAGCAAGAGACTAGATTTTCTCTCCTACTAGGTCATAACTCCCCAAATCTAGGGTGCTAGAATATTTTCCAAGTGCAGTTAGGTTTGGAGTTTTAATGAATTCCTGTATTCAGTTTGTAGATCTACATTGGTTTAAGCCACCATGTTTGTGGTCATGTGTTATAGCAGCCATAGCAAGTACTCCGCCCTACTCAGTACCTTACATTCCAGCGACTCCTGTCTGACACTCACCACCAGTCATGCCATTTCCTGCATCTGCTGTTTTGCTGCCATCCCTGCTGCCTGGAATGCCCCTCCCTTCCTTTCTGCCCCCAGTCAGCTTGGACATTTCCACGGACCTCCACACCTCCATCCACCTAGGAGCGTTAAGTATCTTTTCCCAAACCACCACAGCTAGTAAATGACAAAGCCAAAATTTAAGCATAGATGTATCTATTAAAGCTATCATATGTATATATTTACTTCTGTCATGTAAATTATATGTTAAATCATTCTCATATTATTGTGTCTGTCTTTCCTTCCTTCCTTCCTTCCTTCCTTCCTTCCTTCCTTCCTTCTTTCTTTCTTTCTTTCTTTCTTTCTTTCTGTTTATTTATTTATTTTGAGAGGCTCCACACTGTCCTCACAGAGACCAACACGGGGCTCAATCTCACAAGCCGTGAGGTCATGACCTGAGCCAAAATCAAGAGCCAAATGCTTGACCAACTGAGCCGCCCAGGCACCCCATCATGTTATTTTATTTTCAAGAATGATTTTAATTAAAATATAACCTTTTTCTTTTCCGTATAAAAGGCTGGCTTTTGGGAGAAGAGATGACAATCGATGATGTCACTTTTTAGAACTAAGAAAGAGATTTTATTTGTTATAAAGTGAAAATGCAGAATATTTATTTTATTAACAGTTTAATAAAAATATATGAAGATGTTAGGAAAGGGAAAGTGTCTGTAGGTGAGGAAGTATAAGTGTGAGAGGCCTAATTCCTCATTGCCATTGTAGGAAGTCAATAGAAAAAAGTGGGAATATTAAGAAAAAATGGTTAGGGGCACTCTCTTAAAATAGATAAATAAAATTAACAAAAAAGAAAAAAAAGGTTAGAACCTGTGTTAGAAACATGGAGGTAAGTATCAAAAGATACAGGGAAAAGAGCTGAAAGTAGTCATTCGTGTAGTGGGACTGGAGGACAGGAAGGAATGGAGCCTGACAGTACACTTGACTTTCAAAATTTAATTAGAGTTGTGTTCATGCAAGCTAAAATAAAACAAGTGCATGCACATTGTAGAAACTTAGAAAATAAAAATTAGTACATGAAGAATGAAGATTGTATCTGAAAATTTCACCACCCAAATTTAGCCATAATTAACGTTTCAATCTGTTTCCCTCCAATAAATATTTTTGTTAAAAACTTGGGGCACTTAGGTGGCTCAGTGGGTTAAGCATCCAACTCTTGATTTTGGGTCAGGTCATGTTCTCGTGGTGGTGACATGGAGCCCAGGGTCTGGCTCTGGGCTGGGTGTGGAGCCTGCTTAAGATTCTTTCCCTCCTTTTCTAGCTGCCCCTCTGGGTATGCTCTCTTTCTCTCTCCCTCTTTCTCAAAAACAAACAAACAAGCAAATATAAAACCCCCAAAACAAAAAGCAAAATTAAATATATTTATAAATACCTATTTAATAGGTATTTTTCACATACCTATTAAAAAAGATTCTTTTTAAAAGATACTTAATATAATAGGTATTATTTTATGTGATTAAAACTATTTTTTTGCTTAATATTCAGTTATATGGATATTATATAATTAGCCATTTCGCTGTTGTTCGGCATTTAACTTTTAAAATGTATTACTTCAAAAAATATATTACTTCATTTAGTCATTATAATAATATTATGAGTTACTTGTCATTATAGCTCTCTTTTAAATAAAAGCAGCCTTGAAAAGATTACATAATGTGCTGTTATGGGCTGGGTATGTGCCCTCCCTTCATATGTTGAAGTACTCACCCCACCCAGTGCCCCACAATGTGACTGTATTTAGAGACACAGCCTTTAACAAGGTAAGTAAAAGTGAGGTTTTTAGGTGGATCCTAGCTCAGTATGACGCTTTATAAGAGGAAATCAGGATACAGACAGGAAAACAAGAAAGACCATGTGACGACAAAGAGAGAAAAAGAATGGTCGTCAACAAGGCCTCAAAAGGAACCAATCCTGCCGACATTTTGATCTCTGACTTTTAGCCTCCAGAACTGTGAGAAAATGAATGTTTGTTGGTTAAGCCACTGAATCTGCAGTACATTATTTTGGCAGCCCTAGCAAACCAATGCATGTGCCATGATCATGTCACCACCGAGGTCTAAATCCGGATACAAAACACAAGTCTTTTGAATCCATGCATGTACCTATGTGCAGATATGCGTTGAGCTTCCCTGATAGTCACGATTGTTATTGTACACAAGCTGCTACTCTCATCTTCTCCTTTTGTTTTTATTTCCACTCTTCTCTCTACCTCTTCTTATAATGTTTCCATTTCTCCTTCTACTACTTCTTTCCTTTGTTTTATTCTTTCCTTGGGAATGCTTGGGCACTTTTTCTTTCCATAAACATTGGTTTTGGAATACTCACAGATCTATTCTTTATGTCTTGACTTGTAAATCTGTAACCATCTTATGTCTGTCTTATGTCTGTCAATTTGTTCTCCAAGCCACATTATGTTTAAGAGCATAATGCTGCCCAAGCTCTTGGTTGCTATTTGACAGAGCAACAAACTCCACAACACGATGTCATCTGTAATATGAATTGAGATCCGATGTGATTAAAAAAAAAAAAGAAAATAGTCATTGGCTTCGGACATTCTCGACTTATAACTATCATAATTTTTACCTAGTTTCTCCTTGTTATACTCTCTGGACATTATTTTTCTCCCTAACAAAATCCCACCTCCTTCTCCAGGATCTTATGATCAACAAAAATAAGTAGCAGTCTTTGTTTGGAGAAATTCTTGCCTTTATTTAAGCAGATGCTAAATAATTATAGACACACTTAGCATTTAAGGAGTGTGTTTCATTTTAAGTCCTTAAAGCACATGTTCACATTCATGTTTCCTATGTAAAAACAAATTTCACAGAGAAGAATCAAAGAGAACACTAAAAATTGAAAAACTCAAATCTTGACTCGTTCTGGTAAATAGAAATGGGACAGGTGGCTTCCTCCTCCTGGAATCAATATTTTATTCTAAAGAAAATAGAAGTCATTCTGACTTAGAATCTCTTCAGAAATGAGGAGGGCTTTGAACTCTTTTTTAAAGTGCAGATGTGAGTTACATACACAATCCATTAGCAGATGAGTTGACATTCAGAGATTAGTTGTGTCATGCCTCTATTTTCCAGGCTCCAGATTAAAATATCTTGACAGTGACAATGAGAATTGATGATGACAGTTGCTAGACAGTGGAGATGTTTTTGGAGTTACTGTTCTTGTGTTCTGGAATCTACTTTCTTGAAAGTCTTCAAAAATTTGATACCATCTCATATGTATTTCCCCAGTAGTTCTTTATTTTATTTTTTTTAAGTTTATTTATTTAGAGAGAGAGTAAGCATTAGCAGGGGAGGGACAGGGAGAGAGGGAGAGAGAGAATCCCAAGGAGGTTTCACACTGCCAATGTAGAGCACTACTCCTGGCCCTATCTCATGAGATCTTGATCTGAGCCAAAATCAAGAGTCAGATGCTCAACCACCTGAGCCAGCCAGATACCCCTCCCCAGTAGTTCTTTCTGAAGGCAGAGATATGGATTTAAATGGTCTCCCAAGATCCCTTTGAGCCTCATGGAGTCTGAATTCGCCACCTACCTTGCAGACCAGGTGGTGTTAACCATTAACCACAGGAAGTGCCATGGCCCATGAAAATAGTAATTAATTACCCAAAGTTGTTATGGGATCCTTTTACCTTTGTCTCCTCAGATATTTTAAATTAAGATGGGGAATGTCTACAACATCCAGAAGATGGATCTGCAAAAGGACTAAAGAGGATGTCATTTTCTTTCATTTGTCATTTGTATAATTTCTAAGAAAGGTAAGTCTCTGGAGATTCACTGATCTGTTCTAAAGAGCTGTGATTGCAGTAATTCCATCCTCTTTAATCTGGAATTTGAGTTAAAAACCACCACCAAATTACAAAGGTTCCAATCTTCCTTCTTTAAACAGTGTAGATGAAATATAATCCCAGCAGAGTTTTTCTTAGAACTCTTTGGGATGCCTGGGGAGAGTAATATGAAGAATCCAAAATCTGTATGGGTGCATAAAATAATAAGCATGTTTTATGTGTTTCAAGTCAGTTAAAATTTTCATTCCATGAGTGTAAAAGTAAGCTTTGACCTGGAAAAACCACTGGATTGTATTAGGACTGCTATTTTTTTTTTTCCTGGAAAGGCATATGTTTTTGAAAATTGCAATTTTGGGGTGCCTGGGTGGCTCAGTCGGTTAAGCGTCTGATTTTGGCTCAGGTCATGATCTCATGGTTCGTGGGTTCGAGCCCCGCGTCGGGCTCTGTGCTGACAGCTAGCTCAGAGCCTGCTTAGGATTCTGTGTCTCCCTCTCTCTCTGACCGTCCCCAGTTCACGCTCTCTCTCTCTCTCAGAAATTAAAAAAAAAAATTCTCTCTCTCAGAAATCAATAAAGCATTTTTAAAAAATTTAAAAATGGCAATTTTATGGAGATACAGAGAATTGAAACTTGCATAGCAGTAAAATCTGAGCAATTGTATGATTAAACAGTTTCCTCTTCCCTAGAGACATGTGAATAATAAAAATAGCCCCAGAATCACTTAATGTAACCTTTGTTCATTCAGACTTTCCCTCAGCACTTTTTACTTGTGGTTGAGTTTGCTTTGTTAATGGATTATTTATGTGATCCTAATTTTACTTTCATCTTTAGATTCTGAGTATTATAATAACAATAACGCTTATGGAAGTATTTGTGAAATTTAAAGCAAACATCTCTCTCTCTCCTTAACCAATTTTTTTGGAAAGCACAAAGTTTTAATGTTTTTATATATTTTTCTCCTTGTTTTGTTTGCTGTAATTTTTATGACCTCAAGTTCATACTGTGGGTAAGATATAATTCAACATCTGCAGACATTCTCTTCATGTTCAGCTTCATATCAGCGTAGATAGTGGGGATACAGACGTATTTCAGGCTCTCTCCTGCTCACCAGCTGGTCAAGGTTAATTTTCTTTCATATGTTTCTGGGTTTAATATTTTGAGTTTTCAGTGGGCAAAAAGTGTTGGTCATTCTCAAGGTTCTACATTTTTCCTTTCTAGGCTGGTGCAATTTAGGAAAAGGAATCCTCTCATGTCATAAGGGGAGAGGCAAAAGCCTTCGATTCCTCCTATGTTACTGAAATCTTGAGGTAAAATATTACATATTTGTGTCTTTTCATTTCATGGAGGTTGTCTTGTCCTCCCCATAACATTTGAACTTTCGAGGTCAGAGCTGTGTGCCTCTTTATTTTGAATTCTTCTATCTGTATCCCTAATAGGCGTTCAGTAAATACTTGCCTAAGTGAAATGAACTTTTAGTATTTGATGGGATGGCAATTACTAATGCCGAATACTTTGGCATTTTTTTTCCCCTCACACCAGGAGTTTTTTTTTTTTTTTTTTTATCTACGTTAGTTAACATATAGCGTAATAGTAATTTCAGAAATAGAATTTAGTGATTTATCACTTACATATAACACCTGGTGCTCATCCCAACAAGTGCCCTCCTTATTTTTCCTCACCCCTTTAGTCTTTCCCCCTACCTAACACCCCACCAGCAGCCCTCAGTTTGTTCTCTGTATTTAAGAGTCTCTTATGGTTTGCCTCCCTCTCTGTTTTTACATTATTTTTGCATCCCTTACTTTCCATTCACCTGTTTTGTATCTTAAATTTCACACATGAGTGAAATCATATGATATTTGTCTTTCTCTGACTGACTTATTTAGCTTAGTACAATACGCTCTAGTTTCATCCACATTGCTGCAGATGGCAAGATTTCATTCCTTTTGATTGCCGAGTAACACTTCATTGTGTGTATATATACCACTTCTTCTTTATCTGTTCATCAGTCCATGGACATTTGGGCTCTTTCCATACTTTGGCTATTGTCGATAGTGCTGCTATAAACATTGGGGTGCATATGCCCCTTCAAATCAGCACTCCTGTATCCTTTGGATAAATACCTAGCAATTGCTGGGACGTAGGGTAGTTCCATTTTTAATTTACCAAGGAATCTCCATACTGTTTTCCAGAGTGGCTGCATCAGTTTGCATTCCCACCAGTGGTGCAAAAGTGTTTCTCTTTCTCTGCCTCCTTGCCAACATCTGTCGTTGCCTGAGTTGTTAATGTTTGCCATTCTGACAGATGTGAGGCAGTATCTCATTTTGTTTTTGATTTGTATTTCCCCGATGATGAGTGATGTTGAGTATTTTTTCATGTGTCTGTTAGCCATCTGNCAATTGCTGGGACGTAGGGTAGTTCCATTTTTAATTTACCAAGGAATCTCCATACTGTTTTCCAGAGTGGCTGCATCAGTTTGCATTCCCACCAGTGGTGCAAAAGTGTTTCTCTTTCTCTGCCTCCTTGCCAACATCTGTCGTTGCCTGAGTTGTTAATGTTTGCCATTCTGACAGATGTGAGGCAGTATCTCATTTTGTTTTTGATTTGTATTTCCCCGATGATGAGTGATGTTGAGTATTTTTTCATGTGTCTGTTAGCCATCTGGATGTGTTCTTTGGAGAAGTGTCTATTCATGTCTTCTGCCCATTTCTTCACTGGATTATTTGTTTTTGGGTGTTGAGTTTGATAATTTCTTTATAGATTTTGAATACTAACTGATATATCATTTGCAAATATCTTTTCCCATTCTGTCAGTTTCCACTGTACAGAAGCTTTTATCTTGATAAGGTCCCAATAGTTCATTTTTGCTTTTGTTTCCCTTGCTTCTGGAGACATATCAATTAAGAAGTTGCTGTGGCTGAGACCAAAGAGGTTTTTGCCTGCTTTTTCCACTAGAATTTTGATGACTTCCTGTCTTAGGTTTAGGTCTTTCACCTAAAGAAAGTGCATGTCTTCATTTCTGCATGTTACTGTCCAGTTTTCCCAACTGAAGAGACTGTCTTTTTTCCATTGGATATTCTTTCCTGCTTTGTTAAAGATTAGTTGGCCATATGTTTGTGGTTCCATTTCTGGGTTCTCTATTCCATTCCATTGATCTATGTATCTGTTTTTTGTGCCAGTACCATACTGTCTTGATGATTACAGCTTTGTGATACAGCTTGAAGTTCGGAATTTTGATGCCTCCAGCTTTGGTTTCGTTTTTCAGGATTGCTTTGGCTATTCAGGGTCTTTTCTGGTTCCATAAAAACTTTAGAATTTGTTGTTCTAGTTACGTGAAGAGTACTGGTGTTATTTTGATAGTTATTGCATTGAATATGTAGATTGTTCTCGGTAGTACCGACATTTTAACAATATTTGTTCTTTCAACCCACAAGCATGGGAAGGTTTTTTTTTTTATTTTTTTGTGTTTTCTTCAATTCTTTTCATAAACTTTCTACAGGTTTCTGTGTATAGGTTTTTCACCTCTTTGGTTAGGTTTATTCTTAGGTATTTTATGGTTTTTGGTGCAATTGTGAGATTGATTCCTTAATTTCACTTTCTGCTGGTTCATTACTGGTGTATAGAAATGTGACTGATTTCTGTACATTGATTTTATATCCTATGACTTTGCTGAATTCATGTATCAGTTCTAGCAGTTTTTTGGTGAAGTCTTTTGGATTTTCCACATAGAGTATCATTTCGTCTATGAAGAGTGAAAGTTTGACTTCCTCCTTGCTGATTTGGATGTCTTTTATTTCTTTGTGTTGTCTGATTGCTGATGCAAGTACTTCCAACATGATGTTGAATTACAGTGGTGAGAGTGGATATCCTTGTCGTTTTTCTAACCTTAGGGGGAAAGCTCTCAGTTTTTCCTCGTGGAGGATGATATTAGCAGTGGGCCTTTCTATATGGTCTTTATTGTCTTGAGGTATGATCCTTCTATCCCTGCTTTCTTGAGAGTTTTTATCAAGAAAGGATGCTATATTTTGTCAAATGCTTTTCCAGCAGTTATTGAGAGGATCATGTGGTTCTTATCCTTTCTTTTATTAACAGTTTTAATATTGGTATTAAAGTTAGTGTCCTTGGACCATCTTGACAATCTGTTTTTACCCAAAGCAATCCCTGAGCCTCAATTCATTACTCCATTTGGTAAAGTAATTCATTCATTCAATTATTCTCAAGCAATTCAGTTTTAGTTTTTTTCTTTTTAAAGTCATTTATTTATTTTGAGAGAGATACCATGAACAGTGGAGGGGCAGAGATAGAAGGAGAGAGAGATAATCCCGAACAAGCTCCACCTCGTAAGTGCAGAGCCCGACATGGGGCTCCATCTCTTGAGCCATGAGATCATGACCTTGTCCAAAACCAAGAGTTTGGAGCTTAACTGACTGAGCAAGTCAGGCACCCTTACTTCTAATTTTTCTAATTCCAGTAGAACTCTGTATCTGTCTTATTTTCTTCGTTTTTGTATTTCTTCCTAACATTCTGTATCTTTGTATACTTCCATATCTTCCTGTACTTCTGTATATCAAACTTCTCTAACTTCCCAAACAGCTGAACTTTGACCTTCAGAGGGATTTGCCATCATTCTTCCAAAAACAGTTGCTGGGTATTGTGTGTTCATTTGTCTAGAGTTTTTGACCACAATGAAGCCATGTATATTTGTTCTGGATGCTTGGCTGCCCAGACCTCCATGATTATTATATTTCTTCCCATCTGAGTATATCTCCAGTTGGGGGGTGGGGGTGGATTATATCAGCCTTCATGTATATTCACTTAAGTCAGAGTAATCACTCCTGATCTTAGTCTAACCAAAAAGGGGAAATTTTTGGATAGCCACAGGGTGCCTCATGGAGGGGAAGAGGAACTGTGTCAGCCAGGAGTCTGATTGGCTGCAAGGCTGTCAGCCCCAGAACTAGGGTTCAGTAACCATCACATTCCTCCTGCCCTCCCCCTCCCACATCTCTTTGCTATGCTTTTTTCTCTGGATTGCTTTCATTTTCTCCTTACTTTTTCCTTACTAAATCTTCTACCTACTTCTCAACTGTCTTCAGTCTGGTTTCTATCTTCATCACACCCCGGAAATCCCTTCCCACCCCTTGCCAACCTTCACAATGATCTCCTAATGATTAATTTGTATGGTTCCTTCTCCAACTGGTCTTCCTTATCCTTTCTAAGATTCGACACTGCTATTTACACATTTTCAAAACTCGTTTCTCCTGTCTTCAAGGATGCCACTTTCCTGTGTTTCTCTTTGTGTGCCTTTGCTGACTCCTTTTTTTCTGTGTTTCTTATAAATGCTGGCATTGCCAAGAATCTTCTTAATCTTTTTCTTTTGGTATTCTCCAGATTCCATTTGAATGAACTCACCTTTACTCCTATCTTACAATGATTTCCAAGTATTTACTTCGACGTCATTTCTTGATCCTGATCTTTAGATCTGTTTTTCTAACAACCATTGGACAGCTCCATTTTTACAGCCTCCAAACCCCTAAAACTCAGTATGACACACATTAAGTTCTTTATCTTTACCTTTTCCTTCTTTACTCTCTATTTGGTTCAACGATAACATCCTCCAACGATCAGCTGGGGCAGAGATGATGTTGTCTCACAGTATCTGTTCTCCTATCCTTCCAAAGTGGTGCAGTTTAATGGTTTTAGCTGGATTAATGACCATGCAGAATAAAGATTACTTTTCCAGTCTCCCTGTGGCTATATTTTGGCCAAAAGAATGCAAATAGATAAGTCGTGTGGTGGCTTTTGAAAACCTTTACAATATCACTAGCATCTTTCTTTTGCCCTTATTTTCTTTGTCCCTCCCTCCATCAATGCCTGGAATGTGAAGTGATGCCAGGAGCTTGAGTGGCCATCTTCAACCACATGATGGAAAGCCACGCCTTGGGAACACAGTATTATATGCAGGAAGGAGCCTGGGTCTCTGAGGGCTTCATGGAGCAGAGCCGTTCATCCTACATTGGAAACTTCTGGATTTATACACAAGAAATTAAGCATAGGTCCTCTCTAGCCTTTGCTATGCTTTGTCCTTGTTGCTCATAGCCAAACCTAATTCTCACTGATGAATCAGCCAAACCCAAATCCTAGAGTAATGCTAGACTAGTCTCTCTCTTCCAAGACCCACATCCAATCAGTCATCAAGTAATATTGAGTCTACTACTTTGGTATCTTTCTCTCTTCTCTTAAGCCTTTATGTTTCCACACATGGCCTGAGTTTCATCCTTCTCCAGTATATGTTCCACACTGGCCCCAGAATGACCTTTGCAGAAGAGATTAAATCCCTAATTAGCCTCCTGCAATTATTCTTCAAAAAACTCTTCATGATCCTCACAGTTCATCTTCTGCCACTCCACCAAACTGGTGACCTCTCCAAATTATAGTTCTGGACCATGCCACCCTATGTCATATTGCTGTGCCTTTGCATGCGCTGGTCCTACCATCTGGCATGCCCAGTCCTTTTTCTTCCTTCCCGTTCATCTGTATCCTTTATAGAGCGTTTTCCCAATTCCCAAAGAGAGGAAGGGGACTGATAACTTCTCCCTTTGTGGTAGGATAAACATTATCTGTACTTATGTATTGCACTTTTTACTCTGTCCCATAATTACCTGTTTATATGCTTCTCATGTTTAGACTGTGTGCTCTTTGATGATACAAACTGTATTTCTCTTTTTATCATTAGCATCTAACCTAGTGTCTGGCACATGTTAAGTGCACAGTGACCTAACTGTCTCTCTGCTTCCACCTTTGCACACTATCCATATTACTTCTTATTGCTGCTGTAACAGATTAGCACAAGCTTAGTGGCTTCAAACAAAGCAAGTTTATGATCTTAGAGTTCTGGAGATAAGAAGTCTAAAATGTATTAGCTGCATTCCTTTTAGAGGGTCTGGGGAGAATCTATTTCCTTGTCTTTTCCAGCTTCTAGAGGCTGCCCACATTTCTTTTTCTCTCTTTTTTAATGTTTGTTTATTTTTTTTAGAGAGAGATTGAAACCGTGAGTGAAGGAGGGGTAGAGAGAGAGAGGGAGACACAGAATCTGAAGTAGGTTCCAGGCACAGAGCCCCACGCGGGGCTCCAACTCACAAGCCATGAGATTATGACCTGAGCCAAAGTCGGACACTTAACGGACTGAGCCACTCAGGTGCCCCAAGGCTGCCCACATTCCTTGACTCCTGGCCCCATTTCATCTTCAAAGACAGCAGTGATGGTCAAATCTTTCACATTGGATCGCTCTACTCTGACTCTCCTGCCCCCCCTTTTCACTTTTAAGGACCTTTGTGGTTACATTGGGCCCACCCAGAGAAATCAGGATAATATCCTTATCTCTCCCCATCTAATTAGCAATCTTAATTCTATTTGCAAATTTAATTCCCCTTCACCATGTGACATAGCATATTCAGAGGATCCAGGGATTAGGTCGTGGACATTATTCTACCTACCACACCATGTCAAGTCTATCCTTACAACATTAGCTATCAAAATGGTCCATTAAAAACATTTATTAGATAACATCACAGCTCTGCTTTAAACCTGTCAATAACTTCTGCTCTCAGTTAGAGTAAAAGTGCTTATAATAATACTTCTTATGCTTTACATTGTCTGACCCTCTTCATGGTCCCTGACCCCTTTCTTGCTCTACCCCAGCCAACCCCAAACATACCAAGAGCAATCTTGTCTCAGAGCCTTTTCCTCAGATAACTACATGGCTCACTTCCCATTAGCTGCAGGAATCTGATCAAATCTCAATTTATCAGGGACTTTCTTGACAAAATTATATAAAATAACAACTCTCCTCTGTCAATTCTTACTACTTTATTCTGCTTTATTTTCTCTATAGTTCTTATCTTTATATTGCCTACTACATATTTACTGCTGTCATCTTTAATTTTCTCTTTCCTCTGTGAGCTAGGATAGCAGTTGGATTTTTTGTTGTTCTTCATTCTTGTGTCTCTAGACCTTAGAAAAGTGTGTGACACCTAGGAAACTTTTAATGAATATTTACTGAATGAAATAAATGGATGGATGCATGTAGGAAGCACTGTTGCTCTATTTAAAGCTGGAAGGGGTTAATGAAAGGAAAGAAAATGGAAGGCCAGTGTTAAGTTGAGTGTCTGGATTTATCACAGTTTATCTATTTATCTATCTATCTATTCTTAAAATTTTTTTAATGTTTATTTCTTTTTGAAAGAGAGAGAGAGAGAGAGAGAATGAGCGGGGGACAGACAGAGAGAGGGAGACACAGAATCTGAAGCAGGCTCCAGGCTCTGAGCTGTCAGCACAGAGCCCCATGTGGGGCTCAAACCCACCGACTGCAAGATTGTGACCTGAGCTGAAGTTGGATGCTTAACCGACTGAGCCACCCACAAGCCCTTATTTATTTATATTTTAAACTTATTTTTTTAAAAATTTTAATTGCTGATTCACTTTTGAGAGAGACAGAGCATGAGTAGGGGAGGGGCAAAGAGAGAGGGAGACACAGAATCTGAAGCAGGCTGCAGGCTCCAAGCTGTCAGCACTGAGCCCCACACGTGGCTTGATCTTGGGGACCGCAAGATCATGACTGAGGTCAGGCACTTAATTGACTGAGCCACCCAGTCGCCCCTAAAATTATTTTTTAAAAGTGTTTATTTATTTATTTAGAGAGAGAGAGCAGGGGAAGAGCACAGGGAGAGAGAGAGAGAGAGAGAGAGACCCAAGCACTGTCAGTGCAGAGCCTGATGCAGGACTTAATCCCATGAACTATGAGATCATGACCTGAACTGGAATTAAGAGCTGGATGGTTAACTGACTGAGTTACCCAAGTGCCCCAATCACAAATTTATTTTTTAGTAAAAAGAATTATCTCATCTTTACCATTAAATGAAAAGGCCCATATCAGCCTCTAAGGAAAATTCATGTCCACCATGACTCATTCTTCAAAGAGTCATAATAATTTGTTTTAAATATACTTCAGGAGAGGGAGAGATTACTGACTAACGCACCAATCTTGTGGCAGGTGCCTTGCTGACCCCCGCACCCAGGGAGCTTCTGCAAGCACGTTCTGTGAGCTTCCAGGCCAAGACAAAAAGAGGAGCACATCTTAAGACTGACATGTTTTAGTTAATTAATTAATTAATTGATTGATTGATTAAATTTAAGCATTCCTCATTTGAAAACATGAAAATGCTTCCTGTTAACTTTCTTTCAAATTGTTTTCTTTCTACATCCTGGAAATTTTGAGAATAACACCCCTTATAAGCATATATATGTTCCTGACAGAAATCCTATGTTATGCAAGTGTTTAAGTGGTAAAATGTATAAGATGAAACACACACACACACACACACACACACACAGTATATTCAGAAAACCTAAAACCTCAGAGTGAGTTTTCTGGGGACAATAGAATTTCTCTAAATGGAAGCATAAAAAACCCATAAGAAACTCTTAAATACATAGAACAAACAGAGGGTTGATGGTGGGGGAGTGGAGGGAGAGTGGGGAAAATGGGCGATGGGCATTGAGGAGGGCACTTGTTGGGATGAGCATTGGGTGTTGTATATAAGCGATGAATCACAGGATCTACCTCGAAACCAAGAACACACGGTTTGCACTGTATGTTAGCTAACTTGACAATAAATTATATTTTAAAAAAGAAGTAGCCCAAATTTCATGCATAAAATGTTCTGGTAATGGTTGACGACTCCTCCCTGAGGCAACTGAAGAACCCTGGTGTAGAAATTACCTCATGCTTTTCTGTGCCCCAAATCACATGTCTGAGACTATTTCTTACCTCCATCCCGTTCCAGAACATTTGCCTTAGCTGTAAGATTCTTTATATAGTTTTGAAATTGGAAAAAAAAAACTGAAAGAAACAAAGCCAAAACAAGGTGTCAGGTTCTTTTTTGCTGCATGTTTATACTAAAGCAAACAAAGAAACAGCTGACAAACTTTCCATCCTTTAATGTTTATCCAGCATCAGTGTTTCAGGTGTATTACTTATATATATATAACTTTCAGAGTGATGGATATGCTCACTTTCTTGACTGTGTCATGGTTTATGATATATGCATCTGTCAAAACATCAAAATGTGCACTTTAAACATGTGCAATTTGTGTTTTCCCAATTATACTTCAATAAAGGTATTTTAAAAAATTTAAAAGTGCGCGTGCATGCGTGCACACACACACACACACACACAGTTCTACCTTCTAAAGCTCCAATGCCAAATAAACTCCTGCAGTTATTTACATTAGTTGAAATTAAAGAAAACTATCTTTTCCCATTCCGTTGGTTGCCTATTAATTTTCTGGGTNAGACACAGTTCAAGTATTCAATAGTCACATGTGGCTGGTGGCCCCCATGCTGGACAGTGCAGACATAGAACATTTCCTTCATTATAGAAAGTTCTATTGGATAGCATTGTTGTAAACAATTCCCTATTTTCCTCTTATTCTTATTTCCATGGCTCACCTTACTGAATGCCTCTTATCAAAGCAGAGGTCTCCTGCTTCCTGTCCCTGCATAGAAACTAGGGCAGTTTTTCTAAAACGCAGATTTGCTTATCATTCTCCTGCTCAAAATCCACCCCCACCAGATGAAATCCAAATTCTTACAAGTGGAAACTATGGAAAGACCTCTCTATCTTCCTTTCCTGCCTTCTCCTGCTCCTTCATTCTGTGCACCTGCTCTCTAGAAACATTGATTCAACTTGATGAAGTCCCAGTAGTTCATGTTTGCTTTTGTTTCCCTTGTCTTTGGTGATGTATCTAGTAAGAAGTTGCTCCAGCCAAAGTCAAAGAGGTTGTTGCCTGTGTTCTCTAGGATTTTGGTGGTTTCTTGTCTCATATTTAGGTCTTTCATCCATTTTGAATTTATTTTTGTGTATGGTGTAAGAAAGTGGTCCAGGTTCACGTTTTGGCTTGTCACCATCCAGTTTTCTCAACATGATTTGTTGAAGAGATTGTATTTGTCCTACTGGACAATCTTTCCTGCTTTGTCAGAGATTGGTTGACTACATAGTTGTGAGTCCATTTCTGGGTTTTCTATTCTGTTCCATTGATCTATGTGTCTGTTTTTGTTCCAGTACCATAGTGTCTTGATAATTACAGCTTCGCAATACAGCTTGAAATCTGGAATCATGATGCCTCCAGTTTTGTTTTGTTTTGTTATTTTCAGGATTGCTTTGGCTATTTGGGGTATTTTGTGGCTCTGTAAAAATTTTAGGATTGTTTGTTCTAGCTCTCTGAAGAATGCTGGGGTAATTTTGATAGGGATTGCATTAAATGTATAGATTTGGGTCATATAGACATTTAAACAATGTTTATCCTTCCAATTCATGAGCATGGAATGCTTTTCCATTGCTTTGTGTCCTCTTCAATATCTTCCATAAATCTTCTATAGTTTCAGAGTACAGATCTTTTTATCTCTTTACTTAGGTTTATTCCTAGATATCTTATTGTTTTTGGTACAATGGGACGGATTCCTTGATTTCTTTTTCTGCCGCTTTGTTATTGGTGTATAGAAACACAACAGATTTCTGCACATTGATTTTATATCCTGCCACTTTGCTGAGTTCATGTATTAGAT
The DNA here is from genome assembly GCF_008692635.1 of Crocuta crocuta. NCBI lineage: Eukaryota > Metazoa > Chordata > Mammalia > Carnivora > Hyaenidae > Crocuta > Crocuta crocuta. The sequence continues at coordinate 8,804,178 of NW_027532015.1, forward strand.
AAAAGGCTTCTGTACACCAAAGGAAACAATCAACAAAACTAAAATGCACCCTACAGGACGGGAGAAGACAAGGAGTTAGTATTCAAAATCTATAAAGAATCTATCAAACTCAACACCCAAAAAAACAAACAACCCATTTAAGAAGTGGGTAGAAGACATGAATAGACAGTTTTCCAAAGGGGACATCCAGATGGCTAACAGACACATGAAAAGATCTCAGCATCACTCTTCATTAGGGAAATACAAATCAAAACCATGATGAGATACCAGCTCAGACCTGTCAGAATGGCTAAAATTAACAACACAAGAAACAACAGGTGTTGGCAAGGATGCAGAGAAAGAGGAACTCTCTTCCACTGCTGGTGGGAAAGCAAACTGATGCAGCCACCCAGAGAACAGTATGGAGGTTCCTCAAAAATCTAAAAATAGAACTACCCTACTATCCCGCTATTATACTATTAGGTATTTACCCAAAAGATACAAAAACACTGATTCTAAGGCATACCTGCACCCCAGTGTTTATAGCAGCATTATCAACAATAGCCAAACTATGTATTAGATAATATACAAATGTCCACTGACCGATGCATGTATAAATAAGATTTGACATGTGTATACACACACACACACACACACACACACACACACATACATTCATACATAATGGAATATTGCTCAACCATCAAAAAGAATGAAGTCTTGCCATTTTCAATAATGTAGATGGAGCTAGAATGTATTATGCCAAGTGAAATAGTCAATCAGAGAAAGACAAATACCATATGACTTCACTCATATGTAGAATTTAGGAAACAGGACAGATGAACATATGGGAAGGAGGGAAAAATAGAAGAGAGGGAAACAAGCCACAAGAAGCCCTTTTTAAAAAAATGTTAATGTTTATTTATTTTGAGAGACAGAGAGAGTAGAGAAGGGGCAGAGAGAGAGGGAGAGAGAGAATCTTAAGCAGTTTCTGTGTTGTCAGCACAGAGCCTGATGTGGGGCTAGAACTCATGAACCATGAGATCATGACCTGAGCTAAAATCAATAGTTAGAAGCTTAACGAAGCCACCCAGACACCCCAAGAGACTCAACAATAGAGAACAAACTGAGGGCTGATGGTGGAAGGTGGGTGAGAGATGGGCTGGATTGATGATGAGTATTAAGGAGGACACTTGTTGTGATGAGCACTAGGTGTTGTATATAAGTCATGAACCACTGAATTCTACTCCTGAGACCAATATTGCACTGTATCTTAAGTAAAATTTAAATTAAACAATGTTCATAAAATAAAATGAAACAAAAACATACAAAACCCCCAAAATATTGGTTCATTCACCAATTTTGTCGAGAAAGCTCTCTGCTTATGTCTCTACCAGGTATATCTCTACCTGCTTATATTTTTAGATTAAAAATATGATCTTATCTGTGAATTTTTCCTAGCGGCTACTATCTTTTGCCCCATAGCCTATTTATTTTAAAGATTTATTCAGATTTTCTTTGTGGGTTAATATATAGCCATTTCTTTCTTTTTTTTTTTTGGTTTAATACATATGTATTCCAGGTTGATGGTTGATTTCATTAGCAAATCTCATTGTTTGTTTGTTTTTTTTAACAAATAGTTTATTGTCAAGTTGGTTTCCATCTAACACCCAGTGCTCATCCCCACAAGTGCCCCCCTCCGTGCCCATCTCCCCCCTCTCCTCCCCCACTCATATATATAGCCATTTCTATCAGTGTTCTATGTGGACCTAAAAAAGGAGGCATAGTATCTGATTATAGAGTAGGATGTATGATATGTATCTTTTCCATCAACCTCACTGATGACATTTTGCAATACAAATGGTATTTTCTCTCTTCAGGCCTAGTTTAAAATATAATCATATTTTTAATGAAAGTTTTTTCTAAAGCTCTACACCTAAATTTCTTTGATTGTCATAATAAGTTGTATATTTGAATCCCTTCAATTAGAGACAAATCATGCAATACAGTTTTAGTCTCTCCTATTCTCCACCAAGCACTTCACCATTTCTTAAACTCAGGCTTCAAGTCAGTGATTATGTATGTGTATGTGTGTGTGGAATATGTTTGTCTGTCTATCTACCCATCTATCTATCATGGGTGGGGCCCTCATGAATGGGATAGTGCCCTTACAGGAAGAAACATGACAGCTTCCTCTCTCTGCCCTGTACTATATGATGATGCAATGAGAAGATGGCCTTCTGTAAGCCACGAAGAGGGCTCTGACCAGACACTGATCTGCTGGCACCTTAATCTTAGACTTTGCAGCTTCCAGAATATGATAAATAAATGTTTTTGGGTTAAGCCACCCAGTCTATGGTATTGGTTATAGGAGCCTGAGCTGACTAAAGCAGTATATCTATGTATAACACACACACACACACACACACACACACACACACACACACACACACTAAACCTGGAATCCTGACACCTCTTGCCACCATTCCCCTTCCCTATTTGACTCTCAGAGAACTGGCAATTAGACTGTGGGCCCTCTAGACCTTTAGGCAGGAGTTTTTCTCAGGGTATTTGATAAATAAAGACCTACAGACAGTGAAATTGGACAGCATCAAACTGTCCAGATAAATAACGTGAAATGTTCAGTGGACAATCCCTCCTGCTTGCTTAAAGATCCCAACTGAGTTTTTAGTCTCCTTCTTTGAAACATAAATGGACAACCAAGAACTCTCCCACTTCTGAGAACAGTCTCTAAAATAGAGTCACCCAAATAAGCAAGCAGCAAAAACAACTTGTGGTAAGCAAAAACTATACAGAAAAGAAGGATATATTAAAAATGTTATCAATAGCATCAAGAAATAAGTGAAGAGATTGCATTTAGAAAATAAGAACAGGATGCTATAAAATAGGAACATTCAGGAAATATAAAAAGAGCTTTTGGAAATTAAAAACATGTTAGCAATTGAAAAGCTCAAATGAAGGATTAGAAGATAAAATAAGGAAATTTCTAAAAAAGAAGAGCAAAAAGGCAAGGACACAAAAGATTAGAGGGAGCACTGAAGAATTAAGAGGGCTGGTTCAGGCTATCTAGTATCTGAATAACAGGATCTTCAGACACAAACAGAGAAAAGTGAAGGAGAGAAATTAACAATGAATACTTTGAGATATTTCCTAGGCCTGAAAGACACAGGTCTCTTAATTAAAAGGGGTTTGAAAAGGATCTCTGCCCAACACTATAAATGAAAATGATACATTCCAATGCACATCATCCTGTAATTTGTAATGGTGTAATGTAATGGTGGGGATGAAAAAGAAGATTCTACAAATGGAACCTCTGATATATATCAAATGCATACAAAGTATCAGGAGTCAGAATGATTTTGGATTTTTCAAAGCAGCACTGAGGATAACTGATATAGAGCTAGAAGGCAACAGGATTCTGAAGGAAAATACTTTCTGACCCAGAATTCTATGCTGACTCAAACTATTCACTGACCTGTGAAGATAAAATAAATTTTCTGCTTTCAGACAAATGAGGTCTCAGAAAATGTCCATTTATCATTCCTTAGGATGCTGCTAGGAAATATACCAAGTACAGAATGGGAACAAACCAAAAAACAAGAGCCATGAAATATGGTAGGACAAAAAGATCCATCACTGAAGAAAGATGGGAAGAATCTGAGGGAGCAGCCAGTATGACTCAGGAGACAGGTATGTTGAATGGCCATCACCATAACACTTTTGGCCATTGTCTGTATGTTTAACCTGACAATGCCAGAGTGTCCCTGCACAAATTCTGATCTGTACTAAGCTTGTCTAAAGCATGTGCTGATGAGTTCCTTCTCTTCCTTCCATGCTCTGCTGATGGATCAGCTGAGGATTCTTATTCCTCTACCTTGACTTACTCTTAAGGTATAGAGATTGCCTGTGGTAGATGCAGAGAATATGGAGCAACCCCAGATTCTGTCTACACTAGATCCCTGCCAGATACCCTGAGTATGGAGAGCCTCATTTTTTCAGAACTTTCTAATGGTCTTGCTTGCTGAGAGTCGCCTAAGGGCCTCCTCTAATTGCTCAAGGAAAATGACACCTATGACCTAGACTGTTGAGCTTTCTTCTTACACTGCAGTATAACTGGCTTTTTTGTTACACAGCTGAGTTTGTGCTTTCTACTCTTTTCTATTAATCAAATTTTTAATATGTTCATATGTTAAATCATTAATAATTAAATATTTATTGGATGGAAAAAGATTGTTTTCATCTTTGAGTCTTGATTGGTCCTTGCGGGCAACATGACTGGAGGACATGGTTATATGGGAGTATTGGAAAGGTGGCCTTGACCTGTGGATGATTAGACTGAAAACCACCTGAAAAATAGAGGTAATAGGAGGTGATGTGACCAGCGGTTGACTGTCCCTGAAAATGCCTAACATCATGAGACAGAGGCAAATTCATGGTCCTCTCCACAGTGATTTTACTAAGAGCTTATTCTAGTGTTTCCTTTGGATAGGACTGCCATGGACATTAGGGCAAAAGGACTCAGGCTGACTTCAATATGTGCAGTCATAGACTTTGTCCTCCAAAATCTTGTGTAATTTCCCACCGTCTCTGGACTTTGAGAATGATGAAGACAATCTAGGAATGGCTTTTATATTACAAATTACTGATTTCTTTTCTTTTTCTATTTTTTTTTTGGGGGGGGAGGTAGAGGTCAGGGGCAAGGTGAGAAAAGGAGAGAGAGAATCCCAAGAAGTCTCCACACTGTCAGCGCAGAGCCCAACTTGGGGTTCAAACTCATGAACTGTGAGATCATGACCTGAGCCAAGGGCAGACACTTAACCGACTGAGGCACCTAGGTCCCCCAAATTACTGATTTCTTAAAGTTAAATAAAAGTCCTGTGCCTTTTGTAGCATTTTGACACCCTTTCCCAGGTTTGTGAATTTCTGGTCTCCTATAATCACACTGACTTTTTCCTGGATTATATCATTATTTATCTTTTCTTTGACTTTTGTTTCTTGATTAGACTGTGAGCTCCTGAAGGGCAACAAATACCTTCCACTTCTAATTTGCCCTTTAGTTTACTGCATCGTATTGAAAGAGTAGTACCGGTTTCCACCTCTTATTGTTATTCTGGACCAGGTTAAATGCATTATTGCCGTCTCATTCCATGTCTGTGACATGTCTGTGCATGCCTTGTGTCTACGAGGAAGGGGAAGTTATTATCTCCACTTTCCAGAAGAGAACACTGAGGGTTAGAGGGGTTAATGATGAGGTCTTTCAGCCAATGAACAGCAGAGCTGGGAGTCCATGTCGAGCCTGTCTGATTATGCAGCTTGACATCTTAAGCACTACGCTGTTTGAGCTTGCTATTCATTTCCTTTTTGCTTCAGACAGAATAGTTTCCTTTCAGCTTTAGGAAGGTTAACTTGGGAAGTTGTCGCAGAGGCTATGAACATTGTTATTCTGTTCCATTCTGCCTTTTCTTGTTTCTGCTTTCTATCATGATTGTTCCTTTTCACTACATGAAGGGCCACGGCTGGGACAGTGACAGGAATGAGGGAATGCTGAAGGATCTTGGGGAGATCCAGAGTTTGGGGGTCTGCAGCAACAATCAATATGTTAATCACCTAACAATCATCAAACAATTTAACAGTAATACTTCCAGTATCCTGGGACTGGTACTTTCCATTTCTATTCCCCCTATGAGGGCGGGCACAAAAGAACAGTGTTCAAGGTTAGCAGGGGGCCTGGCAGAATCCCAGCTCCACTCTGTCCCCATGCCCACACCCTTCTCTCAAGCCCCCTCGCCTGTCATTTCTCTGCATAAAAGGGATCAAGCCTCTCAGTGGTGGGGAGTGCTCACCACTTCCCATTTAGGTTATGAAACCTGCCGTTTCAAAGGAGAGAGAATGAAGATCGTTGAGGGGGGATGGGGAAGGAGACAGAAATAAAGAGAAGGGGCTGAAGGCTGATACATGGGCGAAAATAATGAGTTGAGAAACCGACTTGCTAGAAAATGGCCAGAAATCTATGAAAGGGAGGAAAGGGGTTCCTGTGGAGAATGGGGACGGGGCATGAGAAAGGAGAGAGGGCCCACAGAGGGAAGTGAATAGTGCATGGCCGCCTTTCATATGCGAATCCATGCCAGGACCGTCCCCTAATTATTTTTCCTGTATTGCCTTTTTATTTTTTTTAATTCTAAAAAATTTATTTAATTTTAATTTTTTTATTTGAGAGAGAGAGAGAGAGAAAGAGAATGAGTGAGGGAGGGGCAGAGAGAGAGGGAGAGAGAAAGAATCTCAAGCAGGCTCCATGCTCAGTGCGAGCCCAACATGGTGCCCAGACTGGGATCCATGGGTGCCATGACCCTGGGCTCAGGACCTGAGACAAATCAAGAGTCGTCTGACTGAGCCACCCAGGTACCTCTGTATTGTCTTTATAAATGTGACATCTGATACATACAAAAGAATATGTAATACCTCATGTTGTTTTTAAGCCATTAGAATTTCATGCCTAACTAAAGCGAGAGAAAGCACACAGTAAGTGAAGCAGATTCTAGTCCTGGGTGAGAGGCAAAAAGAAGAGGTATCTGGAATATGGGATTGATAATTTCCCCCTTCACTGCTTGAAAGAGTATATTGCAGATTAAAAAACAACTACCTTTAGGGATGTGAACAGCTCTCCCCAGTTTACAGGGCTTATATCTACATCCCTTCACAGCTAGCTTGGAGACAGATTTTACACTCAGGCCCTCCTGTAGGGAAATGCTTGTTTTCTCCTGGTGATGGTCTTAACTGATGTTAAAGTAATAGAGCGCTGTGAGTCCCAAATAACTCTTTCTTAGAATTAGATTTTATGGCAAGAGGTTAATTCAGGAAACATGACCTGCAAAAAATTAAACAACTCCAAAACTTTGAAGTGCATTTGTCAAGAGTCAACTACCTGAAGAAGCCTGACTAAGATTTGGTCCCACTGGATGGTAACACTTCATGGATGACAACCCAGGCGTTTCCAGGTCCTATTTATCGAATGTCTTCCTGTGTTCTCTGGGACTCTGACTGAGCCCAGATAACAAGGTTGGAGGGGCACAGGGAGCTGAGGACAAGCATTTGACATTCTGTGGAAAAATCCTCAGTCCAAACGTGGGACAGGAACTGTTTGGGAGAAGAGGTACTTGGGCATCCCTGGTCCCTGTCATGAGCAGATGAGGAGCCTCTAAGCCGAGGGGAGGGATCTGGAGAAGAACTGAATTAGATTCCACAGAGGACCTTGCAGCCCCCTCCCCACATTGAGCCAAGTCACGGAGGAAGAGGGTAGAGGAAGATGAGAGAAATACCACATAATTTGAACGTTGCTCAGTAGAGGCTACCACTACCTTGCTTTTTTGTCTGGAATTCTCTCCTGCGGGACTATAATCAATATAATCAATAATGCAGTGTATACCAATATAAACACACCATTTGTTTTCCTTTTTAATGGGAATTGGGGGTATAGGTTCTCTGTGTTCATAGGACACACTGTCTGTGTTCATAGGGCACAAACCATACAGACAACAGTACATCTGTGTGTGAAGTTGCATGTTTTTATTAATCTTGACATTAATAATAAGCTCATTTGATGATGCTAAAGGATAAAGGAAATGATCTTTGTATTTTCTCCATTGAAGACCATATTACAAAAACAAACAGTGCGAACCAAAAAAGGTGAGGAAAAAGTAGCATAGAGGTGAGGTGGGCAATTAATGAGTCATAATATTTGTTATTTTTCTGGGTTTTCTATTTGTGGTATTTGTCAGCTTTGTAAAATCAGTGATTTGTTGGGATTAAATGTTCATGTTTGCATTTAATTTTTCATGTGTATTAATTCTCTTCTTAAAATGTTTATTTATTCATTTTTAGAGAGAGTGCAAGTGGAGGAGGGGCAGAGAGAAAGAGGAAGAGACAGAGAATCCCAAGCAGGCTCTGTGCTATGAGCATGGAGCCCGATGTGGGGCTCCATCCCATGAACCATGAGATCATGACCTAAGCCAAGATCAAGAGTCGGACACTCAGCTGACTGGGCCACGTGGGTGCCCCTAATTCTCTTTCTTAAAGAACGTCTTCAAAATTGTTTAATCTGCTGCCCCACAAAACTCTATTTGCTTTCAACTCAGTTATAGAAAAACAAAAAGGAATAGCAATCTGTGCATGTTGAATCCATGTCTCAATACTACACTCAGGAATTAAAAATATACTCAATACACAAAATAAATATAATTTTGTTGTTAGCAGAGATTGTGATTAATTTTTGTCCTATTTTTCTCTAATGGTACTAAGTGAAGTTTCCTTCAATGACATTAACTGTTCTTTACAGGACACTCTGTGGCGGACCAAGTGCTGTTGTCTAGGGACAGAAGGAGAGCATCTGCTCTTTCGTGCTGCCACTGACCCTGGGTGGGCCCTTTACTGTGTGTCTGGTCTTCCCTCAGCCACTGTCTCCTGCCTGTTCAGGAGTGATGCATAGTAAGTGCACCTTCACAGACCCGCCCACCACCAGGATCAGAGAGACCTGTCACCCAGGCCCCTCTGCCAGATACCAAATGCTTTCATGAGTAGATATTTAACTTTGTCAGATATTTTTCCTGAATGGATTTAGATTATTGTGCGTTTTTTCTTTTCTATCATGCTAAAATAGTGTTTGAGTGATTTCTCTAATGTTTTATTTATTTATTTATTTATTTATTTGAGAGAGTGCGAGGGGGGGGCAGAGAGAGGTGGGGACAGGATTTTTTTTTTTCATCATTNGATACGTGTGCTGGTGGGGACAGGATTTGAAGCAGGCTCTGTGCTGATAGCACTGATGCCGGGCTCAAACTCCCGAACTCTGAGATCACGACCTGAGCTGAAGTCAGATGCTCAACTGACTGAGCCACCAGGAACCCCTAGTCAGTAAATTTCTTTTGATTGGAGCATTTAGTTGATTTACTCAAAGTAATTATTGATATGCATGTACTTGTGGCCATTTTGTTAATAGTTTTCTTGTTATTTTGGCATCTTTCCCTGTTCCTTTTTTCTTTTTTTGCTCTCTTCCCTTGTGGTTTGATGACTTCCATTATTGTTATTTTTGGATTCCTTTCTCTTTTGTGTGTGGGTATCCATCGTAGGTTGTCAGTGTGGTTACTGTGAGGTTCATCTATAAAGTTCTATGTATATGCAGGAGTCTATATTAAGTTGATGGCTGCTTAAGTTTGAACACATTCTAAAAGCACTAGATTTTTACTCTTTCATGTTTTATGTATATGATAACATATTTGCTGTTTTTAGGATTCTTTGTCTTTCCTTTTTGCCATTTTAATTATCATGTGTCTTGGTGTGGACTTCTTAAGTTCATCATATTTGAGTTTCTCTGTGATTCCTGGGCCTGGATGTCTTGGCTGTTATTTCTTCGAATGTTTTCTACCATCTTCTCTCCCTCTCCTTCTGTGACCCCAAAAGCAAATCCCTTCCAATGACTATGTGTTAACCACTCCACATAGCTCAGAACCTTGTTCCACATGTGGTCAAACACATAAGCAAGCATGTCCTCTTTCATCCAGTAAAATGGAGTAATGGGAAGGTACCCTAATTTCTGTTTCTCTGGAGATGCTTGTAATTTCTTCCCCTGAAGCCCCTCTTCCATATCAGCATGGTTGAATGCTAGGTATTCCTCTATTATTCCTTCAGAGATTACACAGTCTTTCTCTTCTCTTTCCATGGAATACACACTAGAGGCTTTGGCAATGGAAGATGTTTTATGACCATAAGAAGATGCAAAGTGTAACTCCTTTCCCCTAACACCAAATATAGTAGAATCTCTTTCTTGAGAAAGTGTTGTCTCATATGAAACTGAAACAACAGAAGGGGCTCTAGGATACAGTCTATATCCTTCAATTGGAGTAATTATTTGCCCACCCAGAATCCTGAGTGAGGAAAGCTACATGTCCATTGTTGACACTCTTCTGTTGACTCAGCGTGCACACTCAACTTCTGCTCATACAAGAGCTCATCAATGGCTGTGAACATTGGCTGAGCCTTTTCAGTGGCATTTTGATCAAGTTCCATATTCCCAGGAGAAGTCCGAGCTGTCTTCAGTCCTGTGCCTGTGCAACTTGGAAAAGCAGACCTTGAATTCCCAGTGTCGGCTGACGTAAAAGATGAGTTTTGTGTGACGTCAGACTCACTTTGGGAACTTGTATGTTTTTCATGGCTGTCATTGGTAGGAGAAATTTCATCCAGCTCCTCTGGAAAGACATGATGATTAATAGCATGTTTTGTTTCTCCTTTGTAACTCCAACCTCTGCGGCACCGCCTTCTGAATGTCACTTTCTATAATATTAAACAAAGTTTGTATGACTGGAATAAACTCCACTTATTTGCAGTGTATTATCCTTTTTATATATTGCTGGATTCAACTTACTAATGTTTTGCTAGGACTTTTTGTGTTTATGATCTTGAGGGATACTGGTCTGTGGATTTCTTTTCTGTGTGATGTGTTTGGTTTTGACATCAGCTGGAGTGCTCCTAGAACGTATGGGCAATATTTTTGGCCAGGTCTTTGTCTATATAAACAATCTGATAACAAATGTTCCATAAAGTTCATTGGACTCTGTGCAGTATAGTGAAGAAATAGAAAGAGGTACTTAATGGATTTTTTACAAATTGTTTAATCAGTGCTCAGGACGTTTCTTTGCAGTGTCTATCTCTTCCTATTTAGGACCAAAGCCCATTTCTTCCAGTTCTTTATCATCAAAGGCATTGCTTCTGGCTTATGTCCTATCTCCCTTCTAGAGAAAATGTAGCAATGCTATGATCACTCATAAAGCCAGAACCTGTTTGTATGGGAACAACATAGATCATCTTACCTCTCAAATTCCGTACTTCCATTTACTTAATGTTGATTACATCATTACTCATGATGCCACATCGTCCATCTACCACCTATGAATACTGGCTTCCAATGAGATACAGTAAAAGTTACTACTATACGTTGTTGATGATGACCTCAAATGTAGGTCTTACCCAAAGTATGCAGGGAAATGTGAATGATATTTCATTCTCTGGTCATGTTAAATTTACTGTTTGGAACTTTATAGCATAAATGTAGAAGTCTTTAGACTATAATAGGTGCATTTCTAAAATGTGATCTTTCTCAACGTTAACCACACTTCTGCTTTCCATACACTGCCGCTGGCAGGGGGGATAATGTGAGGAAGACTACAGGTAGAGCAAGAAGCACACTCTCTTTCGTACATGAAATGTCCACCTATCATCTGGCGACCTAAAGCCGTCTTGGGGTAGGATGACCACACCAACCAGAGGCAAGAGAGAACATCAGTCTGAAAGGGGAATGGGCATTCCAGAACAAGAATCTCAAAAGCTCCCAGAGGCATGGACAACCACATCCAGAAGAACTGCCGACGTGTCCGCGGAGCCCACGGAGGGGATTGGGTGATCAGTGTGAATGTGGGAAGTGCATAGGGTAAAGCATTCTCACCACTACAGATGAAAGACATCTACTGCCTTCAGGTGCTGTGATTATGGGCAGCACTGCAGTCAGAATATAAATGCGTCAGAGTTGAGGCACAGGTCCCAATATGTAGCTTGAACCCAAAAGTTGTCAGTGAACTCTTAGCAGCCCAGAAACCTAAACTTGCTACATGTCTGACATAATTGAGAGAGGCTCAAAATCAGCACGTCAGTACCATTCTGGAGGCCCAATCTATCATGATCCCACAAATGCAGTATTGTGCCCGAATATTTTGAGGAGGGCACTCTGAAGTATGGGGCTTCCTGGGGCATGATGTCCCAGAGCAAGGCCCTTGCTTGCTTGAGTCTAAAGGCAGTCAGTACTGGATATCAGGGTGATGTTGACTTCTTAGTATATTCCTCCTCCTTCTATAATCTATGAATGTTTGTGCAAGGTTAGTATTATTTCTTGATTAAACGTTTTTCCCCCGGTTTTACTGGGATGTAATTGACATGTAACATATGAGTTCAAGGTATACAACATAATGATTTGATATATGTATATATTGTGATATAATTAACAAATAAGTTTAGTTAACATCCGTCATTTTACATAGTTACAATTTTTTTCTTGTAATAAGAACTTTTAAGATCTGCTCTTTTAGAGATTTTTTTTTTGTTAATTTTAGCTGTCATGCTATACATTACATCTCCAGAATTTTTCTTATAATTGAAAATTTGTACCTTTTGACTACCTTTCCCCATTTCCCCCATTTCACTTAGTTCAGCTTAGTCCAATTGTAGCTGAACAATATACTTAGTATGATTTTAATCCTATTACATGTTTGAGACTTATTTTATGGCTCAGTATATGGTCTACCTTGATATATGTCCCGTGTGCATTTGAAAAGAATGTGCATTCTGTAGTTCTTAAGTCAATTGGTCTCTAAATATCAGTTAGATTTAGTTGGTTGATAGCATTATTTAAGTTTCTATATCCTTACTGATACCTTGCCTAATTATCCTATGAATTACTGAGAGAAGAGTGTTGAAATATCCAATTAGAATTATGGGTTTGTCTATTTCTCTTTCAAAACTGCTACTTTTTTTTTCCTTATGTATTTTGAACCTCTGTTGTTAGCTGCACACACATTTAGGATTGTTGTCTTTTTTTTTTTTTTAATCAGTGAGCTCTTTTTTCATAAAGGTGTTCTTCTTTCTTCCTGGTAATATTCTTTGTTGTGAGGTTTATTTTTTCTGTTATTAATATAGCTATTCCAGCTTTCTTATGACTAGCAGTGCATGGTATATGCTTTCAATTCTTTTATTTTTTTTACACTTATTTATTTATTTTTAAGAAAGAGAGAGAGAGAGAGAGCAGGGGAGGGGCAGAGAGAGTGGAAGAGAGATGGTCCCAAGTAGGCTCCGCAGTTAGTGCAGAGCTCATGTGGGGCTTGATCTCAGGAGCCGTGAGATCATGGCCTGAGCTAAAATCAAGAGTTGGCACTCAACTGTATCTTCATTTTTAAAATGAATTTCTTGTAGGAATAATAAAGTTTGGTCTTATCTTTTTACTCAGGCAAGAGGATTCCTGCCTTTTATTGAAGTATTTCAATTATTCACATTTAATGTAATTATCAAATGGTTGGATTTAACACTAAAATCTTATGATTCATTTTCTGTCTCATGTGTTGCATGTCTCTTATTTCCTTTCTTCTTGCTTTCCATTGGATTATTCTTTATTAACTTTACTGAGAAATAAATTCATGTAGAATAAAAGGTATTTCTCCTAAAATGTACAATTTGATGAGTTTGTCAGTAGTATATACACATAGAGTCTCTACCACAATCAATAGACCACTTCTATACCATTTTTTAGTATTCCATTTTATCTCCACTTTTGGCTTATTAGTGATATCTCCCTTTTTTTAGTAGTTGCCTTAAAGATTACAAATTGCACCTTTAACTTACAGCAGTTTATCTTCAAAACTATTACACTAATTCATGAATTATGCCATAATTTTATAGGATTTCCTCCTCCATTCTTTGTGCTGTAAATTTTCATACATTTCACTCCTACATATATTTTAAACCCCACAATATATTGTTTTGTTTTTGCTTTAAACATTCATTATCTCTTAAAGAGATTATAATATGAGGAAAAATGACTTATATTTACCCACAAAAATTTTCCATATTTACTGTTCTGCATTCTGTATAGATCCGAGTTCCTATCTGGTGTCATTTGTTCTCTGCTTCTAGTGCAAGAGTAAAGCTGATGACAGATCCTCTCAACTTTTGTCTGAAAAATATCTTTATTTTACCTTAATTTTTGAAATATATTTCCCTGGGTATGTAACTTTAGGTTGACAGGTATTTTCTTTCAACACCTTAAAGGTGTTATTCCATTTCTTTGAGCATGCATCATTTCTGAGAAGAAACGTATGATTCTTATTTTTATTCCTCTCTATATACATACCTTTTTTCCTATGGATACCTTTAAGATTTCTCTTTATCACTTGCTTTCAGTAACATGATTATTTCTCTTGGTGTGATTTTCTTTGTTTCCATCCTACATGGATTTGTTGAACTTAGATTTGTGGATTTATAGTTTTCAACGAATTTGGAATTTTTTTGGCCATTATTTATTCAGATATTATTTTCTGCCTCTCCCCCTTTCTTTCTTTTTTCTTCGTAGCACTCCAATTACATATACAGTAAAATCTTGGTTTGCAAGCATAATTTGTTCATGAAACATGCTTGTAATCCAAAGCACTTGTATATCAAAGTGAATTACCCATAAAACATAATGGAACCACAAATAGTTCTACAACCCCAAAATATTCATAAATGAATGAATACAATACTGTCATATAACACAAAATAATAAAGAAAATACAAAATATAAAGAAAAACACACAAATTAGCCTGCACTTACCTTTGAAAACCTTCGTGGCTGGTGTGAGGGAGACGAGAGAGAGAAGGGTTATTGTGTAGGATGACTTTCACTACCACTAATGGAATCACTGCTATCTATTGGTTCAATGGAATCTTTTTCTGGATGGGGGCCATTGTATAAGCTCCCACAAGTGTTGACTACAGTACAGCATTAATAACCTCTTATCATATACTGTATTTAATGTAACTAGCAATAAGGCAACAGGAAAGTGTTTAAAGCTGCAGGCAGCCTGACCTAGAATGAAGCAGAATGTTCCGAGGCTTACTTTTTTTTATGGAAAAGCAAATGACTGTCCATTCCATAGGTGCTATCAAGTGACAAAAAGTACACTAGTGCCAGTTGTGGGCACCTTCTAACGATCTGAAAAATCACTGATTTCTGCCAAACATCATGGCCTGAGACGGAGCAGATGGGCAAGGGAGACGATCACCCACAAGAGACAGGAGAGAGAGAAGAACCATTGGCTCGTTTGTGATCATGTGACATTCAGCATCATGCACTACTTGTATTGCAAGACATCGCTTGTTTATCAAGTTAAAATTTATTAGAAGTGTTTGCTCATCTTGCAGAACTCTCGTACAAGTTACTCGCAATCCAAGGTCTTACTATATATTATTCTATAGGTCACTGAGGTGGTATTCATTTTTTTTTTCAGTCTTTTTATTCTCAGTGCTTCAGTTTGGATAGTTTTTATTGCAACGTCTTCACGTTTACTGATCCTTTTCTCCCGCTGTCTCTAATCTTCTGTTAATCCCATTCAGTGTATATTTCATATCTAAAATTTTTGTTTGCAGTTTTTATATCTTTTACCCCCAATTTCATCTCTTTATCAATTCTGAGTTTGTTTCTGTGATGGACTTTCCCCTTGTTTTAGGGTCAAGTTCTCCTGCATCTTGGCATATTTGGAAATTTTGACTGAATACTAGACATGATAAATTTTGTCTTGAATATCAGATTTTTTTTTCTCTTCCTTAAAGCGTGTTGTGTTTTATTCTGGCAGCCAGTTAAGTTTCTGAGGATCAGTTAATAATTTTGAAGCTTCTTTTAAAGCTTTTAAAAAGTGGGTCTTGAGTAACCTTTACTCAACAACTGTGACTATCACTTGACCCTTCTGAATGTCCCTTCTATTCAATGAGTCCTCTTCACTCTGGCCAGTGGGAACATAAATTATTCCTGGTCTTATGTGAGCTCTTAGGTTTATTCAGATTATAGACACTCAGTAATCATTCTTTACCCCAAACTGTAAAGCTTCACCCTGTTAATGTGAAGACTAATATTCAGCCGAAGACTGAGGGGACTCCAGACAGATTTCAGGAGCTCCTTTGCTTTCTAACTCCCTTATGTGTATCTGGTGCTCTACTCCACAGATTCTAGTCACTTCAGTCTCCCTGAACTTTGGGCTTCTTAACTCAGTGAGGCCACCAGGCTTTGTTTGGGATTCCCCTCCCAGTGTGATGATCTGGAAATTGCCTCTAGGCACAAAGCCAGGGTGATCATAAGGCACACATAGTTTATTTCCCTTTCCCTTAAGATCATAGTCTTAAGCATCTCAGTTGATCAGTGTCTGAAAATGAGTGTTTTTATTTTACCATTTATCATTTCTAGTTTACAGTTGTGGGGGAGATAATTCCAGATCCTATCACTTCTTCATGACAGGAAGCAGAAATTCCCTAGACAATAAAGTTTCTTTCAGTTTTGATTATTCCGCTCTGAGTACAGAATAAATGTAGGTTTCTAGGCTTTCTCTCAAATACAAACTCTATTTATTCTGGGGCTTTCTTCCTTATCTCTTCTACCTTTAGTTCTCAGAAACTTTCAGCCCAGAGTTTCAACTGGGCTGTTGAAATCAATATACTGACCTCCTGAATTATAACTTAACTAGTGCCAAGATTATAGTTTCAAACTGAGCCAGTTTAAGTGGAAAACTCATTTCTTAGAGGCACATCATTGGGGATCTGTTTTTGGAAAACCACCATGTAATATAAAAAAATTCCAAAATTAATGATGGCTGGAATACAAATTTTATATATATAGAGTGGTAAAGGGTTGGTGAGGGACATTTGTGCTTCCCTGAAACTGCCCACTAGAATCCACGGTTCAGGATAAATCTTGCCAAGTGTCTCACCTTTTAAGTTCAGAGGAATGTCTTCGGATGCCAGTCCCACACTGTGAGATTGCTAACAGAAGGCATCCAGGAGAACCAGTTCCTTAACCCCCCTTCCTTGGTCTTTATAGAATAAAGGACACAGAGGGGGCCAGGTTATTAAACCTTTGAAGGACGGTTCTTGAAACCTTAACAATACCTTCTCCCTCCCTTTCCTTGTTAGAGAGCCTGGGAAGCAGGGAGCAAGGAAGTTTCTATTCGTTCCACCCTCTTGTGTTGAAATCAGTGTTTCCCAAGTTTCCTCCACCCCCAGTAAGAATTGTGAGGGTGGGGGTGGGGTTGTGCGCCACTGAGCTGACAGAGAATTTGGTGCTGCTGATGGAGCAGTGAGAGAGCCTGCCCCAGGGCAACCTGTGTTCCCACCTTTGGCTTGGCAGGGATTCATGAGTGCTTGCCATGAAAGGTGGCTGGGCCTTGCCAGAAGCAGAGACTTTTGGGTGGATTAGGTGTTGCCTTGGTAATAAGGGAGAAGAGCACAGGGAAACTGCACCAGGGTGGGCCCCGTGGAGCTGCCTGATGAGCTGACGATTTCATCCCCACTCAGATACTTGATTCCAGCCCCTTGGTGTTGGGCCGGGAGGCAGAGAAGGGACTCGCCAGCTTTGATGTCATTTGCTGTATAAGCATAGATCATCTCCCCTCTTCTCCAGGCACAAGGAAGACAGAGAGGGAGAGGGAGTTTGGACAGTTTGGATTTCAAAAATCACGAGATTAAATATTAAACCTGAATGAGATGAAGAAATAAGAGGTTTGGCCTGGGCAGGGTGTAGGTTTGAGGAGCCAGAACATTTAGTGTTGCTTGAATATAAATGAATTTCATTCTTGGCACGTATCTATGATGAGACTATTCTACCAAATGGATCAATATGCTTGTGCGTGTAGGTAAAACCAGAGATAGCATTTTAAAAAAGCTTTTAATTTGTTTGATTTTACACACTTACAATGATCCCTTGAGAGAATTTTACTGCATGGATTGATTTGGCTGAGGCTTTAAAAATCTGGGTGCCTGGGTGGCTCCATCAGTTAAGCATCTGACTCTTGGTTTCAGCTCAGGTCATGATCTCACAGCTTGTAGGGTTCCAGCCCTGTGTCAGTCTCTGTGCTGACAGTGCGGAGCCTGCTTGGGACTCTCTCTTTCCCTCCTTCTCTGCTCCTTCTCTGCTCGTGCTTTCACTTTCTCACAACAAATAAATAAACTTTAAAATATATACATTTTTTTCAATAAAGCTTGGCCATAAGATGCCCACCTCTCCTCCTGGCACGTCTCCCTGTGGCAAGTATAGGCATTTGTTTTTAGTCCCAAATCCTTTGAATGGTACTTGAAATTAGGGTCATCTGTGTCAAAAAGTTTCATTGCCCAGCTGATCAGTAGGCATGAAAGTGTCCAAAAGTCTTTGAGGGTTTCCATGGGGACATCTTCAATCATCTTCAGCTCTTCGATTTCAATAAATCAGATGAGTATGAATGACTTTGGCTGTCTTCTCAGCATAGGACAAGTGGTTTGGCTTAGTGAGATAAGTGTTGGTCACTCAATTATTACAAAGTCACAAATACGAGTTTTGGATATTAATTTGTGGCTATTCCTCTGTGTGTGTGTGTGTGTGTTAGCATAATGCAAAATAACCCATATAAATATGTAAAAATGCTTAATGATAATGTATTATTTGTTTCCTATTGCTGTTGTTAAAAAAAATCACCACATATTTAGTGGCACATTTATTACCAGACAGCCCTGGAGGTCAAAGTCCTAATGTCAAGGTGTCAGTAGGGTGGAATCCCCTTTGAGGCTGCAGGGGGAGAATCCATTTCCTTGCTGGTTTGAGCTTCTACAATCTTTGCTCTTCTTCACTCCGACTGCTTCAACCATGGTCATGCTTCTTTCTCTCACTGGGACTTACTGCCTCCCTCTTATAATGGCCCTTGTAATTATATTGGGTACACTGCATAATCCAAGGTAACCCCCACAACTCAAAACCCTTAACTTAATCACACCTTAAAATCCCTTTTGCTGCAAAAGGTAACATATTCAAAGACTCTGGTGATTAGGATGTGGACATCCTTTAAAACCCTTGCTACCACATTATATTAATGAAAAAAGCAAGAAATAGTATGCTATCATGTACCTCTAAAATGTTAAATTTCAAGTTAGTTCCTTCCTTCCTTCCTTCCTTCCTTTTCTTCTTGTCTTCTTTTCTTTTCATTTTTTTTGAGAGAGGCACAAGAGAGTGATGGGTGGGGGGGAGGCGCGGGGGGAGAGAGAGAGAGAGAGAAGCAAGGCTCATCTGAAGCGGGGCTCACGTTCACCCAAAACAGGGCTCTAGCTCACCCGATGTGGGACTTGAACTCATGAACTGTGAGATCATGACCTGAGCAGAAGTCAGATGGCTTATCCAACTGAGCCACCCAGTTGCCCACCAACAGTTAGTTTCTGATCATGACTTCCTGTCTGTCAATTGCCTTCATTTCCTTGATAGATCTTTCTCCAACTTTACTGAGATTGCCAATCTGGACCCTTTTATTGTGTCCCAACGTCTGTCCTATTTCTTTCCTCTTCACTTCCTTCTAGATCACATGATTCATCTTTCCAACCACTCTTGCCAATATCCTGGCTCTTACCTGCTTGTCCTTTTGTGGCACCTATACTTCTTTATTTTTATTTTTTTTCATTTTTGAAAGAGACAGTGTGAGCAGGGGAAAGGCAGAGAGAGGGGGACAGAAGATGTGAAGCAGGCTGTGTGCTCAGAGCAGCAGGCCTGATGCAGGGCACAGACTCACAAAACATGAAATCATGACCAGAGCCAAAATCAAGATTCAGACGCTCACCCGACTGAGCCACCCAGGCACCCTTGTGACACCTATACTTCTAGACCAAACTTCTTTACTCTGGCTGGCCTGTTGAGGTTTCTTGGAGGAAATCCCACAATGGGCCTTGTTATCATCAAGGTAAAGTTGTGATCTTCAACCCTCCCCGGGGCCCTCAGTGTGGGCGAGAAAGCCTTCCATGTGTTCACAGTCCGTGCCACTCTTCTCAGGGTAAATTACAAGCTCGAACCCCATCCTCTGTTCTTTGTTTCCCTCTTCAGGCAATTCTTTGAGGGGAAAATTGCAGCCACTGAAGCCATCAAAAAGAAGTCTGTGACTGTCTTTTGTCCGGCAAACGCACTTCCAAGGACATTTGTCTCTTTCAGTTTCTTTCCTGTGACAGTGGGGGGGTGTTCCCTCCTAAACCTAACCCAGAAGAGTCACAAACCAACAATATCCACATTGGGTTCGCATTCCCCACAGAGCCTGTGTGTGACTGTGTAAGTTTTGTTCTTGAAGTAGTCATCTCGCTACTGCCTTACCATCCACTGAGGCCAGTAACTCCTCAATTCTTCGGAATCTAGATTCTGTCCTTACAATTTCATTGAAATAGTCCCTGATCTACATTGTAAAAATCCAAAGTCAAGTTCATCATCAAACTCCACTCCAGCCTGGTTCTCCTTCAGGTTTCTTATTTAAAGAAATGATGCTATCATTGTCGAGAACACATCTTAGATGGTTTTCTCTCAATAATTTCACAGTATATCAGTTGCCAGACCAGATTCGATTCCCTAATATATATTACATTTCATTTTCTCATATGCATTATATATAATATTCAATTTCTTAATATATATGTTATATTTCATTTCCTCACATATATTATAGACTTGACTTTTAAGCCATGTTGGTTGGGTTAGGGGTGCTGATCTCTTACACAGTAGAAAATCCATGTATAACTTTTGACTTCCCTAAAACTTCACTGTTAATAGCTTACTGTTGACTGGAAGCCTTACTGAAAGCATAGAGTCAAGTAACATATTTTCTATGTTGTGTGTACTATATACTGTATTCTTATGATAAAGTAAGCTAGAGAAAAGAAATTGTTCTAAAAAAATCATAAAGAAGAGAAAATACATTTATAGTATGATATTATACTTACTGAAGAAAACCCACATCTAAGTGAACCCATGCAGTACAAACCTGGGTTGTTCAGGGTCAACTGTATGTAATATTCACTTTCTTAATATATATTTATGTATAACATATAGGTACTTTTTTCTATATCTCTGTTGTAGGATCTCAGATATTCATCTGTATTTTCTTACACTTCTCATACCTTTCTTTCTTTTAAAATATTTTTTTAACATTTATTTTTTGAGAGCCAGCGTGAGTGGGGGAGGGGCAGAGAGAGAGAGGGAGACAGAATCTGAAGCAGGCTCCAGGCTCTGAAGTGTCAGGATAGAGCCTGACGCAGACCTCGAACTCAGTAGCCCTGAGATAATAACCTGGGCTGAAGTCAAACGCTTAACCGACTGAGCCACCCAGGCGTCCCTCTCACGCCTTTTTCTTATATTTCATCCTTTAATCTATATGAAATTGCATGTGTGTATATTTTGTGTGTGTGTATGTGTGTTTTAAGGAAGGAATGCAGCTTTTTCTTTTTTACCAACTAGGATTCATTTGTTGCAGCCTACTCATTCAATCATTTATTATGCTCTTGCTGATTTGAAATGCCATTTTATTAATTGCTAAATTTACTTATATGTATATATATAGTTGATTTTTCTTTCTATTCTTGAGCATACCACATTATTTAATTATAATGTTTTATAATATGTTTTTAAAAATTTTATTTATTTTGAGAGAGAGAGATTGAGAGAGCAAGTGAGCGAGCATGAGTGAGGGAGAGGCAGAGACAGAATCCCAAGCAGGCTCTGCACTGTCAGTGCAGAGTCCCTTGTGGGGCTCAAGCATCTGAACTGTGGGATTTTGACCTGAGCCGAGATCAAGCTTTGGACCCTTAACCACTGAGGCACCCAGGCTTCCCTATAATATGTTTCATTGACACAAATATGCTTTAATTACTTGTTTTCAAGATTTTTCAGTTACTTTTACTGATTTTCTTATTATTTCTGAGAGAGAGAGAGAGAGAGCATTAGCAGGGGAGGGTCAGAGAGGGAGACACAGAATCTGAAGCAGGCTCCAGGCTCTGAGCTAGCTGTCAGCACAGAGCCCGACGCGGGGCTCGAACCCACAAACTGTGAGATCATGACTTGAGCTGAATTCGGACGCTTAACCTACTGAGCCACCCAGACCTCCTTTTACTGATTTATTTTTCTGTTAAATTTAAAAAAAGTTAGCAAATTTAGAATGGAGTTATATAGTACTTATAAATCATTTGGAGGAAGGAATGGCATCTTTAAGAATAGAATTTTCTTTTTCAGAATTTAGTATATCTTTCCATTTTGTCTTTTTAAGAAGTTTCTCAAGAGAAAAGTATACATTAGATGGTCATGAAACATTATAATTTTATTACAGTATTAGATTTACAGTTCTAGTATTTTATCTACCAAAAGTGAAATTTGGTGCTCTTCTGGCTTTATTTTGAGGGGTATATTGAGTAAAGTAAGTTGAGAACCTTTCCATTGTTCTGCTTCTTTGGCACAATTTGTTTTTTTAAATGTTCATCTGTTAATTTGCATTAGGTAATTATTAATTTTCTTGTTTCCAAAGTGGAGCTCAAAGCACATTCCCCCCACATTGTGGATGGTAGGTCGGTCTTCACCAACCTACACAGAGAAGAGGGTAAAGCGAGAGCATTCTCCTGAAAGCTGGTGGGAGAAAGTGGGAGGGTGCAAGCCAGAGGGAGAGATCTCTGCTAACTCCATTCTCATCACTCCATGATTACAAGGCAGGCAGCAGACTCATCGCAATGGATTCTGCTCCAGGGCAAGCAGAGTTTCCGTGGTGGGTCATGGAGTGCACTGGGGCCGGAGGTAGGCATGTCTTAGCGAGTTCCTTGCATCTGCAGAGACAGCCCTGGGCGTCCTGTAGAAGTTTGCCCAGGGTTCTGGGTCTGGGGTTCCTAAAGCAGAAATGATCCATCACAGAAAACCGAACCAAACCCCAATCTGATCACATAATTG
Source organism: Crocuta crocuta (assembly GCF_008692635.1). Taxonomy (NCBI): domain Eukaryota; kingdom Metazoa; phylum Chordata; class Mammalia; order Carnivora; family Hyaenidae; genus Crocuta; species Crocuta crocuta. The sequence continues at coordinate 8,826,715 of NW_027532015.1, forward strand.
AATTTCAAACATAGCAGTGGTGCATACATCCCAGACTTTGGCAAGGTACTTAAGTCAAATTAGATTCACATCTGAAGATCACAGGCATCAACTTCTTTGGGTGTCATTTTGGTGACTAAAGTTAAAGTGTTATTTGCTAAGTGACAGGGATAGTCACATGGTCCCAGAGGAATTTTTGTCCCAAGAAGTCCTAAAAAATATTCCACTCCTTCAGGTTTACTCTCCTGAGAGTCATTTGGAGAAATGGTTTCCTTTTAAATGGTGGCTTTCAGGGCACCTGGGTGGCTCAGTCAGTTAAGCATCCGACGTCTGCTCAGGTCAGGATCTCACTGTGCGTGGGGCCCCGCCCCGGCTCTGTGCTGACAGCTCAGACCCTGGAGCCTTCAGATTCTGTGTCTCCCTCTCTCTCTGCCCCTCCCTCGCTCTCACTCTGTCTCAGTCCCTCAAAAATAAGATAAACATTAAAAAACTTAAAAAAAAATGGTGGCTTTCCCCATGTTCTGCTTTTTCTTAAAACATTCAATTTTCTTTTCCTTTAATAATATCAATTCTCAGTTACGTAAAACTTTAACATAAAGCTTTTTCACTCCAGGTCAAAATATAACTTATTTGATGCTAGACCTAATATTCTCCAAGACCTCAGAAGAATAATAGTAGCAGTGTCATGAATATCATCTTATTTCTGATCTTAAAAGGGAATATCTCATGACATGAGATATTTTAATATTATTAATGTTATTATCAGAAATAACTTAAAATTTCTCAAATGGCTTGGAGCAACTATGGAGAGAATCACATTTTTTTTTTACTTTTGTGCATTAGAGTGGTCCACCCCTCATATGCGTTTTCAGTGGTCAGTTTTAATTTCCATGTTTCAGTTACCTGCAGTCAGTCATGTGTTATTCACCTCACTTCATGCCCTCACATCCTTCACGAGAAGGGGTGAGTACAGTGATAAGATATTCTGAGAGAGGCCACATTCACATAACTTGTATTTCAGTATATTGTTATAATTGTGTTATTTTATGATTATTGCCGTTAATCTCTTGTGCCTAATTAAGCTCTATCATAGGATGTATGTAGAAGGAAAAAAAAAACATAGTATATATACAGTTCAGTACTATCCGTGTTTTTGGGCATCCACGGGGGGTCCTGGAATGTAGCCCCTGCAGATAAGGGGGGGGCGGGGAATGACTCTATTGAGGCTGTTTTTGAATAAATATTGTATTAAGCCATCCTTAAATTTTTAGAGTAAATCTTATTCAGTTTTGAAAAATTATTTATGTAGTATTGGATTTATGTTGCTGATACCTTAGTTAAAGCGAACGAAAATTTTTATTTTGCTACATTGGCTTTGTTTTGAGGGTTATATTAACTTTGATAAATAATTTGGGAAGTGTTTCATCATTCTGTAACCTTGGAACAGTTTAAATAACATGACGGTTGTTACTTGAAAGTTTTGAAGGACTTGCTCATAAAACACTCTGGACCCAATTCCTTTTTTGGAGATAGTTATTTGAACATTAAAAAAAAGTCTTCCATGAATATCAGTCTATTACAGCTTTCCAATTCTTATTGAATCCATTTACTTGAAAATTGCACATTTCATTGGGTTCTAAGAATGTGTTGCCATAGAGCTAAAAGTTTATTTTTATAATTAAAATAATTGGTTTCATATTAGTTTATATTGCCAAGTATTTGTGTTTCTCTCTCTAGTTTGCATATTTTTATGATATCTGTATACATGAGATACTGTATTAATCAATTTATTTATGTATCAATTCCACTGTTATGTTTCTGTCTTACTTAATTTCTGCTTTTATTTTGATTAGTTTTTCCTTACATTTCTCTAAGATTTATTTTTATGTGTTCTCTACTCCATGTTCTGCACTGTATTATTTAAACATAATTATGGCCAAATATAACTTTATAAGTTACCTTTTAAAAAAATTATTCTTTTTTAGATTTATCAAAAAGATACACATTTGGGGGGAGCCTGGGTGTCTCAGTCGGCAAAGTGTCCAACTTCAGCTCAGGTCATGATCTCACAGTTTGTGAGTTCACATTGGGCTCCGTGCTGACAGCTCAGAGCCTGGAGCCTGCTTCAGATTCTGTGTCTCCCTCTCTCTGCCCCTCCTCTCTCTCTCTCAAAAATAAAGAAACATAAAAAAATTTTTTAAAAAGATACACATTTTAGAATAAAAGAATTATTAAGACTTATATTCAGTAAACCCATTTTCAAGAGGTAATAGGAACAAAACAGCAGAGGAGACACCAGTATTGAATACACTTTGCAGATATCAGACTGGGGTGACTTGGTCTTTATTCAAGTTTGTTTGAATATAGGAAAAGTTTCGCAAGATTAAATCATGAGATTCAAATACACTCAGGGTTTTGACTAAATTGATGTGATTATTACTAACATTGCCTATTTGAGGCAATGGTGACATTATTGCAAAACGGAACACCCGGCACATTTCTTCCAGAACTGCCCTGTGGTCCAGGGTCGGTATCCCAGCCACCCGCAGGACTCAATTTGCGAATGCCTTGCTTTACATCTGTACCTTCGATTTTTACATATTTCTCAACAAGAAACACAATGGAGTTTTATTCTTCCTCGATTAAATGGAATTACAATTGCAAAAATTAAAAACCAATGATCAATTTTAGTTTTAAAAACTAGAAGAGGAAAAAAAAAGATGTTACTATCAGTAATGAATTTGGAAATAAGTCTTTAAAACATAACGAGGGCAAGCTGTCTTGGAAATAATTGTATTCTATTCTTATATATATTTCTCTATAAAGGTGCCCCCCGTCTGGGGCAGAGAGGCTGAGGTGAATTCCACTGCTTTCTTCACCGCTTCCTCTCCTGTACTGCCAATGCCCAGGGGGTAGCGAGTCCTCAATGATGGCTCAATCCAGCTCTTTCGTTTAGACTTAGATCTCATTCCAATTTAGGCTTCTCTTTCTCTTCTTCCATACCTAGAAATTCAGGCAAAGTTCTTTATTTTAACATCAGATTAAACTGTGAGCAATTTTGCCAAGGCTGCTCGTCTCCCACACATCTTCCATCCACTCTGCTGCACCCACTCCCTTTCTCCTAACTAAGAGGGAAAATAATTTCCAACTTTCTCCTGAAACTTCCTTGGTGACCTCTGTCCTCACCCTTGCCCCTGAAATCAGTACACACCCAAGTCTTATGGCTTCTGGGAGTGATGGGTGCAAGTCGGCTCTTGACTCATTGAATCTGCTCAGAAGCCCCCACCAGACCGTGTTGTAACCAGCTTCTAACAACACGAGGTGTGCAGCTGATGAGTCTCACTGAGACCTCACTCGTTTAGATTTTGGTCCTGTTTCTTCTCAAGGCAAGGACTCTGGATTTTCAAAAGTCAAGAAGAAAAAACTTTTTTTTTTTTTTTTAAACTCACTGAGAGCTTGTGAAGCACAAGGACTGTTGATTTCCATACCTTTATGCACTTCAACTCAAGTTCTCCCTTTATTCACCCCACTCCTGGTAGAACTATGTTTTACCTCCTGAGAGACTCATATGTACTGGACCAGTAAGACCTCTGCCTGTGGTCCGTAGTGAATAGTTAATGATGTTTCATTTTCCTGGAAGTGAAAATGTTGAAGTCACTGTCATGCATTAAAGTTAAACTGGTAAATGCTCCCCACTTTTTCTTTCTTTTGCTTCTTGCTAAATATTCTTTTGAAACCAAATTCTCAGATGTTTTGCTGGAACAAAAGAACCCCAAATACTGCTTTGCGGGTTTTGTTGGTATTTTTTTATGTGAGTTATTAGCTCTCGAAGGCAGAGTCCTTAACTATTTTCTTTCCGATAATATCCCTAGCACCTAACACAGTGTCTGATTCACAGGAGGAGCTCAATTAATCATTATGGACTCAGTTAATAAACAATGAATACAAGGACGGCCTCAGAAGGCTATGCTAGTGGGAAAGCAGAATAAAATAAGGAACTTCACAGTATAAAAAAACGTAAAACCTAATCCCAGAGGGTTACTCTCACAGGGCTTATATTAGGGAGAATTCCCCTTCCCCTTAGCTCTCAGTTCCCAGTATTTGTTTTGTGGAGTCAGGGTGGTGGCGGTAGGAATGTGGGTAACATGCTCTGAACAGGTGTCCTTAGACAGTCTTTCAGGTTTGGTTTTCATGACTAAGGAACTGGCACAGATCTATAACACTTCTTCCAAAGTACTTCTCAGAAATCATATTAAGGAAAACTTCAGATTAAGGAATAAGGACATCTGAAGGGAGGAGGACCAGGGGTCTGGGGGGGAAGGCCAGGAGATGCCTTCGTTGTTGGTAACCAAGGCAAAGGCAGAAAAACACAACAGAGATTCTGTTCAAACAGCACACATGACTTGGGCCCCAACTTTGTCCCATGTTCCCTCTCTTGTGGAGAAGCTCTCAGGAACTAATAACTGCTTGCTTTTCTTTAAAGTCTGTTTCCTCCTAAGCATTCTCCTGCAGATGGGTTGACTTGGCAGCAATAGTGGAATCTTCAAAAGCGGGGGTGGAGAGCAGGGGGTGTTCATTGACCCAGACAGGAAAAATGGCTCCCCACCTACTTTAGTTTGGCAGCTTTGCGGTAGAGGGAAAAAATTAGACAGCTGTAAATAATATTTGGAAGAACCAGAGGTATAATTTCCACACAAATAGCAGAAAGAAACCTGTCACAAAGCTGAGGCAGGATGTGCTTTTGGGAACCTGGAGGAAGAGCTGATTGACCCTGAGAGAGTTAGTCACATGTGATTCCCCAGGCTGGGAGAAGGGCTCAACCAGAGGGCAGTGCTGGGACACTGCAGGCCTGTGTGGGCCTGTGTGGGCCATGGGCTGGAGGGGCAGCGGGGGGAGAGAAAAAGAAGGAAGGTTTCTGTCACAAACATCTGGCTCCAACCTCCTTTCTCTTTGGCTTGTCTCTGTCCTCACCCCAACCTTTCATTTTTGGACACTTTCATTTCTGGTCGCATTATGTTTTACTTTTAATAAGATTGGTCACCGCAGATAGACACACGGGAATTGGAATAAATTCTTAGCTTAAGTACAGAAATATTTCAGCTATTACAGGTTGAACTGTGTCCTTTTACCAACGTGCCCCCCAATTCATACATTGAAGTCCTAACCTCAGAACATCAGAATGTGAGAGAAGGCCAAGGGGTGTGGTGAGACAACCATTTGCTAAAAAGGTTAGGGCATATCATTCATGGATCCAATTACTCATTTCAGCAGCAGCCAGGAGAGATCTGTGGGGGACCTTCTTGTCTGATGTTTTGGAGCCCTGCGAATTGCATAGGTAGCCAAAAAGGTTTCTGAGAATTTTGTGCCAGCAGAAAACAGTGCCAGCCTGGACTAAAAAGGACAGAGACAGCATGAAATGAAAGAATGACTCTTAAGTTGGTTCAGGGGCTAGTCTCCTCCAGAGGGTAAGGCTTCCACCTAGTGACAAGGGGCAGTGGCCCGAGGATGGAGCATTCAGCCAAAGAGAATCACTGGCCTTTAAGCCTAATAGAACTTGCCCTGCTACATTTCACACTTGGTTAGGAACTGTGACCTCCATTCCCCCTGTGATTTCTCCTCTTTGAAAAGAGTGTGTATATTCTAATGCCCGTCCCACTATTATGTTTGGGAAGCAGATAACTTTCTGTCTGGCTTCACAGGTTCACTACAGAAGAGCAATTGTGCTTCAAGATGAATTATACCCTGAGTCTTAATCACACCTGATTTAGATGGTATTTAAGATGATATTTTAGACCTAAGAGTTGATGCTGGAAAGGTATCCTGCCAATACCTTCATTTTGGTCTTCTGGCCTCTAGAACCGTGAGACATGGCATTTCTATTGTTTAAAGCCACCCAGCCTGTGGCACTTCACTGTAGCAGCCCTAGCCAACCATTACAACAGTCACAACTCCACTTAGAGTTACTTTTCTTTAAAAGGAGCAAATGCTTACCTATACAGTTAACCTATTTAAGGGCTTTTTGTTCATTGTTCTTATCAGGTTCGTCTATTTTGTTATTTTATGAACTAGGTCCACGGGTCTTAGTGAAGTTTCTAACCTCTCATGGGTCTTGGTTTCCAATGGTGACAATCTGATGGTTCAGTAAAAGTAACACTGGATTGGCCATTACGCAGAAGGTGTTGGCTGTGCAGCCACCTATTTTGGTGGATTGTCTAGGATTTCCAGCTTCAGCTGCTGCGTGGTAAAAGGACCAGCTTAGATGGTTTCAAATATTCTTTTTGGTTCTAAGATTCTGTAATAATGTGATTTTATCTCGAAATTGAAAACACCGCATAACCAAACGGAGGAAGTGAAGCCATTAAAAATCATTATGGATACAAGGAAGGGGGGGGTCCCTGTGATATCCCTGCTTTTGGAGGATTTTGTTTTGGATGTAGTAAATGTACTCAGGATTCTGACTCTAACTGTACTCAGTTCATCGCGACACACACAAACACACACACGTACACACACATATACGGGCACATACTGTTTTTAATCAGCACTTTTTCAATTTAAATACATATGGAAGCAGGCAGCTAATGTGGTGGAGCAAAGTGGCCATGTGAGAACCAGGAACACTTAAGGAGCCAACTCAAGGGGGCAACTGGTCCTCAATTCCAATCCATTGTTGCCATAAGAGACAGTGGGCTTGGTGTTGCTGATAAGCTGATGAGTCTGGCCTGTATCCCAGTTATCTCCCAATTTTTTAAATGTTAGTTCAAAAAGCAAAATCCCACTAAGTAGGTCTAACAAAACTTTTGGCAAGTAAATTTGGGGGGAGGCCACCAGTTTGCAATCTTTCTCATAGATGAGAAAAATGTGCGCATTGACATCAAACATCTGCCTTTGTGGAATTAACTAGATGGTCCCATGTAGATAAAATTAATCTCCATACCTAAAATGAGTTACAGAATATGAGTCAACCTTACTTAAGAGAACGGCACAAATGAAATCAAACAGATCATTTAAAAAACCCTTAGTTTCACTATTTGTTTTTAACTTTTTACTTAGTGCTGTTAAAAGAAGAGTATTCTATTAATCCACACGGATTTTTCTCTTTCCTGGTCTTCAGGCCATCTTCTCTTAGGAGTAGTAGAACAATGGCCAAATGACCATTGGAATTAAGCCAAATCAAGGGGAAAGAGTCATAAATACTTCCTGAATAACATATATTAAGCATATGAGCCTACATTTAAATATAGCTTTTCTCCCAAGAAGCTGAGAAAAGTTTACATTTGTTCTCAAAATATTTCTGTAAGTTAGCTCAATACTTCCATAAGTTAACTAATAAAGATTACTATTCCCATTGAACAGAGAAAGAATTGTTAAAAGACTAATTTCTGACTTCCCAAGCTGTGGCCTGAACCAAATAAAAAATGTTGACACTTTTTCTAATAGACCACTTAGTAAAATTAAGCCAGCTGCTGAGAAAAGAAATCCTTAAATTCCTCCTGGCCATTCACCATTGGCTAATACCTTGACACACAATCTTAGAAGGTTCACGCACAAAAAAGTCCAACTTGGTAACCAGGCAACGACTGTGTTTTATTTGTCTAATAAGATCAAGTTCCTGGCACAGTGTCTGGCAGAAAGTAGGGTGCTCCGTGTTTGTGGAACAGGAATCATTTGCTGGTGATGTCTAGAATGTTGTGATTCTATTGGTGGAGATGACCAGAGCTCTCTAAAATTCCCAAATCATCTTGCCTTTGGAAATACTTTCATGCAGGACTCAAATCACGACATACTGTGCTGTTGCTTTTTCCACATTCCCATTTGTATGTTATCTTACATACACTTTGCACAGGGGTTTGCACAGCTTGGGTAAGATTACGTGCCTTGCCAAGATGGAGGCTCTGGCATAAATAGAAACAAAAGAGAAATCAAGTCATAGGTTAAGAGAGTTTCCGCAGCAATGAAGCATTATTACCTTTACTGCCTGTACCTCTTTGTCACCTCCAGCCCTTGAATATGACAGTCACTGGTGAATCACAGTGGCCACAGGTATTCTGAGCTGCTTGGAGTTCTAGTAGAACAGTGAGGGAGACTTGTCTGAAGCTACTGCACCCACAGAAAGGATGATGTATGATGTCGAGGTTTAGGTGGCTTTTAATGAGACTATTTGACTACATTTAATATTTTGTCTATTTAATTGTAGGGGGGATCCCTTTAGCTAAAGCAGTATTTTGCTGATCAGAGTGAACTTCCTAAATTTTTCTTGTTGTTGTTAACACTACATTTCTCCCTATAAAACTTTATAGACATGCTTCTTTTCTCTGAGATTTGGATGTTTTACTAGCTAATAAGACAATGTGAGTAATAAACCTTTCAGGTAACTGCCAGCAGCTCTTAAATTAACATTGTGAAGTTACAAAATGAAACTCTTCATAACTGATCCTGGGCTACGATGGAATTTTCCTGCAGTGTCTGCACACACTCTTTTAGACAGCAATTCTCCTGTTTTATGCTCCCCTCAACAATACTTACTTCTCTGTGTATCCCAGATATAGCTGTTCAGAACTTCTCCCAGCAGGTACAAAAAGTTCATTAAGATGGTTGTAAACCCAAAGAAGACGATCCTGGCTCCTGGGCCAATGTGTTCCAGGAAAGGATACACCCACATCCCAGTTACGTGATGCACCCAGCACACCCTGCAACAGAATAGGAAAGGAGACAAAGTCAGGAGTTCCTCTCATGTCAGATTTCAAAGCTCTTGCTATTGTGAATATGGACCCATCACTCGGACTACTCTTCACTAATGCCGGTCACAAGTTTGCTTCTGATGCTCAGGAGCTACCAGGAAGTGTGTTCTCGTTGTTGTTTGCTTGTTATCTTATACTTTTTATTCTATAATAATTTTAGACTCACAGAGGAGTTGCAAATATGGTAGAGTTCCAGTAAGACCTTCACCTCAGCTTCCCTGAATGTTAACATCATGTACAACCACGGCACAATTACTAAGGCGAAGCCATTCACATTACTAACTGGACTGCAGAGGTTATTCTGAATTCCCGTTTCCCCATGAATGCCCTTTTTTCTGGTCCAGGATCTCGCGTGTGCTTGGTGGTCACATCTCCTTAGTCTCCTCCAATCTGGTAGTTCCTTGGTTTCTCCTTGTCTTTCTGACCTTTGATGGGTTCTGGTCAGGTATTTGAAATGTGTTTTTCTCAATATTGTTACACAATCTTTATTTCTTCCTTACATACTGAGACAATATAGCATCAGGCAATGACACTGTAATCAAACCTCAGTGAGTATGTGCAGGCATCTTCCATACTGCCTTCTAACCGGATACCAGTGTGTACTCAGCCGTGTACTCAGTGTAGATCACAGTGTGTATATACTGGCAGAGCCATCCTGTAACCTCACCAATACTTGGCTTCCTACCACCTGGATTGTTGGCTACTGTATTTGTTTCTTGTCTTTGTTCCCCTTAGTTCACACAAAACTTGCTTGCAATAATCTGTTTGTGTTCTGGGGATAGTTTAGGCTCAGTGGGAATACAACTTCATTAACTTCCACAGTTTTCAAAAGTTTAGCTAGAATAGTTACTCAATTTCGTTTGGTCTTGACATTCTTGGGTTCATCACTTTATCAACTGCTGTCAATCTGGAAGACTAATTATAACATAAGTAACATGATTGCATGAGGAATAAAGATTACTTTTTATACTTATGCGTTTGGGGGTCATCTTCTTTATCATCCATGGCTTCACTCTTTGTTAAGCACTTTGTCTGTGTATCTGTTACTTATATATTTACCTCACTGACGCAAGAACCCTGCGGATATTTATCTTAGAGCTTGCTGTCTCAGTGAGGGTGATACCACTCCCCGTCAAGGAGGTGAAAATTGGTTCTGAGAGGGTGATGAAATCTTACTGTTTTTATGTGTGAAGCACAGACACATATATACACAGAACATAAACAGATACACAGCTTATCTGTGGTATTAACATTTCATGGGCCCAGCTATTCCGCATTGACATAAATCCAAAAGAATTGAATTGAAAGCAAGAACATACACAGGTATTTGTACGCCAATGTTCACAGCAGCACTATTTACAATAGCCAAAAGGTGTGGAACCAACCCAGGTGTCCATCTAGGATGAATGGACACACAAAATTGGTATAGCCATACAATGTAATATTATTCAGCCATGAAGAGCGATCACATTTTGATACATGCTACAATATGATGGACCTTGAAAACATTATACTAAATGAAAGAAGCCAGACGCAGAAGGACAAATAGTGTATGATTCCACGTATATGAGATACTAGAACAGGCAAATTCAGAGACAGAAAGTATAATAGAGGGTACTAGGGGCTGGAGGGAGTGGGGATAGGGAGTTAAGGTATAAGGAGTATAGAGATTATGTTGAGGAAAATGAAAATGTTTTGGATAAACATAGTGGTGATGGTTACATAACATTGTGAGTGTACTTAATGACACTGAGTTGTATGATTATAAATGGTCAAACGGATAAATATGTTGTGTATATTTTACCACAACACAACATTTTTATGGGTTGGAGATTAGGAAAAAATTTACCTAAAAAGGTTCCTTGGTGGGGTTCTCAAAAAGGAGAGGAAGGTGGAGAAGCACTGTCTTAGTGGGAAGAAATGGTCATTAGGTCCAACCAGGTCAGCCTGAATAACTTCAAACTAAAAGCTTTTTCCAAAAGAAGAAGCCAAGCTAGTCAAGATTTCTCTTTCTTAAAAAGATTGAAGGATTTGTGAGAATCAGCAGACATTAAATTTTTAGAGCTACCCTATGGGATTCTGATGCATCATATTGTGTTTGTCCATAAATTAGAGGCAGTTTTGTCTTCTTAATCTTTTCTTCACTAGTGTAAGGAGTATTGTGTGCTCATCAAGTGGCTTATTAATTTCCATTGAGATAATATGCAATATCCCAAAAATGTAATGCCATAAAGCTATAATTGACTTTGCAAATCAACTTATAAAACTATAATCTGACTCACTGCGAAACTGTTTCCTCAATTAGGCAAATTAGGAGCAATTCAAGTTATGAATGCTAGTTACATGTTTTCCTACCTGTTCCTGGCTTTCTACTTGCTTCTGGTAGAATGAACCTTTCACTGGCAGCTTCTGGTAATGTCTCTAATGGAGGCCTCTGCTCCTCAGACGTTGTTTGCAGTGTACTTCTGGTCTCAGTGAAGCCACTCATACTACTGAATAGATCCAACGACCACAACCACATCCCATCTCTCTGTAGAGACCCGTACATTTACATCTTCAGTCTTGACCTCTCCCTCATCTCCAGAGTTCTATACTCAGGTGCCCACCACACATCTCCCATGGGAAGATACACTTCCAACCCAACACTTCCATGATGTCATCATTCATCTCTGCATCCTAATTCCTGCACGTGTCTCCCCTCCTCTACCATCTAACAGCAAACATGCATGTCCCACATCTTTCACTTCTCACATCAATGACTACTACATTACTGCAGCAGTAGTTGGGCGCAGAAAATGTAGAGTCATTTCTGACTTTTCTTTTTCTCACAACCTACACCTAATCCATCCTTAGATCCCATTAGCTCTATTTTCCAAATAGACCCAAGGCATCTACTTCTCACCATTGCCACTGCCACGATCTGGGTTCAAGCCATCATCATGTCTCACTGGAAGCACTGCAACAGCTTCCTGTGTCTTTGTTTTTACCCTTGCTACTGTCTGTTCACCGGGCCATTCTCATTGGAACAGCCAGACTGATCTAGATTACGTGCAAATTAGGTTGTGCCACTACTTTGCTCAAAACTCTTGCTTCCCTTTCTCACTTAGAATAAAAGCCAGAGACCCCAGGTGGTTCTTCAGGGAACTACCTAGGCTTGGTGGGTACTTTTCTGACTATTCTCTTCCTCTTCTCCTTCTTGCTCACCCCACTCCAGCCACACTGACTCCCTGGCCTTCCTTAAGAACACTGAGCACACTGTATTTGTTCCTGTGGCTTTCACATGACTTCTTACCCCCGTCTCCCCTACAGTATTCTCAATGTTCCCTTGTGTCCTTCGGTGTTCACTCAAAAGATACCTTCTCAGTTAGGTCTTCCCAGGCCACGCATCTACAAGTTGCAACTTTTATCCTGAATCTTTCTATTCTCCATCTCTTTATTTTTCTCTCCAGCCAGTTAATTTACTGTATTTATTTTCACTTACCTGTGTATCATCTGTCCAATGAGCATAAGCATTTTTATATTTTTATCTGTTAGGTTCGTTGCTAGGTTCTGTGGCCCTTGGAGCAGTGTCTGGCACACAGGATGTACTCAATAATTATTTATTGAATTAATACCTGAATAAAGACATACCAAACCAACAACATCTGTTTATTAACCCTTTACTATATGACAGGCACTTTGCCAATAACTTAAAAAAACAATTTAAAAAATCTCCCCCCTCACCCTCCAATCTTTATGTCCTTGGTTGTCAGCAAAGCTTTTCTGTAGAGAACTAGACAGTAAATATTCTCAGTTTTGGAGGTCACACGGTCTCCGTCACAAGTCTCAACTCTGCCATTTAGTGCAAAAGTAGCCATAGACAGTAGGTGAACTAAAGAATAAAGTTGTGTTCCAAGAAAACAATGGAAATGTTAAGATTCTCTGGGCAGGGGAGTGGAAAGCTATTCTGAGGACAGTGCTTTGAGATAGTACGTGGTCTCCTTCACCTTATTCAACCACTGTATGAGGTATGATTATCCCCATTTTACAGGTAAAGACGCTGAGGCTGGACTCAAGAATGTGCTGGAAAAACAGCAAGCCTGGGAAAGGAATGATGCATATCTGACTTCTTTTCTGCTGCAAGGACTTGGTTCCCTAAATGAGGCTTTTACTATAGTCTCCAAAATGAAGGAAGGTTTTCTTCTTTAAAAAACGTTGTCTTGACTGCACCTCAGATACAGGAGTCATGCTGTGTGGGTTTCACGGGATCCGTGTGAATGATGCACCTACTTGTTCTAACAAGTTGTGTTTTCGCCATTTGTTTCCTTGATACAATCAGGGCTCTATTTCCGGCACAAAGATGACTCATGGCCTCGCTCATCTATCTGTGGAGAGTTCCCAGTTCTTGGTTCACTTTCAATTTCTATCTTGTTCTGAAGCCTTCCTGTCTTAATGCCAAATAGCTTATCCTTTTTTTTTTTAAANAAATAGCTTATTCTTAAGGTAACGGCACCAAATTTAATTTTAGCCTAAAAAAATTGATGTGTGTGTATGTATTTGTGTGTGTGTGTGCGCACGTGTGCACACACAGATATGCAGATGTTCGAGTATCATGAGACTTCCGGGACCATCTATTTTACTAAATATACCTCCGTGTTAGTTCACTTTAATGTGTAATTTAAGAAATGATGTACCTATTAATGCCTCCTATCTAAGTGCTGTGCTACAGAGGTGTCTTTCATGAAAGCATAACCTAAAAGTTTCTGTCAACTTCATAAATACTGTTCTAGATCTCATCAAAGGCAAACGTCTCCCGGGAGTCTTCACTCAGTGACTCCATTTCTATACTTCGCAGTCATTCCTCCCACGACAGTCTGGCTTCTTGTCTTGATACTCCATAAAAACAAGGCAGCTCTGTGACATCAGTTTCTCCTGGTTTTCCTCCCACCTCTTTGGCCACTCTTCTTGGTTCTCTTAGTAAGTCCACCCTCCGCTACCCAACCAGGAAATGTTGAATTTCCTTAGGGTTTGGTTTTTAAGTGTTCTTCTCATATTGTGCATTCTTGGTTAATGAATTCATTTATGTCCACTGCTTCATGTCTATAGCCCCATGTGTAGATATTTCACAAAACGGTGTCCTAATCCAGACCTCTCTTCTGTGTCAGAGAAGTGTAGCAAACAGTCCTTAAAACACCTGAAACATACCTCCAAACCCATACATGTAAAGCTAAGGTCACGCTGTTTTCCTTCAAACGTGGTCTTCCTATGGCATTCCTTCTATCCGTACATGGTACCACCACTCATTCAGTTTTGCAGCTCAAATCTGGGAGTCATCTTTGCTGCTTCTTTCTCTTTTGCATCACATATGTTCAATCCATTATCTTATCCTGTCAAGGTTATCTCACACATCCCTCCAATATGTTGATTTTTTTCCATCTCCATCACCGTCATTTGTGTTGTCGTCTTCTCTGTTTGGAGTACTGTAATAGTTTCTAATTGTCTCCAATCTACTTTTGTCTCCTCCTGACCCATCCTCACAACTGCCAGAGTAATCTTTTTGAGCCAAAAATCTGAGCGCATACTATCCCTGCTTCAAATACATCAATGGCCTCTCACTGCTTTATTGTTAAAGCCCTAAATTTATAACAAAGTCAGAGTGCTCATCACAGAGTGGCTTCCACCTGTCTCATACTCCCTCTCATGCCTGGCCCTCGTTTTCATTTGGTTCCTTGATTTTGCCATATTCCTTCCTGCCATGTATATTTTTACAAGTTCCTCCTCTGCCTATGCTGTTAGTTCCCCATCCCTTAGATTCAATAAGTTATATTTCCCCTTTATATCTTAACTCAACCAATGTAACTTCTCAGTCATCACTTTGGAGAATTTTCCTTGATCTATTAGATTAGGTCAGATTAGCTCATGTAGAGCACTGAATCTATTTTTAAGCTCTTCTTTTATTAGCACTTAAATTTGAATGATATCTTTACTGGAATATGTGTCTCCCTGTCTAGAGTATTCTTTGAGGTGAGGGGCTGTGTCTATTTTTACTTCTCATTGTATGACCAGCACTTACCACAATGTCTGTCACATAGTGGGAGAATGAGTGAATGAATTTGTAGCTTTAAGCTGTGATAGAAAGAATGAGTAAGAGTCAGTTGAACAAAGATGGAATACATGTGCAAAGACCTGAAAACAAGGGAGAGGTCCCAGATATTCATGAAGAAAACATTTTTGTTGAGTTCAAGGAAGAGAGGTCATGAGGGGGCAGGCAGACACCAAACTGTAGGTGGCTTTTTAAGCCATGGTAAGAATTACAGACTGTATTCTCCTGTGGGCAACAGGAAGTCTTTGAATGGGATTAAGTAAGTTTGAAACATATCAGTTGACCTGGAAACCAATTCTATCAAAAATAGTGGTATCCCAGATTGGAGTGGTAGCATTAGGAATGAATATTAGCAGGTAGATTCAAGAAATATTTACACTAGCATGAATCAAACTGTAGGTCATAAGCAGTGGCATGCTGGAGATTGTGAGGAGAGCTGGTTTTTGGATTTGGGGGATGTTTGCAAGCTCTTTGGTTGGGAGCTTAGATTCATCCACGGTGGGTGTACTTACACCAAAGACTCAAATGCTACACATCAAGTCCCCACCCTTGCTTCCAGAAGAGCTGGTTCTTAACCATTTGCCAGTCACCCATTAGTTACTAGCATTTTAAAAAGCAACAACAGAAGAAAACATAATAGAAAATGTCAGAAACCTTTGCATAAAATGATGATAAAAATTGCTTTGTGAAACTTGTGTTTTACTTGTGTGTGTGTGCGCGCGTGTGAGCATGCACATGCATACTGGCTGGGTCACGAAGCAAAAGACATTTCTTTTTACTCACAGTAAAATAAATTTGAAAGACAATGATTTAGAAAATAGAATGAAGAGAACTTGGTGATTGATGGGATTTAGGCAGTGAGGGAAGTGAGATGAGTTTGGGATGAATCATAGATTCCTGGCTTGATTAACTGGGTGGAGAGTGTTGCCATTTCCTGAGATAGGGAATGCCATAAGGGAGCCCATTTGAGGGGATGATGAGTTCAGTTTGGACATGTTGAATTTGAAGTGTCTGTAAGAGATCCAAGGGGAGATTTCCTGAAGGCAGTTACATGGGTTTAGACTGTAGAGAAAGGAAAAGGAAAAACTAGACAACATCTAGTAGCACAATATATTTGAGAATTGAGACTAATTAGAAAACTGACTTTCCTCCCACAAAGTAGAAGCAAGAAAATTTTCATATTCCAGGTGGCATGTGTCTCATTCAAATCTATTTTGGATTCTGACCAGGTATACATGATAAATAGTTAAGTAAAGAAAAATTGACCTTGTTAAACTCACTGGCTCTTATGCCACATAGACAGACTTCATCCTACGCCATAAATCGTGAGTTGTGGTGGTCACTGGAGCCTTGGAGGAGCTGGAGTGAAGAAGGCATGTCACCCTCCCCTTTTCTGATTCTGTCACCCTTATTTATCCTGAATAGACACACGTACCTGCCTTATCATTGATGACCTTTCAATTCTTAAGATTAGTTTATTTTTAAAAGGATTTAAAAACCACTTTTATTAGTCACATTTAGATAAGGAGCTAGGCTATTTGACAGCTGAGCTATTGCTCATAAGAGACACAGGACACAGACTCCTGCAATAACAGCTAACAGCTAACAACATTGACCTCTTAGTGATAGGCACTATATTAAATGTTTTATATGAGCAACTCTTTGGAGAGGTGTTATATTATTACCATTCTGTAGGTGAGGACACCGAGGCCCCAAGAGGTTCAATAAGTGGAGAAGCAAGGATACATATTTCAGCAGTCTGGCGCTCAGCCTGTACACCAGCCTCCTCTGGTGCTCTGAGAAACAGGACAGGATGGATGGGAACAGGGCTCTGGCCAGCTCTGTTTAACGTGCTCAGAACCAAAAAGTGATCCAAGTATGAAATCTCTGCGTGATTTTTTTCCTCTGCTCCCCACTGACTAGAAAAGTTATAGAAAATCTGTGAGATACAGAAATGCCGCAAAATGTAAGATAAATCAGTTCTGGTGAAGTTTTAAACAAGACTGAGTCTCTTATAAAACTCAGGGGTCAGATTTTACAACCTCTCCCGAGGGGAGGAAAAACCACTGCAGGGATAATGTAATAAACACTTCCTTGAGAGGAGGCATTGACTTACCTCTTAAGAAAGAGTCGCCTCATATGCGCATTTAGTCTACTGGAATTTACTACACTGCTTGGCAGGCAGTGAGCGTGTGTTCCAGGGTGGGGCAAGATCCCGGATGTGCATTGCATCAGCTTCCTGCCCAATGGGTCTCCGTCTGTCTCGCATGGTACCTCCAACCTGATGCTTCTGAAGGACTTGTCCTAGACAGTTGTAAGTTTTGATTCAAAGGCTAACTTTATACCTGGCCCTCTTCTTAGGTCTAATCATCTCAATTTAGAGCAATTCTGAAGGCCGCTTGGACCATCTCTTGCCTATTGACTGCAAGGAGACTGGTTCTTGCTACGTTTTTGAGAATCTAGAATTCTGCTGGATTTTTCTGGAGTTTATGTCCTCGTTCATTTATTCAGCAAACATTTCTCGAATCCCTTCTGTGTGTCAGGTGGGGTGAGCAGCAGTAAGGATGCAAAGGTGTGTCCTCCAGAGTGCATGCTGCAGAGGGCTGCCAGGGTTCTCACGGAAATGGCCATAGGTGCCAGAGAATGGGACAAAGAATATCTGCCTAGATGGAAACTGGGCTCTGGAAACAGGCCTCAAAACATTCTTCACGGTGACGTGTACGGTGGTGCTAGAGAATTAATGCATCAATTCACAGGCAATTACCACATAGAGGGATCCCATCCGAAGCAGTGTTGAAATATCCTCTAGCTCAGTTACAGAGATAATTTTAGAAGCTACAGATATAATTATGTAACTGTTCATTTACTGTGGGTTTAAAAGAGTATTCTTCAAGATAACCTTATAAGGCAGCATCATAATTTATAATTTATCAGCATCTTTCCAATTTTCTCATTGGAGTTAGCCCAAATTTACATACTTGGGAGGCATCTATACATGAGGCCAGCTTTATGAATGTGCATCCTGTGTGGTCACATGTGGCCCTGGGGTCAGAAGGGCCCACATTTGGTTTGTATCTTAAAATTTGTAATAATTTTTGAACTAGAGTCTCCACATTTTTATTTTGCACTGGGCCCCACAAATTACCAGCTGGTCCTGATCATGTAGCTGTGCCTTCTATACTCCGGATCAACTTGAGCTCATCCACCTAATAGGTCACCTTGAATAGTATTTACCTTTCAGACCTCAGTTTCCCTCTGCTAAAGGGTTATAAACAATACTGCCTATCCTAAAGAGATACTCATCAGATAACATAGTTATAAGCACAGTCAACTTAGATTAGATTAAAAAAACAAGGAAACAGAACAAACCAACAAAATCTCCCCACTGCTTCTCCCTATGCAGAAATATATAATATTTTTTCTGTACTTGTCACACACAAAGATATTTTCAAGGTTTTGTCCCTCCGCCCATCCTTGGGGAGAAAGGCAAATTGTGCATGCCTCCCAGAATGAATTCCTATGAGGTAATCAGGGAATGTGTTTTCTTCCTGATTCTAGATCACAAATATCAGAGTAATTTATCCATACAGGCAGGCCAATAAGCTACTTCAGAATATTTTCTTCCACCACATGTCCTGGCACATGTCTAAACTGGTTTCAAGTGATTTGCTTCCTTTGAGTCTTACTTTCTACAGCCTACCTGGTCTTATGGTGATGTTTCCCGAGAGAACTCAATTCAAATTTCCCTTAATAAACTTCATGGCCAGTTTCACTTAACTTTAATCATTTGGATCTTCTTAAAGTACACAGATGCCAAACATCAAGTTGACACATTGAACGTTGTATGAAATGTGTTTTTTCTAGAAGGAGGTGGGAAGTGTGGTCAGCAAGGGACTCTTACGGCCTGAGCAATCATCAGAATTGGCTGAGGTAGTGAGAAACCCATGCACTTAAACCACTAACTCTGCAAGGGGAAGAGGAACACCCTCAATCCCACATCGGAAAATCATAATTTTCCATATTTTTCAGAAATGATCTCTAACGACTCCCTAGAACATTTTGTGCTTCTCTCTCTCATAGATTCTTAGTTTTAGGACTCCAATGTTCTGGTTATCCCTGCCATGATTACATCTTCCTTGAACCTGCCACCTCTCTGAACTAGCAATTTCTCTCTCTCTCTAATTGCCAACTTTCTTTAATAAATAGCAAATTTCCGGACATTTCTTGAGCTCTTGCTTTGTGCTAGTGCCCAGTCTCAAGTCGCAGTGAGGTCACCTCTGCATTATTTGCCACATCTGTCCTCTGAGTGCTGCTTCTAGAACTGTTAAATGTTTCTTTTCCCATTCAATAAATGTGGACCAGTGTCTAGAATGTGTCAGACACATAAATGCAGCAGTATTTAAGGTAGATGTGATCCTGTCTTGTAATGGGGGTCCCAGTATTAACAGAAATACAGACATTAGATGACACCATGGTATTATGCCCTTGCTAGTGCTAGGGAGGGGTGGTAGGGTCAATTATTCTTATTTTTTTCAAGTTGAGTTGTACTGTTTGTTTTTCAACTGAATTTTAACTTTTATCAGAACCACCAAAAGCTCTAGAAGGTTTATATTAAAAAGCAGAGAGTCCCTGCCATACCCAACTGGAGTCTCCTTCCTATGCCTTGTCCTGATCCCCAGTGAAGGCCTTATTCAACAATGTCAGCTGTTTTTTGTTTTTAGCTTTTAAAAACATGTATATTTGTTTTTTAAAAAAATAATTATTTATTTATTTTGAGAGAGAGAGCAAGTCAGGGAAGGACACAGAGAGAGGGAGGGAGAGAGAGTCCCAGGCAAGTTCTGCACTGCCAGCACAGAGCCCAACACAGGGCTTGAACTCACAAACCGTGAGATCTGACCTGGGCTGAAATCAACAGCTGGAAGCCTAACCGACTGATTCACCCAGGTGCTGTTATATCTATATTTCTTAAAAATAGCCATATATTGCTGACATTCTGGATTGATCAACCTGAGATAGTATCTGCTGATTACTAATATGGATGATATGTCCAGCCATTTTATAACTCCTTCCCTCCTTTCTTATTCTCTTTTACCCACAGAATATATTTCTATCACATTTGGGCAGGCTAAATCAGTCTTCTGTATTTAATTATTTTCCTTATGCTTTTGGTGTTATGTCTAAAAATTCTACCAAACCCAAATACCTTATGTTTTCTTCTGGGAGTTTACAGTGTTGAGCTTGACATTTAGATTTATGATGCACTTTGAGTTGATTTTTGTGAAAGGTTTAAGGTTTGTATGCAGACTGAGGTTTTTTTTTTTTTCCATATGGACTTTCAATTGTTCCAGTACTATTTGTTGAAAAGATATCCTTTATCCATTGAATTGCCTTTGCGCCTTTGTGAAGTATCAGTTGACTATATTTATGTGGATCTACTTCTGGGGTCTTTATTCTGTTCTATTAAACCTTGTGTCTATTCTTCCACTAGGGCCACATTGTCTTGATTATTGTAGCTTTGTAGTAAGTCTTGATGTCAGGTAGTATCAGTTCTCCAATTTTCTTTTTCTTCAATGTTGAGTTGGCTATTCTGGGTTCTTTGCCTTTCCACGTAAACCTTAGAAATGGTTTGTCAAAATCCACAAAATAATTTGCTGGGATTTTGATTGGACTTCTGTTTGAATCTACAGATCAAGCTGATAAGAACTGACATCTTAATAATATTGGGTCTTCCAATCCATGAATATAGACTTTTCCTTCACTTACTTACATCTTATTTCTTTCTTTCATCAGAGTTCTCTAGTTTTTGCATACAGATCTTTCCATATTTCGTTAGACTTGTATTTAAGTATTTCATTTTTTGGTACTATTGTAAATGATACTGTTTTCAATTTGAAATACTAACTGTCCATTGCTAGTATACAGTACATCAATTCATTTTAGTATATAAACCTTGTATGCAGTGACTAATTAGTTCCGGGAGGTTTTTTGTTAATTATTTGGATTTGTCTCCATAGATAATCGTGTCATCTGTGAAGAAAGACAGTTTTATTCTTTTTTAAAAAAAAGTTTTCTTATTTATTTTGAGAGAGACAGAGGGAGAGCAAGAGAAGGGGAGGGGCAGAGAGAGAGGGAGAGAGAGAATTCTAAGCAGATTCCATGTTGTCTGCACAGAGCCTGATGTGGGGCTTGATCTCACGAACTGTTGTCTCAGAAGAATCTTTTTTTTTTTCAGAAGAATCTTTATTTCTCCTTCACTTTTTATTTTTTTTTAAAGTAAACTCCATGACCAATGTGGGGCTTGAACTCATAACTCTGAGATGAAGAGTCACATACTCCACTGACAGCCTTCCAGGCATCCCTCATTCACTTTTAAAGAATAATTTTGCTCAATATAGGATTTGAGGTTTTTGTTTTCTTTCAATGCTTTAAGTATTTTACAACACTCTCTTCTTGCTTGCAGTGATTTCTGATGAGAAGTATGCTATAAATTCTATCCTCTTCATTTTATAAGTAAAAGGTATCCTTCACTTCTCCAACCCTGCTCCAGCTTCATTCAAGATCTTGTCTTTGGTTTTCTGCAGTGTGAATACAATATTTGTAGATGGTTTTGTTACTTATCCTGCTTGGTATTCTCGGAACTTCCTGGATCTGGATCTGTGGTTTGGTGTCTGTCACTAATTTTGGAAAATTCTTGGCCATTATTACTTAAAATATTTCTTCTCCTCTGTTTTCTCTTCACCTTCTGGATTCCAATTTTGGTATATTACATCTCTTGAAATTGCTCCATAATTCTTGGATATTCTGTCCCATATTTTAAATTCTCTTTTCTCCTGCACTTCAGTTTGAGAAGTTTATACTGACATATTGTTCTTGGCTGTGTCCAGTCTACTATGCATGAGCCCACCAAAAGTTTTCTTCATTTCTGCTAAATGTCTTTGACTTGTAGCATTTCCGTTTGATTCTTTCTTAGATTCCAATTTTGTTTACAATACCCTGGTTTTACATGTTGTCCACTTTTATGATGAGATCCCTTAACCTATTAATTATAGTTATTTTATTTATTTTTTTAAAATTTTTTAATGTTTTATTTATTTCTAGAAGAGAGAGAGAGAGAGAGAGCAGGGGAGGGCCAGAGAGAGAGGGAGTCACAGACTGAAACAGGCTCCAGGCTCTGAGCTGGCAGTCAGCACAGAGCCTGACCCGGGGCTCGAACCCACAAACCGCGAGATCATGACCCAAGCAAAAGTCGGACGCTTAACCAACCAAGCCACCCAGGCGCCCCAATTATAGTTATTTTAAACTCCTTATTATAATTCTAAAATCTGTGTCATATCTAATTCTGATGCTTGGTTTGTCTCTTCATAATCTATTTTTTCATTACTATTATCATGCTTTGTAATTTTTTATTGTTGAAAGTTGGACATGACATTTCTGGTAGTAGAAACTGAAATAAATACAATTTTAGTGTATTAGTCTAGCCAAGATTGGGGCTATGTTTGGTGTTTGCTTTAGCTGCAAGTGCTAGAGGCTTCATTTTCTTTCAGTGTCTTTGTTTTTCTTTCCCTTTTATCTTTAAGTTTCCCTACGAATTCCTTCTAAAATAGAATCTATATCATGTAGCTCTCTCAACTGTAATCCACTGTTATGCTGGAGTCCTGTTGATGTGGTGGTAGGTGTGGGGGTGGGGATGTGTTCTATAATCATATGGTAAAATCTTAGTCTTTTAGTGAGCCTGTGTCTCTGGGTTGTGAGACAGGAAGGCTAGAGAGGGGCTACAGCTGGGTAACTGCCTCTCTCCCACATCTGTAAGGCTCTGGTAAAGAAGGCCTGTGTTGTTGAGAATGCTCTGGGTGTATATTGGAATTGTTATTTTGTCACTCTTCTTGCCAGAAACACAAGGGTTTCTCTTGGCTTTTCACCATTGATCTCACCCGTCTTTGAGTCTCTATCTGCTCACACAGCCAATAACAGAGTAATAATGTAGACATCTACATTACATTTACAAATAAATCAGTAAATAAAGGTTAAGTCCGTAAAGATAGTGTAGAATAAAAAGTAGAGAGTATTTCCACCTCAACACTGGTGACTGCACTCAAAATGCAGGGCAATTTCAAATTTATATCCATTAAACAGAGGCAAAGTGTTGATTTTTGCTAATTTATAAGATGAGAAAATAGTAGTGCTTTGCACGTTCCAGAATTCTGTCAGTCTAGCCCTTCCTCCGGTCTGCTCCAGAGGCTCTACTTCCACTCCTTCCTTCTCACAGTGTTCTACAGTATCCCCTTTTCTTGGTCAGTAGTTTCTAGTCCTGCTGACCTTGAATCTCTCCCTGGCCCTGATTTCATTTTTGTCAGTCCACTGGGAATGCCCACACTCCCCTATTGTCCACCCCACCTGAAAAGTGAATGGATGCTTCCGAACAGCTTCAAGCTGGAAACCTTCAAACCTTGATTCAGTTTATATTTCTTCCATCTCAATCCTGGGTCCTTTCTATTTCTATATCACTGGCCAAATCTCATATCTAATTTCCTTTTAATTCCTGTTCTCCATCTCACTGAAGTTTTCTTTTTAAAGTGTTGTAAAATGTATTTAATGTACAGTAGAATTTTTACATAGTTCCATGCATGTTACACCTACTTAGGGTCATTTATAATGAAGGCTAACACAACTCAGGAAAGCCATACAATGCCCTGTGGAAATCTCATAAATTAAAGTAGCTAAAACTGAAGCACTAAAATCCTACCAGTTCATAAATGTTTTCAGATCTAGCCTGGGGGAAGGAGAAAATTAAATTAAATTAAATTACATTACATTAAATTAGACTTATACTTTTTACTCTCTCCTGAGTGAGTGGCAAAAATGATGTTTTAGCAGAGCCAAATAGAAGAACGATGCTAAGTCTTAGCAAATTATTCTCTTTATTTGAATGAATGCACACCAGGTGACTTCTCTGGTGATCTCCGTTAGAACAAGAAAAGGCTGCAAATAAAACTCACATGTGCTGCTATGAGTTCAAATAATTGAGTCACAACCAAAGGGAAGTGACACTTAACCAGAATGCATTTGTTTTAGACAACAAAGACAATGGGAAATCTAGGTGTTGAGCCACTAAAAAAATGAACATATACATGAACACAAAAAAAATTCAAAGCTATTTTCCTTCTTCAGTGTTATCCTTGTATCTTAAAAAGTTGATTCTTTTCCTCCAGTTTTACATAACACTCTTATTAGTGTACAGTTGCATTACCTGTTCTTAGAGTAATAATATGAGGCCCCTGAAAGTCATTAAAAGGACATATATAATAAGATCAAAGGGACACCAGTCATACTTAGTGGATGGCTGCATTAAAGAAAACCTGAGGAGACAGCATTCCCTCCCTTCTAGTCACACCCAAAGACCAGCTTCTGGACTATACTGGTATTATTAATATTTTATTTCTTTTCATTAAGCAGTGACACGGTGAGTATTTGGATACTGTCTATGTTACAAACGAGAATAACAAAAGAAGGGTTGCTACCATGGAAACCTACCTGATGGCCTTTGTGGTGAGCTCCTTGCTACTTGAATGCAAGCAAACTCCACAAAACAAAGGGCTGATCAACGTTAGGCATTACGCTTGTATGGTTGCATGCAAGAGCACTGATTATTAACTTTAATGAATGCCTTGAACATTGCAATCCAAGACAGCATTATTCTTGTCCAACCTCATTATTAGATAAGCACAGGGGACCGTGCATTAAGATATACTTTGGATTGCAAAGCCAGAGCCAATTTAAGGCCATCTCCCACTATTTGTCTCTTGTAAAAATAAGCCATATAGCTAGTTTAAAGATGCGTGCACTTAGAAATAAACTATTAAAAGCAAACTAAGAAGCTGGACTGTTGCCAGCTACATTTCAATAGATCAACCTCACTTAATTTGTATGTGTCAGATATTTCTTCCTCTACACAGTGCCTTCCTCAGAGGAAAATTCATTCAAAGTCTTGGAGCATACAGTGTTTTAAATGTAGCTGTATTTTCAGTGTGGTGATTTTAAAGAAGGATTTATTTGGTCAAGTTCAGGCAATATCCTTATTAATGCAATATGCTATTAAAAATTCAGATATTCCATAGCTTAATAATTTGAGGTGTATACACATGAAATTTTAATTAACAAACAGGAATAAAAGGTTAAGAAAATTGATAATAATGGGGAAAGCATATTGCGAAGTTTTCTTTATTTTGAAAAAGCACTTTGACCCTCTTCAATGCCAATTAAGAGGCTATCATTAATGCTAGATTATATTTTAAATTCTGGCTAATACACTATTCTTTTCTATGTCCATTTGGGTGAGTAGCCTCTTGTCACTTCCCAATTTTGTTCTAGAAATCTTCATTCAAGAATGGAACAGCAAATGCGGACAAAGGGGAAAAAATGGGAGAATTGATAAGTTAAAATTTCTGAAAAATTTATTTTTGACTTTGATGGAAAACTTGAGAAATACAAATATATATGTTTTGAAAAATATTCCAATTCTCTAATTCTCTTATTTTTTTTAAGGCGTGAAAATTCACCTGGGAAGAGTTGCAACTGCCATGGTTTTGAAAAGACATTACTATCCTTCCCTGTTCTTCCCATCTTTGACCTGCATGGATTCATGGTTTTGAAAGTATGCATCGTTCATTTTTTCATTTATTGCTTCAAAATTTACTGGGCCCCAGTTATGCACCAGGCACTGGCTCAGGTGTCGGGGATAATTTGTCTTAGTAGTTCCTGCCCACAAGCTTATAGATGAGGGTTGATGCAGGGGTGAGGTTTCAAAGTAGTGCTGTAAGTGCTGTGATGGAGTGATTAGGAATGCCATGGGGATACTTGAAAGGACCAACCAGAGGGTCGGGGGATTGTTTCCTGGGGGGCTGAAATCTGATCTGAGACTCAAAGATAGATGGCAAACAGAGGTAAGTCCTGGAAGAAAATGGTCCTCACAGAGAGAATGAGATTGCCAAGAGCAGAGCTGAGTGAGGCCAAGTTCAAGAAACTGCAGGAAGTTTAGTAGAAGTGGTGAATGGAGTTACGGGGAAGAGACAGAGCTCACTTCACAGGGTTTTGTGTGCCATAAAAGTATATGATAGTGCAGCATTATTTTGTGGTCTCAAAATCAACCAGGTATCCTTGTGGCCTGAAATATTATGCTTCCCTATAAGCTCTTTCTCCCTTTATATATATATATATATACATTTTTCATAGACAATGGAATATTACTTGGCAATCAAAAAGAATGAAATTTTGCCATTTGCAACAATCTGAATGGAACTAGAATCCATTATACTAAGCAAAATAAGTCAGTCACAGAAAGACAAATATATTTCACTTATATGTGGAATTTAAGAAATAAAAGAGATGGACAAAAGAGAAGGGAAGGAAAAATAATGTAAAAACAGAGAGAGAGGCAAACCGTAAGAGACTCTTAAGTACAGAGAACAGACAGGGTTGCTGGAGGGGTGTTAGGTAGGGGGATGGGCTAAATGGGTGATGGGCATTAAGGAGGGCATTTGTTGGGATGAGCACTGAGTGCTATATGTAAGTGATGAATCACTACATTCTACTCCTGAAACCACCACTACCCCATATGTTAACTAACTTGGATTTAAATAAAATAAAAAAGGGAAAAAAATTCCATTATGGATCTCTATTCAAGTATTAAACTATTTATTGAGTAAAATAAACAGCTAAAAAAAAACCCCTATGTGGATATTTTATTCATTACACTTCTATCTTTAGCCAAAAAGCTGGAAACAATCCAAAAATGTCCATCAACTCAAATATTTGTCCACGAATGGATAAACAAATTGTACTATGGTCTGTGGAATATTATTTGGCTATAAAAATGAGTGCAGTGTGATATATGCTACACCATGGATGAATCTTAAAAAAATCATGATAAGTGAAAGAATCCAGACACAAAAGGCCACATATTGTGTGGTTCCATTTATATGAAGTATCTAGGATAAGCAAATCCATAGAGATAGAAAGTAGAGTAGTCATTTCCAGAGGCTGGAAGGAGGAGAGAATGGGGAGTGACTGCTTAAAGGGTAGAAGGATTCTTTTAGAGGTGATAAACATGTTCTGGAATTAATAATAGTGGTGGCTGAGCAACTTCATGAATATTCTTAAAACCACTGGATTGTATGTAAATTTTATGCTTACAAAAATACAATAATAGGTGTAGATGAAACAAGTTTGGCAATATATTGATAATTATTGAAGTTAGGTGATGGATAGTAGGGGTTTATTGTATCATTCTCTATTAAAACAATAAAACAAGCAAGCCAAAAAACCCCTTCCATGTCACTCACATTCCTCCTTGCATTTAGATAATGCCGTGTCTCAAAGAAAACAGAGGCCAAGAGATAATTCACTTGGCTTGTGGTCACCAAACTTTAATGTTTGCTTCTTTTATTGTTTTATTTATTTCTGAGAGAGAGAGAGACAGAGAGAGAGAGAGAGAGAGAGAGAGAGAGACAGCGTGAGCAGGGGAGAGTCAGAGAGAGAGGCAGACACGGAATCTGAAACAGCCTCCAAGCTCTGAGCTAGCTGTCAGCACAGAGCCCGACACAGGGCTCGAACCCACGAACTGTGAGATCATGACCTGAGCTGAAGTCGGACGCTCAACCGACTGAGCCACCCAGGCACCCCTAATGTTTGCTTCTTATATATTCACCTCTTCTTTTTCATTCACCTCTGTGTTTAACATACGCTTTGAGGCAAACATTTTGCCAGGAGGTGGGGATAATGCAATGGACACAAGAGGCATAGCCCCCACGCTCAGGACTTCGCCATCTGGAAGGAAAGCCAGGCAAAAGACTGATAGGTGAGGTAAGGACATGTGTGAATGTCTTGAGGCAGGAGAGAGCACAGCGTGTCTGAGGATGGAAAGAAGTCAAGTGTGACTGAAGGGTAGAGAGCGAGTGGGCAAGGGCAGCAGATGAGGTGGTGCAGGTAGGCGGGGATGAGGTCATTCAGGGCCTTTGAGGCCACTAAAGGGTTTCAGCAATCAAAGGCTCTCCAGATACTGTCACTTCTTCAAGGGCAGTTCCTTTTTTGTTTGTTTGTTTGTTTGTTTGTTTATTTATTTATTTTGAGAGAGAGAGAGTGTGAGCTGGGGAGAGGGAGAGGGAAGGAGAGGGAGAGAGAGAATCCCAAGCAGGCTGTGCGCTGCACTGATGGCCTGCTGATGCAGGGCTTGATCTCGTGAACCATGAGATCATGACCTGAGCCGAAATCATGAGTTGGATGCTTAGCTGACCGAGCCATCTAGGTTCCCCAAAGGCAGTTCTTTTTCATCTGTGTAGGCAGGAAATGAATGGATCAAGAAAAATGGAGAAGTCACTGTTCTTTACCTCAATAGTGGCTCAGGCATGAGAAAGGAGCTTCTGCTAAGGATGATAATCAGTGTGCCTGGTTGCTTCTGTTATTTATTGTGCCAAACAACAGGATGCCATGGTAGGTATGGGGCAGAGGGAGATCATATGGATGATGAACCCCGAACAAGAGAGGGGTCTGCCACCAAAGAATGCCATTTTGTGGCTCTATTCCTTTTTTTTAAAATTTTTAACTTCTTTTAGAATTTATTTCTGAGAGAGAGGCAGCGTGAGCAGGGGAGGGTCAGAGAGAGAGGGAGACACAGAATCTGAAACAGGCTCCAGGCTGTGAGCTAGCTGTCAGCACAGAGCCTGACACAGGGCTTGAACCCACAAACCGTGAGATCATGACCTGAGCCAAAGTTGGCTGCCCAACTGACTGAGCCACCCAGGCGCCCCGTGTGGCTCTATTCCTACTGCGTGGGATGGGGAATCTGACTCTCTACCTTCTGCAGTGATTCCTATTCCATTAAGTGAAGGTCCCTTGAACCTCAAGGCCACCTGTCACAGGTCCTGAGTATAAATGTAGCCCAGGTATACATTTTGCTCTTCTGAGTATGTTGTTCCTGCATGCCTCTGGTCAGACGATGCCGGGTGTACAGACTTGGGTAATGGTGTCACCCACATAATGCCCACTTATGAAGGTTACATCTGGTCCCTGTTATCTCATTTCTGAACTCAGCTTGTTGAGATTTGGAAGAGAATTTCCAAAGACTATGAGAAAAAGATGTTATAGCTTCACTATCACAGAAGTAAAGGAAATTGTGCCTGGCATCTAGGAGAAGTGGTGCCATCCTATTCCGGATGTCAAAGAGGAGGTATTGCCGTGTAGTGTCCCCTCTGGAGAATAAAACTGAGCTTCTTGAAGTCAGCTGAGGCTCTCCGAAAATGAGAGGGTCTTAGACCCAGAAGCTCTTTCTAGCTATCCTTCTTAGGCATGAGACCATGGCATTCATGAGAAGGCCTCTAAGGCAACCATAAGAGGTGATGCTTATAGTGGGAAGGGCCTAGATGCCAACACAGTGTGCACTGTGTGGCTGGTGGTATTAACAAGTAGCCCGGTGTTAGTGACTTCAGGACACAGATGACACAGCTATGGAGCCAACTACAATGAAAATTAAGGTTACCGCTCCTTTGAGTGCAATTACGGTGCCGGGCTACTCCTTTAACCTCCCAGCAGGTGTGGATTAGCAGGTAGAGTGCCAGTGAGCTTGGCCTGTATGTTTGCCATTGCAAATACTTTTAAATGAACTGCTGGCAGATATACAGTTTTCTGTACGAGTCAATCCACAAGAAGAGGTTTGCCCTGGCAGAGGTATACATCTTATGTTAGACTCATCTCCCTGGAATATGCCTTTTTAAGAAGACACTTGTTCTTGCCTGACAGGAAGGCAAATAGCTGGTTTAGCACTGTCCTCATTAACTATTTCTTTATAATACATTTTCTGAAATTCTGTATGTATGTTGGGTTTAAAGTTTATCATTTGGCGGGGCATTCCGTGTGACACAGGGAGGCTAAGGGGAATGTGTTTATGGAAGGGACTTGGACTGATACAAGGGCTTTTGGCTGACTGACAATTTCGTGTGAGCTATTCACTCCTCTGGGGCTTGATTAGATCTGAACAGAGTACTAATGGCAATTCCTGGATTTCTCTAGAGGCTGGCAAGACTTTATGAATGAACTGTCACTTCTTTCTTGCAGTCTTCCAGCAGAGCTAGGAAACACAGCTAATCCAAGCCTTTGGACTCCATTTTCTTTCTCATCCGATGTGTTTTCAGCAGAAAAGCACAGGGCTTAAACTACTCACTATAGTGGCAAAACAATTTGTGTATTTGTACCTGTAAATTTATGCACTGTCTTAATTTATGTAAGATTTTGGTATTTCTCAGCTTTTAAGGATGACTTACGCATCTTATTTTTCTACTGCCATGTGAGAATATCACAGCCCAAGGGTACGTCATGGCATAAGGAAAAATAAAAGCGCTACCAAAAAGAAAAAGAGAAAAACCCAAACAGGAAAAAACAAACAACTGAAGAGTTTTAAAGTAGGAAGATTGACATGATCAGATTTGCATTTTAAAACACTCTGGCCAAGAGGGGAGGGTGGACTGGAGACAGCATGAGAAAGTGAGCGAAGAGGGTTTGAGCATGAGTGGGACAAGATCAATAGGGCCTGCCAAGGACAATGAGGAAGAAAGGAAGCCAGAGAAAGCCTGGCATCACAGGAAATGGGCAGACCAACCATCACCCAACCAGCCAACCAACAACCAAAGGAACATGCACAAAAGAGGCTCAAAGAAGCATGTTGTAGAGAGGTGAAATTAATGTAGTTCTGGTGGGACGAGGAAAGAGAGAATTTAGTTTGTCCTGATGGGAAGGGGGCAAAATGTGGCTAGCTCCAAGTGCACTCAACTTCTTTGATGGACTATAATTTGCCCTCTCTTGCTTCCAGACCATCTCCTTTCTCTGTCTGGTGCACTTTTACCCCACTTTACTGGACCTTCATCTGGCTAACACTTACTGACCCTCAAGGGCGAGCTTATATGTCACTTCTTTCAGGGGACTTTCATGACCCTGTAAGTCTGGGTTAGGGAATGTTCCTCTGGGCTTCCAGAGCCTTCTGTGTTTCTATTATTATAAATAGCCCTCATCAGCTATAGAGTAACTGCTTTTTTATTTTTCTGTATCCTTCAATAGAAGGTCGGTTCCTTGAGGGCAGAGCTGAAGCTTAATGTATCATTTACCCTCTGCACCTAGCACAATGCCTGACACACAGTCGGTAATTTTCTCTTTGAAAATTACTAGGGAAATGGGTCTACTTACATGTATAAGGTCAAAGTTTCACATGGCTATTTTAGACTAAGCTTCTCTTGCCATTTCCATTAGATCTCAAACAAAAGGTCATTTTGGCTGTAAATTTCTTTCACTCTTGTGGCATAAACTCAAATCTGGTACAGATATCTCCTCATCTGAATTGTTTATTTTCTACCAATTTTTATTTTGTGCCTCTGGGGAGACCAGCAATGTTGGGTGCTGTGGGAAACATAAATGCCTGGGAACTCTTTTCTCCCAGTTATTGCAGGCTGTGGAAATCCTCTGCTGAAGGTGAAAGTGGGCAGGGCTGAGGGTCACCGTTAGGATGTTCACATCATCCCCTCCTACAGCCACCAGAGGATATGTTCTGAACCTTCAAAATGCTCCCATATTCTCTGAGACACCGAGAAGGTTCACCTCAGGGAAATGAAGAGGCTATAATTTGGCCAATAAATGAATCTTTCCTCTACTTGAAATGTTTTTATTGCCTGAACTGGGTTACCTCCCATATAGGATGTCATTCTGGCAAGGAGCGCAGTCTGTGTGGTTTTTTTCTACAAGTCTATCAGCGTCAGTTGGCAATTTATGTGAACCAGGCTGGTGGGAGAAAAGACAAGCTGAAATTCAGTATTAGAAAAATGGGTGGTATGAATATTGTAAACCACGTTATATGGTTACCATGGTGTAAGATAGGTGTGTGTATGTATATATATAATTTAAATTTTCTCTACTTTATCTGCTTGCATTTAAAACTCAGACACTGTCACAATTTCTCTTATTAAACAATTTATCTTAAGAATATTTCTTGACATTTTGATTGATGTGATGTCTAAAGGAAATGTGTTTGTATTAACCCTTAGAAAGCCGTAGAAAAGGAAGCTCTCTTTATTCTCCTCAAGACCAGTTCAACTATTGACCTTTCTCTTGCTCTAAATAGTGAAAGGAAGGGATCTGGCAGGCAGACTTTGAAAAAAATTAACCAAATAACCTCATAACTACAACTGCTCTTTAATTCCTTAGATGGAAATGAATAGGGCACTAAACCAGTGTACCGTGGAGAAGCTGAACCAAGTCTTGGGAATCAGAGGTTTCCCTAAGAGATATTTGAGCAGAGACCTGAAGAATGAGTAGGATTTAGGATGAATAATTGTGGGGGCATGAATAAATGTGGGTGAAGGTATGAAGAAGGTGAAAGCTTTGAGCTTAGAAGAAACGTAGATTGCTTTTAACTATCACTGTGCCTGGAGCTAGCAAATGAAGAGGGCAGAGGAAGAGGAGGAGGCTAGAGAGGTCAGTGGGGTCAGATAATGCAGGTCCCCTAAACCATGCAAAAGAACTTTGGACTTTATTCCTAGAAGCAATAGGAAGTCATCCATACTCTCTGAACAAGGGAGTGACATGGTCATGAGTGTTTTTATTTTTAATGTTTATTTATTTATTTTGAGGGGGGAGGGAGAGAGAGAGAGAGAGAGAGAGAATGCAAAGCAGGCTCCACATTGTCAGCACAGAGCCTGATACAGGGTGTTATCTCACGAACCATGAGATCATGACCTGAGCCAAAATCAAGAGTCAGATGCTTAACTGACTCTTTAATATATGTTTTTAATGTTTATTTATTCTTGAGAGAGAGAGAGAGAGAGAGAACGAGCATGAATGGGGGAGGGGCAGAGAGAGAGTAGAAGACACAGAATCCGAAATAGGCTCCAGGCTTTGAACTGTTGGTACTGAGCCTGATGCAGGTGAGATCATGACCTGAGCTGAAGTCGGACGCTCAACCGACTGAGCTATCCCGGTGCCCCTCGTCAAGTGTGCTTTTAAAGGATCACCCAAGGATCCTGCAGGTAGACATGGAATTCCAGTTCTGTGCAGTGGTTCAGGAGAGAGATGACGGAAGCTGGGATCCTGGTATTGACAGTGGGGAGGGAGCAAAGTGTAAAGATTCTAGAAGTTCGTTGGAGGCATAGAAGCCAGAACTTGGTCAATGAATATCTGTAAAAGGCCTCAGAAGCTGTGGTTGTCTCATATATTTCTGGCACAAACAACTGGGCAGAGGGCAATGCCCAGGGAATACAGGTTTGGGATGCAGTTGGGAAAGCAAGTACTGCATGGGCGTGGTGTGCAATTGCAAGCATGAAAAGCTTATGAGTAGGTATCAGAAGAACGCTCTGAGCTGGGGATCCTGGATGGAAGAAATCACAAACACTGAGTGGATGGGTTTACTTAGGGACAGTAGGTAGTAAGAAGAAGAGGACCTCGGCTAAGAAGATAAATCTCAAGTTGAGTATTCTTACCACAATAAAATATGAAAGTTAATAAATAAAAAAAGAAGACCGATGGCTGAGCTCCAAAGAACGCCAGCACTGGGATTTGGGGAGAGTGGTGGGAGGATCCCCCAGACGACACTGTGGGGGATCGTTGTGATAACTGGAAGGAAAATTGGGAGACTGTTACATCATCCAAGTCTGAGAAGAGAGTAACTCAAGAAGGGGCGTAATTGAGTATCAGGGCTGCTGAAATATCAATGGAGAAGAGGTCCACAAAGCACTCAAAGAATTTAGCAAAATAGACGTCACTGGTGACATCAACAAAGATTTTGCCAAAGTAATGCGGCTAAACTCCGACTGGAGCGGGTTAATAATGACAAATAAATGATAAATGATAAATAATGATAAATAAACTAAAAGTACACACTCTTCTCTGGCTTTACATACACTGAAGATTAATACTACTTTAATCATCACAACAACCCTATGAAGCAGGTACTTTTATTACACCATTCTGTAGGTGAGGAAACAAAGGCACAGAGAGGTTGAATGACTTGCCTGAAGTCATATAGTAGAAGCAGAGTCCAAGCTCAGGCAATTCAGGTCACAAATCCATTCTTTCGTGGCTACATTGCCCTGTCCCTTAAGTGTGTAAAAGGGACTAGAGACAGTATAGACAACTCTTCAGAAAAGCCTGGATGTGAATAGGGAGTCCATACAGTAGCTAGATGTAAAAGGGGGGCATCCCGGAAGGGTAATTTGTATTTGAGATAGGACTAGGATGGAGAATGTTCCAGTATTCATTAGAAGGACCTGTCGGTGGGACTGGAGTTGCAGCAGGAGAATGAAATGAGGGTGGATGAAGAGCTGGAGGGGGGAGGGGCCAGAGCACAGAGGGACGGTCAATTGTTGGAAGGTGTAGAAATTCTTCCCCTATCATCACAGGAGGCAAGGAGAGAAGGAGTACAGTACGGGAAGAAATCGAGAGAATTCCTGTTTAAAGTCTTTTTAGAGTCTCTGTGAAATACAAGGTTAGGCCATTTTCTGAGAGAGGACTGGGGAATGTGAAGTGGGGGCAGAGGGAGGGGGGCATAGCTGGTAGAAGAAATGGAAAGTAAAATCGTTAAGGAACATTGAGGACACAAGCAGCATCAAACTGGTGATTCCAGAAGACTACAGGGAAAAGAAACAGTCGTGTTGGTATGGATGTAGTGCTGGGAAGTGTGGGAAGGGTCATAATCACATAGAAAATGATTCTTGGGCAGGGGGCATGGTTACCAGCATATGGGGAATTCGAGTTCTTCAAAAGCTCCCAGCAAGTCTGAGAACCAGCTGTTGGGGGTAGGAGAAGATGAAACTCAGAACAATAAATACTGGGAACCGAGACGGATTATACACACAAGCCTCCTCTGTCCAGATGCAGAGCTAAGAAGCTGATTTACTCAACACCCAAGCGAGCACTCTGAGGGGCTGAGGGCAAGCCCTACTCTCAGTTGGCAAGGCCTCCATTGTCCAGATAGACTTCTTAGAAGACGAGAGAAAAACTCTCAACAACGTGTTTGTAAAAACAAGCAGACCAGAATAATGGGAAAGCAATGACATTCTCTGCTCTCAGGGGAAAAGCAGAGCTTGGGAAATAACTTAATGTACGAACCATAAGAAATTTTCAGAAAGCCCTTCAGCATTCTTAATAGGCTGTAAAGGGACACAAAGCCCATGAAACAGGACCAGAATCCGTAAGAAGGGCAGAGGATAAAATGACAATAAAGGGTAGTGGGGAAGAGAGAGAAGAAGAAATAGGACTTTCCCATACACTCCTCAGACGTTCCAGATTTTTGTGGTGGGAGAGAGGAAAGATGCGATCATTTCCTGAGGGCCCCATGTGCTTGTTGATCCCCATGGCAATTCTGTGGTGCAGGCAGGACTCCCATTTTAAAGGTGGTAAAAGGAGGCTAGAGAGGATTAGTGATTTGCCCAAAGCAAGGGAAGAGGGAAACAAAAGATGGTCTGACTTTAAGGACCTGGACCTCCAGCTCCCAGAATGGGCACCACAGGTTTATGAGTGAAGAAACATGCAGAAAGGGGCTGGGTTTAGGGTACTTTAGGTCTGAGTGTTCTTAGCATATGACTAGAACACCAACAATGACTACCACTCAGTGCTAATTATGTGGCAGGCTTTTTTCTGACGTTCAGAGCAATCCTGCCTAAGTACCATCACCCTCTTTTTTTTTTTTCCAGATGGGGAAACTGAGGCCCACAGAGACTCAGCAAATTGCCCAGGTGTGTGAGTTTTCTACTGCTGCTATAACACATTACTACAGACTCTGGAGTGAAAGCAACGCACATTTGTTTTACAATTCTGTAGGGTAGCAGTCTAACACAGGTCTCACAAGGCCATAATCAAGACATTGGCAAGGCTGGTCCCTTTCTGGATCCATTGCCTTGATTTCTAGCTGCTAGAGGTGGCCCACACTCTCTGGATCAGGGTCCCTTTCCTCTATCTTCAAAGCCAGTAGGAAGGTTTGGGTCTTTTCCCTGTATTATTCATCTGACCCTTTCCCCACAGTCCGGCCCCTCTCTAAGCACAGCTGGGAACTCAGATGATCAGCTTGAGCCCACCTGAATCATCTCCCCACCTCAAAGTCTTTAACAACATTTGCAAAGTCCTTTTTTTTCATGTCGAGGTGGTATTCACAAATCCTGGAGATCAAGATGTGGACATTTCTGGAGCCATTATCCTGCCTACCACATCAAGTTAAAAAAGTACTGAAGGAGCACATGGGTGGCTCAGTCGGTTAAGCGTCGACTTCCGCTCAGGTCATGATCTCACGGTTGGTGGGTTCAGGCCCCGCCTCAGGCTCTGTGCTGTCAGCTCGGAGCCTGAAGCCTGCTTCAGATTCTGTCTCCCTCTCTCTCTGCCCCTCCCCCACTTATGCTCTGTTTCTGTCTCAATAAGAAATAAACATAAAACATTTTAAGAAAAAAGTATTGAAGGGCTGAGCCCAGAGTTTAATTTAAATTTGGTTTAAATTAAGTAGGGAATCCTACCAGCTCTATCTTCAAAACATATCCAGAATCCTCTAGTTCTCACACTGCCATTTCTACCAACTTGGTCCAAGCCGTACCATCGCCTACTAGAGAGGATTACTTCTTTAGCCTCGTGATTGTTCTACAGCTCTGCCCTCGCCCCCAGTCCATTCTTAACCCAGTAGCCAAAGTGATCCTTTAAAAACATCTTAGATCATGTCAGTTTTCTGTTCAAAACCTTCCAGTAACTCTTTTTTTTTTTTAATGTTTTATTTATTTCTAGGAGAGAGANCACAGAGCCCGACGCGGGGCTCCAACCCACGAACAGCAAGATCATGACCTAAGCGAAAGTGGGACGCTCAACCGACTAAGCCACCCAGGCGCCCCTCCTTCCAGTAACTCTTAATTTCAGTATGAAATTAAGGACATGGTTCTTACATGGCTTATGAGAGCTACATAATCTTCCTTCCAATCCAGGGGTCTCCACTCACTCTCCCCTCGCCCTGTTCCAACACACTGGCCTTTTGCCTGCATTAACACCCCAGGATTAGTGCCGGAGCCATAAGTAGGAAGGGGCTCTGCATTTCTGTTCGGCCTCCTCCTCCTCCAGTACCCTGAAGTCGAATGGGAGGGCACAGCCTGGTTCTGGGATGCTTCTTTCTTACCTGGGAATCTGGAGGGGAAGTGGCTGGAAGATGAACATCTCCTGACTTCACTGCTCATGGCTGTGCAAGTGGTTTCCCTTTTTCCTCTGGTAACACCAGCAGCTTCCTACTCAT
This sequence comes from Crocuta crocuta, assembly GCF_008692635.1. Lineage (NCBI taxonomy): Eukaryota > Metazoa > Chordata > Mammalia > Carnivora > Hyaenidae > Crocuta > Crocuta crocuta. The sequence goes on from NW_027532015.1 coordinate 8,863,805, forward strand.
AAATGCTGTGAGGCTGATGGTCAGATACTCACTTTTGCAGGGGGGCACTCATGCATGTTTGTAGGGGCTTCTCCACTGCACAGTTTCCGTATGTGGGGGATGGACTGGCTTCTATTCATGGTAGTACATTCCAGTTTCTGGCTGCTTGGAAACCCTTGCCCAGGGTTCTAGACATCTAGGCTATCATCAAGACAGTCCAAACCCAGTGCCCTCCATCAGTGTCAAACCAGATCCACAAGAAACTCATCCATCTTTGCCACATGATGGGGTCATAGACTATATAGAGACAGCTCTAAAGCTCTCTCCCTCCACCCTGTCGTGTCCCTCCAATGCTCTTCCTTGCTCAGGCAGGAAGCAAAGAAAAGTTAACAAGTCTGCTTCCCAAGTGAGATTCCTGTCTCACACTTGATATTTACTGGGGATTCTCTTAGAGCCTCTTACAATTGGCTTTGGTGAGTGTGGGGAGCCACTTCCCTCCCCAGTGGCTCCCCTAGACCCCTAATTCTGTAAAGACCCCTCCTTCTCCCTAGCCGGGCTGAGGAAGAAAGGTGGAGAAGACAGGCACAGCAAAGAATGCGGATGGCTTTGGTGATGCGTAAGGGAAACAGAATGCTTGGGCTGTCTCTCATAAGACCCAAGAAAGGCACCTCTCTTCCGAATGCCAGGTACTTGCTGCTTTACTTTTTTTTTTTAATAGTTTATTGTCAAGTTGGTCTCCATATAACACCCAGTGCTTATCCCCACAAATGCCCTCCTCCATGCCCTATACCCCTTCCCCTCCCCCCCACCCCCATCAGCCCTCAGTTTGTTTTCANTCTGTTTCAGCACCTTATTCTTTCTTACTCCCCATTCTCTACTGCCAGGAAATCAGGAGAACTTTCACGCACTATTACAGATGTAAAAGTCATTGGAATAGGCAGTTAATGTAGAGGGAAAGGTTCAAGCTGAACAGGAGAAAACGTCATCTCCTGGTTAGAGAACAGCTACATGTTGGCCAGATTTGCTTAACTGAAGAAGCAGCCAATTAAGTAG
>NW_027532015.1:8864917-8865238 GCF_008692635.1 Crocuta crocuta
AGAAATTATCTTTTAAAGTTTATTTACTTTGAGAGAGAGAGAGAGAGAGAGAGAATGGGGAGAGAAGGATAGAAAGAGAGAGAGAATCCCAAGCAGAGATGGGGGGAGGAGGCTTGAACTCATGAACCATGAGTTTTTTTAGTGAAGAGGGGGTAAATTTTATGCTAAAAATTTTACTCATTCATGGCTAAAAATTCTTTCTAAGACTTTTATCTTTTATTTTTTATCATTTAAAAATTTTTAAATGTTTATTTTTGAGAGAGAGACAGAGCACAAGCGGGGGAGGGGCAGAGAGGGAGACACAGAATCTGAAGCAGGCTG
>NW_027532015.1:8865300-8943749 GCF_008692635.1 Crocuta crocuta
TGTTGTGGTACCTGGGTGGCTCTGCTGGTTGAGCATTCAGCTCTTGATTTTGGCTCAGGTCATGATCCCAGAGTCATGGGATTGAGCCCTGCATCAGACTCTGTGCTGAGTGTGGAGCCGGCTTAAGATTCTCTCTCTTTCTCCCTCTGCTCCTCTCCCCTCCCTGCATTCTCTCTCCCCCTCTAAAATAAATAAATAAACAAACAAATAAACAAACAGTAAATAATAAAAAAAAAAACATTTGTGTCCTGTACAAACTTGAAGTAAAGAAAAGTTTCAATAAGAAAACAAAAAATAATCTGCAATTGCATAGCTGAGGGATAATCACTTTGGTGGAGATAGAACTCTGATTTAGGGCAGCTTAAGATTATATCATAGAAGGATTTTACTTTGTTTTATGTTCTGTTTTGAGAATTGCACCATGGACCCACTTGGGGTAATAAGATTTGTAACATGAAATTTATCAAAAACCACTATAGCCCAGAGACAACAGAAATCTCTGTTCTGCTTTAAATAAGTTCACTATAGTGACAGGAAATGTTTATCCATAAGAAGAAATTCCTAGGACTCATTTTCTCTCCTTCTCTAAAGCCTCCTTGCTTCTGACTATGCCTTGAATTTAGTGTTAACATGTATTATGCCTGGGCTCTGAGATCTCATGTGGGCTCTACCGAATGAGAACCACCTTGGGAGGGGATGATGGGCAGGAAGAAGCCTTCTCAGGACAAAGGAGACCCACTGCTGAACTGTTGGGGATATAAATTTCCTAGGTTTTGGGTAGTTTCCTCTTTCTGTGTCCTTCAGATTTTAAAGCAGAGCAGTGAGTACTACAGGGAGACAAAGATACGAGGTGGTGTGAGGCCACAGCCAAGGAACACATTGGCACCAGCAGTTCTGCATCAGGTGGAGTAAGGGTGTCTTCTCTTACAGAATTTGTTAACTAGAGGGAGACAGCAGTCAATATCCCATGATCTTAAAGCTTTCTGATTTACTCAGTCCCCCTTTAAGATTTCCTTATAGTCTTTCTAAACTTAAAAAGAAAAAAAAAGTGATATTTTCATATTCTTTAGGGCTATTTTGGTTTTTTAAAGTGAAGTGCATATGAGTGAGTGAGAAAGAGTAAATGGAAAAGAAAGGGCTTTACAGCACTGTAACCAAAATTCTCAAACCCTTGATAAGAAAACACCATGAGCTCTGCTACTATTTACTGTTCTCAGAACAGCAAGTATAGACGTATAATACTAACACTACTACTACTACTAACAATGATAAGAAATATAGAAATTTTTTACTGTGTGCCAGGCATTGTTCTATGGGTTCTACATATAGTAATTCAGTCCTCACAACTGTTCTGTGAGATCCTTACCCCTATATTATATCTGAGTAAGTGAGAGCTCAGAAATAAAGGGCTCAGAATTCTAACCCAGGAAGTGGCCTTAACTGTTAGACACACTGCTTCTGATGCAATACTTCAAAACAAAACAAAACCGAAACATGCACTTAGTCTGTAGAGACACTCTTCATCCAGAAGAAGGCAGTGGAGAGCACGGTGAACTGTACAGACTGTAGACACACTCCAGCTCTGGTAACAGTAAGTGGCTTTTCCTTGGGCAAGTCATACACTGTCTAAGCTTTAGTTTCCTTATCTGTAAAATAGGCCAGAGAATGCCTATCTCGAAGGGGTATTTGAGGAACTAGATAACATAAGTTTTGAAAAACACTTGGCACTGAACTCAAAAGAATGGTAGTCATTACATTTTTTAGGAGAAATCTCATTTTTACGGTCATCTCATTTTTTAGGAGAAATCCCACAACTAGGGTGTAGAGAATGCGTGGGGGAATGAGTTAAGGAGTTAAGAGTACAGGGAGATGCCTGTGTCCGGGACACTTGGGCAAATGGAGAGAAGTACGGTGGGGGACAGTAGGTGGCAGGGGACGAGTCTGGGCTGACTTCTGATGCTCAGCTTGGGAAGGCTGAGGTAGGGGCTGGGAAATGGAGCCACTCAGGGAGGCAGCTCAGTGGGCTCCAGTCTACGAGGGAAAGCTCCCGTAACCCTTGCTTCCTTGACTGTGGCTGTCCAAGTCTAGGAATAGAACAAGTTCAGATGGGGAGGGAGACGTGTGGGAATGGACAGCAAGCGAGAATCAGAGTAAAGCACAGACAGCCTGGCCAGCAGCCGCAGAGGTCCAGGTTTAGCTCCATCGTGCAGACGATTGCTGGGGAGAGCTATTTGTTTTATCATTAGCACGTGATAAGAGGAATGCTTTCTTCCATTTTGGCACGAGGTCCTGGAATGTCCAGTCACAATCCTGGTATGCTATCAAAAGATTTCATATCCTGAGCCTTCTACTGTCGTGTCACTGGTCCGGTGGCTCATGGGATAGTCTGGTAGGAAGCAAAAGCCAGCACCTTTTTGATAACAGTGAAAATCCTTGGATTTATATACTATGACACAGCGTGAGGGGCACTGTTTAGCTCTTGGCATAGCTATGAATACCTAGGGCACAACACCAAAGGAAAGGGTCTACTTTGAAAGCTCTCTCAGAACGTATCTGAGAGAATTTGCTGGTTAATGCAAATTCATGTCCAAACAAGTACTGGTTTACTTAGGGAGTACGCAGAGCTGGCAAGCCTCACTTGGCATGAAGAGCGTGAGTAATGCTTCATTTTAATGAGGGACCTTGGGGGTCTGTAATGAAGGCTATGTGGTATTTCCCATGTGTCTCTTTGGAACGTGAACTGAGTATACCCACAATGGAAGAAAAGCCATTGGAAAGTACGTAGTTCCCGAAACCTCTGGGGCTCTATAAGATTCAGATAATTTTAAAAAAATTTAAAAAAATTAAAAAAAAAATTTATTTCTGAGAGAGAGAGACAGCGTGAGCAGGGGAGGGTCAGAGGGAGAGGGAGACACAGAATCTGAAACAGGCTCCAGGCTCTGAGCGAGCTGTCAGCACAGGGCTCAACGTGGGGCTGGAACCCACAAACCGTGGGATCATGACCTGAGCCGAAGTGGGATGCTTAACCGACTGAGCCACCCAGGTGCCCTCCCCTCCCAAAAAAACCCTCTTTTTTTAAAAAAAACATTTATTCATTTTTGAGAGACAGAGCACGAGTGGGGGAGGAGCAGAGAGAGAGAGAGGGAGACACAGAACCTGAAGCAGACTCCAGGCTCTGAGCTGTGAGTACAGAGGCAGATGCCGGGCTGGGACCCACAAACTGTGAGATCATGACCTGAGCTGAAGGTGGACGCTCAACTGACTGAGCCACTCAGGTGTCCCCAGATTCAGATAATTTAATGTCATATAAATGGATTCACAGAAATACACCCAGAGATCTCAGATTTAAAAGCTTCCCTCCCCACAGGTAAGCATATATGAGTACAGAGTAATAAATTATATTTTGGGGGGCTTGGGGAAGGGGCTTTGATTCTTAATGATTTTTGAGTTTTAAATGAATGTGTCCTTGGAGTAATTCATGTTTCCCTACAGGCCTCTTCTGAAAGGTGAGAGTCATTTCAATATCAAGTTAATACATATAAAGTACCTATATTCATTTTTCAAGACATAATTTCAGTCACGTTTCACCTGTGAGCCCAGATCACCTGGACCTTTTCTATCAGAGAAAATCAGTACTTAACATTTTGGGTGGAAGCAAAAGATCTAGGAAGTGACTAGGAACACAAACATTCCCTAGTCTTTGACTAGTCAATGAAATGGCAGAGGGAGTGAATATTACTGCATGTTTGTTCTGGGGTCTGTGGTCTGGGTGTCCCCTTAGATCCAGCCACAGGGTAGGACCTCCTAGAAGCAAATTCTCCTTCTGGTCAGGTCTGGGGCATTATGTGGTCATCCACACAAGGGATGTGAAGTACTATACTGACCTCTATTTTGTATTTCTGGGCTGGCTGGAGCAAAATACTCCATGAGGCCCGGGCCTCCCAAAGCGCTCTGGGATTTTGAAGGCCTTAAGCACAGTGCTGGGGTGTTTGGGGGAATGTTGGTCAGTCCCTCAGGCTTAAAGGAAGGGATGATGACACAGAACTCAGGACGTGAGTCCCAAGAGGCAGCAATGCTGGCAGGAAGACCTCTTCTGTGCACGCTAATATTTCAAAGAGGACTTGGAATTCTAAAGAGAAGTGAGAAATTCCGTGTCTTAAAATGAATAATATTGAGACATTAAAACATGATAAGAACTGAAGTGAATGTGAAGTAAACTCAACAGGCAACTGCACTGTTATCAGATTAATGTGGCCCCACCCACTTGGGACTTATTCGTGCGCAAGAGGCCAAGTGGAGATTTCTTGTGATTTATTTATCCCAATTCTAAAAAAACAAAACCTTTAAATGCGTGCTATGTGTAATCGCTAATTGTAAGATAGGCTGTCAACTGACTCAGGCAAATGTCCACTTTCCCTCCGTTTCCTACGAAGCTTAAGGTCACTCCTCTAAACGGGCCATTTCTTCTGTCCTCATTTGCATTTGCTCACCAACAACAGCAACAACAAAAAACTCCCAAGCAAAAAGCCCTTAAGCAATAAAATCGCTGTCCAAGAAAAACATTTAGTTTGAAAAAGAGTTGAAAAATGTAGCCTTGGAAGAACCATTGCTTACATGGGATTGTTCAACAAATTCCTGTTGTGTGAGGTTTGGCATATACTTTCTAAAAATATAAGCATCTGGGGAAATGAGACAAAGCCCAGGTCCTGGACCAAATGAGGCACGCAGTGTGAATCTGTTAGTGATTATATCCATAATGAAATATGTGCCCAAATTTAGCAGTGCAAAATCTAATACAATGTGAAAGCCCAGCAGGCACTGTCCTTACCATAATATATAGCCAACAGAGAAGGTACATATGGCGACGAGTCCGCTATTCCTTCTGGGATACGCATGGTGTGATGTCCTCATCTCGATTAATATAAAGGGCAAAACTGTTGTGTGCTGAAAAAGAACAGAGAGCAGGTGACACAGATTCTTATCATCGCCACTCAATAGCTGTTTTGTCTCCAGTAGGAGAATGGATCGTGCAAATTCCTAGCAAAAGGACCACAGCAGACAGCAGCTGTATAGGGCTCGCCTAAGAGGTAGGAGGGACAGGAAAGCATGGGGTGCATTGATCGCTCTATTGGTATTTTTCTCCTGGATCCGAATTTTTAAAGTTTTATTTTATTTATGACAAATACAGGAAATTTCAGTAATGTTGAAAGATGTATTAGAACATAAGAAAGGAATAAAAAGAACTACTTTAATATTTTGGTAGATGTCCTTTTGTTTTTGCCCTCTCTTTGTTCATATTATTTATACATAGTTAAGATTGTACTGTGCACGCGATCTTGTTTTGGACTGTAGCATGAGAATTTTTGATATGCCATTTCAGAAATCCTTCTAGAATATCAACCTTGACCATAGCTGCTTAAAACTCCATTTTATGGATATACTAACATTTGTTTGACCAATTCCTGTTCTTGGACATTAACTAGTATAAGATTTTCAACTTTTTGTTTACGAAAAATGTCATGGTGAATATCTTTATAGAATTCTTTGTCTGAATGTCCAAATGTTAAATTGTTTTCTTATGGTTAAAGTCTATGAAGATTTTAGGACTGTTGACACATAATTCCAGATTATGTGTGTATTATCAGCAACAGGTTAGGAAACGAAGCCAAAATAGTTCCCAGAAAGGATGTATTGGTTTGTAACAGCAGTACATGGATTTAGACATGATGTTTGAAGACAGACTCCAAAGAAGGTGGGCAGGACCTTCCCATTTCTTGTTCGGATGCAGTGGCCACTCTGATGCTCAATTTAGTTGGCCAAGATGGGGATGAAACTTGGTAACAAGAAAGGAAAATCAGCTCGTCTTGGTATTGAAGTTTGATGGAGGCATAAGGGACAAAGATCTTCTTAGGCAAAACTGGGTTAGGATACAGATTTACCTTTCAACACTGGAGTTTCTCAAGAGTAAGAAGATGGCAGAATTGAGAACTGAACCACCAGCAAATTTGAATTCTGTTTAGTATCTCCTAAGGGCCGTGAAGGAATCTTTGCTCCTCTCTTGCTGTCTTGTTTGCATATTCAAAGGAAATGCAGCAAACGGAATGTTATGATTTTCAGACTCTAATCGGATTCATGGGCAAAATGGAACCGGGTGGCAGGTGGGCCTTGGCCGGAAAAGACATGGTGGTGATATCAAAGTGAACATCTTTGAAGCAACATATTGTTTATATTTATAGAGAAGACAGAAATACCGATTTTAAAAGAAATATTGATAGCAGAAATTCTTTGCTTTAAAAATGTTCCCCTCTAGATAACTGTTCTGACTGCCAATATATTAGTAATTAGAGAACAGTATTCCTAGAATGTCAGGTGGGTGATTCCACAGTTGGGTAGCTTTATATTTTCTTATCCTTTGGTTCTCTATTGTTGTTTTAAAACAGTATAATTAGCACTGAAGGGAACCATGCAAAATGTACATGTCTGTTGATACAGAGACAGTATGTATTTTAAAGATCTGTTTTATTGGTTTTTTTTTTCACTATAATCTAGTCACCTCAGATGACATTGGCCTGGAGTTTCACCGATTTGAAATGCCAACACTAGTTTTACAATGGTGCATTCATGTGTAAAATTCAAATGTATAGCTAACAATAAGGCCAAGTCTTGCCAATTCTCACACAGAAAAAAAAATCCCTGCAAATCAAACATTTTCACTGAAGATATTGACTCTGACGGCCTGTGTGGGTTATATACAGAATGACAGTGATCTATTATTTTTGACTTGTTAATCATAAAAAGTGTGTAAATTCTACATCTTCATCCATTGTTCCAAACTGAGTATAAAATCATCCATTTTTCTATATTATATAAGTTCAAATAGCTAATCTGAATATTCTTATTTATCCAGTTATCATTATTTTACCTAACCTACTTGCTGATTATCGGCTGTCACATCTGGAAGGGTTAGGATGTACTCTGATGAGGCCAGACAGAAAAATCTCTTTGAAAAATGAAGATCTTTCTAGATCACTTCATTAAGGGTATCATCACCGCTAAAAAGTAGCTACTTAGTCCATCAATGACATCATCAATGACAGAAGATCTCTTTGAGGCTAACTGTGCCTGTGCCAATTGGGCCAGGGACAGAAATCAGGGTAACAACTTATCATTCAGAATTTTCAGGCACTAAATACTATATATCTCCCTCTCTAAAAATCTGTAATGCAAATTATGGTTACTGTTAAACAGTATATATTAACAGAAGTAAAAGCAGTACAAAATATTTATAGCGAATACAGACTTTGCTCTGCAGGTTGGTAAGGTTTTATAAACTAAAAAAAATGGTGAAAATCTATAAATGATCCTGCTGAATCTCTAAGTAACCTTTAGCAGTTCAACTGTAACCCAAAATCTGTAGCAGCCAGAGGGATAATTATTTTAGAACTCCAGGTACAAGAAATCCAGTTCTAATCCACTTCCAGGCAATACTTTGCTTGAATGACTTAAGAACTAGGTAGGAAATATTCAAATATTCAAGTCCATCCAAGACCACCCACTGCACAAGAATGGTAATCTATTTTTTGTTCACCGTGGCATTTGTAGAAAAGAGCTTGACATATAGGAGGTGCTCAATAAATATTTGTGGAGATAATTTAATCTTTGACACAATAGCTTAAACGAGAATTATTAACTCCATTTTGCAGACGAGGTAACAAAGACTCAGAAAAGGTAATTCTCTTGCCCAAGATCACAGAGCTAGTAAGTCTGGAGGGAAAGTTCAAGACCAGTCCTGTCTCCAAATCCTAGGCTCTGGTTTCTACATTAGAACTATATTTTTAAAAGATATAGTTAAATAATCTTTGACTCAATAAACCCGTGGGAGTGCATGACTGAAGATCACTTATGTTGTCATTCAACTGGCCAGAACACTTTTTTAGCTGAGCCTCAAAAAAAAGGAAGAGGTCTTCACTAAAAGAAATATATTTTGGCAAATGTATTCTTTCCTGTGGTATATAAGCATTCTGAATAATAATAAACAATAAAACCGCTGGCATAAAGTCAGGAATTTTCAGTGGTGTGATGTTAAAGATGGCTGGAGGCAGCTCTTTTGTCTTTTGGCCTGGAAGAGGTTAAGGTGCAACATTATTGGTTATCCCACCCTCGAATGATCTGGTACCGGCTGCCTCCACCATGTCTCCTAAACTCCACCCCAATGGAATCAAACCTTAAGTGCATGAGCCAGGAAGTCAGTGCCACGTCTGCCCCAGCCATCAAGGCTGGACCCTGGGTCTGTCACTCAACAAGGCAATGATGGGATGATGACATCCCAAGGCAACAGGTGACTGGAAGGGTCTAAGAATGACAGTTAAACTGGCTATTGTGAATAGACAGGCCTAGATTAAGTAGTACCTTCTGCCTCGGCCCTGGTATCAAAGGCCCCCAGGAACCAGACAGAGACAGAGAGAAGCTGAAGCCCGTCAAGCACAGTGAAAGTATCACTTTTGATGAGATGAAATATAGTCCATCTTTCATACATGTATGAAATATGGACTCTGACAGATGCAGTACCTATCTTTATTGTCAGAGAGCTCTCTAGAGCCATTAAAGAGAACCTGGGGATTTCTCAGCGTGTGGGATGCACTGTTGATGGCCGTCGTTTTCATGACATCATAGATGATACAAACAGTGGTACAGTGGAATGCCCAGCTACTTAAGAAGTACAAAGGAAAATATTTCAATAAAGGATCATTGACAACTAAAAAAACAAAACAAAACAAAACGTATACTCAGGAACGATCTGTTTCTATTTCTCAAACACAAATACCTTTTAACTTAAAGTTTTCTCAGGTGTAGACACACACTGGCTAACCAAAGAAAGAGATAAAGTCTGGTTGCCAGAGGGGGCTCTTAAGAATTGTATTGGACTGTTTTTCTATAGTGCATTGTCAATAGAACAATCACTAGCAGCTGAGTTGCTAAGATTTGACTTCCTTCCTTCCTTCCTTCCTTCCTTCCTTCTCTCTCTCTCTTTTCTTTTTCTTTCTTTCTTTCTTTCTTTCTTTCTTTCTTTCTTTCTTTCTTTCTTTCTTTCTTTCTTTCTTTCTTCACTCTCTCCCTTCCTTCTCTCTTTCTTTCTGTTTTTTTTTTTTTTTTTAAACTGCTATGTAAGATGAAGGGTTGACAGCACAAGGAATAAACCTTTGATCTAATCTATAAACTCTACCCTGGAAAGCACTGGTCTATTATGTAAGTAGTTATCCTATCCCAAGCTCAAGTTTCCATTGCCGCTAATTTTAATGAGACAGATCAGAAAATTGTGTCCAAAAAGGGAAGTCCAAATCTATCTTGGGTTTTTGTACCCCTTGTGTTTATTTTAAATGGGGTTCAGATGGGTTCTCTTTACGAAGCAGTGATTATCACCATGAACTGACCAGCCCCCCAAGGTAAAGGTCAGACTGCAGAGAGGAGACCCCAGATGTTGTCTGTCACCCATGACTTAATTGTGATGTGAAGGAGATGGTCTAAGACAAAGGCTTTTGGAGGAGAGGCTCCCAGGAAGAACGGAGTGTAATTAAGTGGAAAGATCAGGAAACTAGCATTTGGGATCTAGTTCTGGTTGTGTCTTACCACCAGACACTATAAGACTATAAGACTTGAGGCAGGGCCTTGTACATTTGTGAAGCTCGTTTTTTGTTTTTGTTTTTGTACAATGAGGGGATTGTGTTAAACTAGTGCACCACAAACATCAGTCATGATAAGCTAGCATTTTAAACTTTGTTATATCACATACGAGGGCTCACCCAGGCATTAGGCATAGGAGACACAGTGTCCATGGCCCATGAAAGTGTTTTAATTTCTTTTAGAATCAGAAGAAAAAAATGAACTTTTAGAGTTGAAGATTATATTCATCTTTATGTTAATGCAGTCATAAAATATTACATATTTAATATATAAATACATACATACACACATATGCAATATATAAAACATAAAATATATTTATATATGTAAGTGTGTATATATATCTGAATAAATGTATATACATGTATGTGTATGTATACATAAATGTTGGAAAGGACCCAGAAATGCAAAGTGCTTAGGGCGTAAAAATGTCAAAAATCATAACGCAGCCCTGTTACATGCTACCTGACTTAAAAAAATTATTTTCGTACTGAATTCACATTTAAAAAATAAATGTATTTAAAGGGAAACTTAAGAGACTTATACTATTCTATTCATGAATAGAGTATCACTTGTCATAAATAGAATATAATTACAAAAACAAGTACAATGGAAATTAATTGATATTAATAAGTGTTGGCTAGAGATGTTGGGCTGGTGGATGGCTCTGATTCTGAGGCCTGTTCTAAATGTGCTCAGTAGGGAAGTCAGTCAGCATTGGAGGCATGAAAGACACACTAGCACGAGACAGAGACTTCTCTGAAAGGAATCAGAAGGATTGAAAGATAATTGAGAAGGAATTACCTTTTCACTATGTGATTCAATATTGCTTAACACCAGGTCCCTGTGCCAGATAAATTATCTATCATCCGAGCTACACTCTCGATGCATGGGAACAGGTTACCTATACGTTTTAGCTATGCCCTTTGAGAGCTCAATTATTTGATTTATGAACAGATGTTCTTTTGTCAGAAAAATGGAAAGAAGATGAGTAGGAAGTAGAGGTACTGATGAAGAATCTAAGGGTATTTAACAGGATTAAGGAGATGGGCCTACAATACAGAAAGAGCATCTGGATGTGCTACCAGGATAGACATTTTGAGTGTCTGTGATGGCAATCAGTAGCCTACAAACTACAGGGAAGTCTTAGAATAAACTTTGCTGTGGAATAAATAGAAGGATATAAACTATGCTGTGTGATGGCATGAATTCAGGCAAGCAGAATGAATCAATTGGGGAAAGGCTCAAGATTATTTTAGAGCTCTGGAATCTGGACTTGCCATCTGAGTGTACAGTACCAAAGACAATACAAAAAATAATAGACAAGATCTGAAGAGTACGTTCACTGCCATCTCTCTGGTTTTTCTCCTTCTCTCCAGAATATATATTTAAAAACTTTTAATTAAAAAAATGTTAATGTTTATTTATTTTGGGGAGAGAAAAAGACAGACAGAACTCGAGCGCAGGAGGGCAGAGAGAGAGGGAGACACAGAATCCAAAGCAGGCTCCAGACTCCGAACTGTCAGCAAAGGGCCCAACTCGGGGCTCAAACTCCCAGATCGTGAGATCATGACCTGAGCCAAAGACAGACCCTCAACCGACTGAGACACCCAGGCGTCCCTCTCCAAAACAGTTTTTAATAGGACAGTTCTGCTCCCATACCCCAAGGAAGAACTGCTTCCTCCTTTGGGGCAAAATCAGCCTTTGAATGTGAGGTATCAGACCAGTCCCCGCTCAGTTGATAATAAGAGAGCTGGCTGTCCGCGTCCACGTGTGTGAACCCGCAGGACCCAGGCTGACCTCTGGGAGTGTTCTCAAAGTAACGCGTACCTCAAATCACCAGGTGAGCTTGTTAAAACTGAGATTGCTGGGCCTTGCTTCCCAGGTGTCTAGTTTATTGGATGCGGGGTAGTGCTCAAAGTGGTTCTTGCCTTCCTGTTTGTCGGCACATCGAGGGTTTCTTCTATCCCTAGGTCCACTTTTGACCACAAAGAAAAAGCTGAAGGACGGTTGTGTGCGTGTGCACAGGTATCACGACGCACCTGCATTATCGGGGCTCTCCAGGCTGCAGGCAGGGCTAGAGTTCCTAGCAGACTGTCCTAGCAGGTTGGGGCAAGGGACAGTCCCTTTGGTGTCCTAACAATTTACAGGTATATCATAAATAAAAATCTCCAACTGGAAAAGTGCTCTAGGATACAAGAGGTTGTACACTCCGTATTGTAACTCGAATATTTTTTAGGTGTTTTATTTATTTATTGAGAGAGGAGAGAGAGAGAACAGGGGAGGGGCAGAGTGAGTGAGCGAGCGAGAGAGAATCCCAAGCAGGCTCCCTGCTGTTACCGTGCAGAGCCCCACACAGGGTTGGATCGCATGAACCGTGAGATCATGACCTAAGCTGAAATCAAGAGAAGTATGTTTACCAGCTGAGCCATCCAGGGACCCCTGTAACTTGAATATTTTATTTGCTTCCTTGCCACCCCCTCACCTTTAGAATAAAAGATGCTATTAAAAGAGAGAAATCTTATTCTGTACTAAAGCAAGAAGGAATTTCCAAGTTTGAAGATAGAGCCCATTGTATTAGCAAAACATGATCTAAAATGTAAGAAAAGGTGACATTAGGAAAGACGGGCAAAAATCACAAAACGCTGACTGATCCAAACTTTGCAAAGCTTCTGGGCTCTCCAAATAAGTCAAATGTTTGATGGATTCAGGGAGAAGCCCGGCTGGGTGGCGACTTGCACAGAACTGGGTGGGTCTTTCCTTGGGGCCGCTGTAAATCCAGACTCAGTGGATGGAAGGATATGGTGGCAATGACATCCCGGGCACTTTGGAAACAAAGCCAATGTAGGCTCTAAAACACTTAAATTTTTAACTCGGAAAATCTGCCCAAAAGTTTTATCCTGTCACCAGGAATGGTCTTTGCTAATTTTACTAATGGGTCAGCTCAAAATGTGCCATCCTCCCTCCCTTTCTTCATAGTAGAGGTATTTTAGTGCTTGGAGTGCCCGTCTTAACCACTTCTCCACAAGTCAGACCGAGCCTCCCGCCCCTGAGGGCCGAGGTGCTGTGCTTAGTGTGGCAATGCTTGCACAATAATAGTACAGAATTTCTCCGGGAACGGCTGGAGTGTGTTTGATGATGCCTCTCTGCTGTGGTCCTGGGTACCTGTTCCTGCTGGCTTACACCGGGCATCTCAGAATCGGGTTAGAAATGTGACCCAGGGTCGGAAACTCAGATTCAGATGGAGCCAATATTTATCAGGTGCCAGTTTGTTCCAGGCACTTCCAAAACTCTTCCTGAGCTCAGTACTACATGTGGGACTCACCCAGTCCTAACATTAGCCCCAACAACTGTTAGGATATGGTTTTAATAATTAGGCCAAATAAACAAAAGAGTGCCATGCATTAAACCAAGACATGCAGATCTTTGCAATTAAGGGCAAACGGTGCATCACAAAAATACAGTGGGACAGTGGCTATTTTACTGGGCTATTATCTTTGCATTTAAAAAGCATTTTAATTTTTATTTATTTTTCTGTTTTGTTTTAGAGAGAAAAAGAGAGTGCACAAGCAGGGGAGAGGAGCAGAGGGAGAGAGAGAGAAAACCCTACGCAGGCTCCATACTCCGTGTTGAACCTGACATGGGGCTCGATCCAATGACCCTGGAATCATGATCTGAGTCAAAATCAGGAGTCAGATGCTCAACCAACCCAGGCGTCCCTTAAAAAGCATTTTTAACATGACCTGAGGCCAGTTAATATCTCCTGCTGAATCCTCCTAGGGAAGGTATCCACAAAGGGCTAAGGGTCTGCGGCACAGTTAGGGAGCTCCATTGTGGACCGAGCAGCCAGTGGGCCATCAGAAGGAATTCTTTCTGTAAATGTGATGCCAGAGATGACCCGTGCTGTAAAAGCAACTTTAAAGGGACCTATACTCACTTCTTCCATGAACATTGCACAATTAGTGTTTGGGGTCCTCATAGAACAGCACCTCTGGTGACTGTCCTCAGACAGTCAAGCAATTATAATATGATGAGACACACACAGGCGGCAAGTCTGTGATGGTACGATGGCCAGGTGATCTGGTCTGCCCAGGCGGGCCATGGGGAAACCCTATGTGGCAGGAGACATTTGAACTGGGTCGTTACATGTGACTAGGGCTTCAAGGAAGAAGTTCATTCACAAAGCCAAGAAGTGTGTAAAGGCACAGCATACCTCACTGAGATGACTGTCACCGCTATAGGACATGAAGGAGACGGAAGGTTAGGTAGGCATAGACCAAATCATGGGGGGCTTTCTATGGACTCCCCTGTAGGAAGCAGAGGTACCTCCAGAGGCTTAAAATCCTTCCACGGAGTTTAATATAGAGGTCGGAGAAGCATACTGGGATATTAACAGGAGAAAGAGCAAGCTGGGGGAGGGGCAGGGTAGAGGGTGGTTTGGAGAGAGGAGAGATATGTCTATTAACCTGCTCCCTTGCCCTTCTTTCCTTCTATCTGACTTGATTTTTCTTCTGGAATGGACGTCATTCTCTCCCTGACTTCCTTCTAGGGTTTCCTCAGCCTGCCTTCTTTCTTAACTCTTGGCAGCTTCCTCGCCTATGAGTCCCCCTTCCACTCTGGTTTTCTCTTCCACTTTAGTAAGTACCCTAATGCCGAAGACAACAGAGGGACAAGAAGAAAAAGAAAGCTAGTCTTTAATTTTGGCAAATACATATTTGACACGTAAACACAGAAACACGATTTCTGTGTTTCATGTTGCTTCCCCCATTATTAACTGATGTGCATACATACTGAATACACAGTCACAAGAATAGCTACCATTCACTGAGCTCCTAATATATGCTCAGTTTTATGCTGGACGCTGTCCACCAATATCATATCTGAGTTCCCACAGCAACTGTAAGGCAATAGCTATTTTCATCTTCATTTTATAAGTGAGGAAATGGAAGAAGAGAAGGATTAACTTATCAGAGATCATGTACCTCCAGTAAATGGGGCGGGCAGCCTTAGACCTCAGATCTACCTGACTCCAAAACCCATGCTTTTACTGAGATAGACACACTGTTTCCCCATGCTTGATGTTTGTTCATTCATTCAGCAAATACTTACGGTTCTCTACTATATGTGCCACTCATGATTTCAGGTTCTTCAAATATATCTCAGAACAGAGCAGACAGAGATTCCTGACCCCCCAGAGATTACCATTCTTGGGAATGCATTTCAGTTAGGCTCATACAAATTTAAAGTCTCACCTCAGAAAAGACCAAATTCATTAGGATTGCACGAAGATTATATGAGATGCTACTGTAAGAGTGGCTTGCATGGTACATGCAAAAAATAATTGAAGTTATTCTGTGAGATCTCCCACTTAAGACATGTTGTCACATAATACTGTCTAACATTTACTGTGTGCCAGGAACTCTACTAAGTACTTCGCAGGGACTAAAATGCGTTTACATCTCACAACGATCCTTTGAGGCGTATATTGTTATTAATCCCATTTTACAAAAACTGAGGCACAGTGAAATAAAGAAAGTTGCTCAAGGTTGCCAACTGGAAACTGGTCGATTTGGACTTACACTTGGCTTCAGAGCTACCCTTTGACCATGAGGCCATACTGCTTCTGGAGTGTCTGGGAAGACCTGAGGACAGGGGAACTGTTGGTGGAAGAACTGGTATTGGAGAAGGGTACCTGTTGGCTTTATGTCGTGCCTGAGAGAAGGAACCTGCCTCCTCTCAACCACCCATTCACCTTGGTAAGATTCCAGGGGCTGAGGGATGAATGGCTCCACATTCAAAGTTCCAAGGAAGACAAGGAGGCCAGACTTTCTGCTCATGCTTGGGGGTAAATCCCATGGGTACTGAGGGTCTCAGCTAGGTAGAGGGCAGAGGTAAGAATAACCCCAATCCACTGGCATGGAAAGGCACTCTGAGATGCTTTTCATGCTACCTTCTTTTGGTCTTTTCTTTGGCTCACTCTCCTTAAATGTTTTGAAGTTTGAAAAGCATTTTAGGAGGTGGGTTGAAGAGTGGCGGAAGGGAGAGCCATGGGGGATATGGTACAGGTAGGAGGCCAGGGGAGAGGAAACGTAGTCAGAGGTTTCAACAGCTCATATGACCTAAAACCTTCTTAAGGATTGTGACACACTGACAAGTTTAGGGAACAAGTATAGAAAACAAAGTCTACTGTTAGGAGCGCTTTGAAATGAACAAAGAAACTTCAAAAAGAAGAAACTACAATATTAATGTTATTAATTAAATAAAATAAAATTATTTTGAGCTCAACAGAATCCACTTATCCACATATGACAGCACCCTCCACTGTTAGGATATTCCTCTAAAAACGCAATTCTGACCATTTGGTTTCCTTCTCTGAAACCTTCTCATGATCTTCAGAACAAAGTCCAAATTTCTTAGCATGGCCTTCAAAGGCTCATACCATTGGATTTAATCTATGTTTCTCACCCCCTCCCCATTGTTTAATGTTTATTTATTTTTGAGAGAGAGAGAGAGAGAGAGAGAGCATGAGCAGGGGAGGGGCAGAGAGAGACACAAACACACAGAATCGGAAGCAAGCTCTAGGCTCTGAGACGTCAGCACAGTGTCCAATACGGGGCTCAAGCTCAGGAGCCTTTGAGCCATGAGATCATGACCTGAGCCGAAGTTGGCTACCCAACTGACCGGGCCACCCAGGCGCCCCTAACCTACATTTCTAGATTAACCTCAGACCATTCTATGTGGGCAACTGTCACTGTGTCCCCAAAAGGCCTCACGTGTCCATGCCTTTGATCATGTCCATCTTTCTGACCGTAACTCCCTGATGTCTGGGACCTGTTCTGTAGTATATACATAAGACTTGGCCATTTCCTGCTCACTAAAGAATCATTCCTCATAGGTTCTAGGCCATTGTGCCTAGTTCTGTTCACAGCCTATTATTAAAAGAAGTTATGTGGACGCTTTTAGGCCAATGCATTTCCAAGCCGGGGTGAATACACAGTGGTGTAACATGCCACATAATGCTACAGTTAACATGAAGGACGGAAACCCTAATGCAGTGGGAACAGTTCTTTAGGGAGAAGGACCGGACCTTATTGACCACTGAGGCTCAGCTCCCTGCACTGCACAGGAAACTTAAGTTACCCTTAGTAGGTCTTCAGTAAACTTTTGTTCGAGGACCATGATAGTAAGACTTTCTCTTAAGTAAACCTTATTTTCTTGTTAGTTTTATTATTTTAAAACCCAGCAACTTAAGAGGAATAAAAATAAGTTCCCGGATGCAATACATAAATAAATTTTAAATAATACATTCATCTTGAAAGCACAAAAACTCTAATTTTCTATTACAGAAGAAGGGTGCTATTTTGCCACAAACCATATTCACATGGGACTAAGTCACCAAACTAAAGCTGCATATTCACAAAATATACAGAGTTATTAATTTTTTGAAGTGAAAAACAGTAATATGTTTCCACTGACCTTTTTAATTTCATCACACTCGTCTATCCCAGCGTACAAGCAGATTTCTGTAATCCTAAAGAACCTTCCTCAACTGAGTCTCCAAATACGATTTCAAGTGGTTTTCATTTACCCTTGTTTACGATAAAATAAATGTTATGCTGATTGATCGGCAAATGTCTACCAGCAGCAATAAGAGCAATTATGTTTGACATGAAGACATTATAAAATCTATAACCCAAACCTTTAAAGCCCGATTTGAAATGTCAAATTTGACTTATGAGAAACAGTTATAATCCTGCTTCATGCAAAAAGCATTAGGTTAATGCTGGAGCAAAGTACTGTTGCCAAGCATGTGCTGGCATAATTAATCAGGGATATTTCAGAAACGAATCGTCTCCAAGAGGTTATTGATTTACTGTCACGACACATTTTCCTTACGGCTGCGATGGTGCTCCAGAGCTGGGATGCACTGGCATGAATGTTTCAGTGACTAAGCCTTGATCCGTCCTCCTGGACGCCTGCCGTCCTGCACTGACATCTGCAAACACTCACATTTGACAGCTTCATGCCTGAGCGTGGTGGCTTCCAAGTTGATTAGGATTAGTTCAGAGGGGTTTTGGACTAGTCTGAGTGTAATCGAAAGCAGAGAACTGTGAGTCTCCAGAGAGTGACATGCACCCAGTAAATGGCATCATATTAACAGAGGCTGTGCATGTGTATCGACACATACACAAGCTACACCCATCCATGCACACACATGTGCAAACACACATGTGTAAACACAATGCACACACGTAAACACATATGCACACTCTCATGCAAATACATATGAATGTATGCACACACATAGAATACTTAAGGAATGGGCAGATTTAAGTTTAATTTTCAACCTTATCTCTAATATCTACTAAACTAAAATCAAGTCTTAAAGAAATATTTTAGGGGCGCCTGGATGGCTCAGTTGGTTAAGTGTACGACTTCGGCTCATGTCATGATCTCACAGTTCTGTGGGTTCAAGCCCTGTGTCGGGCTCTGTGCTGACAGCTCAGAGCCTGAAGCCTGCTTTGGATTTTGTGTCTCCCTCTCTCTCTGCCCCTCCCCTGCTCGCACTCTATCTCTTTCTGTCTCTCAAAAATAATAAATGTTAAAAAACATAAAAAAAGAAACATTATTTTAAACACATACAAAGTAGTTATAACTTCTTATTTACAATGATTCCATGATATAAGGTAATTCTGTCAGAAGAAGTCTTTAGAGCATTCAAATGTTCTTCCAAAGATTACAGGGGACAATTTCCCTGATGAACACGGATGCAAAAATACCCAACAAGATACTCGCCCACAGGATCCAACAATGCATTAAAAGAATTATTCACCATGATCAAGTGGGATTTATACCTGAGATGCGGGGCTGGTTCAATATTCTGCAAATCAATATATCACATTAATAAAAGAAGGGACAGGAACCACATGATCGTGTCAATAGATACAGACTTTCACTCTTCCCAGATTACAGGGGACAGTGAAGGGAGAAAGTGATAATTTAGCTCACAGCTCAAAACTTTTTCTCTGCACATTCTTAATTTGTTTTTGCAAACAGATAAGAACACACTTCTACACAAAGCAATGTTGTTGCTTATGGGAGTGTGGATGGACCAATGTAGATGCTGGGTGGAGAGAGGCCTGTAGGGAATGGACAGCATCTCTGTGACTCTGGGCACAGTATTTTAAGGTTCTATGCCCCTTCCAGGTCTGTTTTCAAGCCATATTTCCCTGCACATTTTATGTCTTGCTTAGGCTGCCTCAATGACTGTATGGCCAACACTGAGTACAGAAGAATGGGGAGTGTAATGGCTGCATTAGCTCTTCTCTCTGAGGGGATGTGAAGAGAAAACAGGGCCAGGAAGCCATTCACCGTTAGCTGGCGACATGACTTCGAGCCCTTTTGGACCCCAGTCTCCTCATCTGTAAGAGTCCGCAGCCGTGGACAGCAGGGATCTTGTTCAAGTCCTGAGAATTCATGTCTCCATCCTTGATTATACATGTCTGTATCCAGTGTTAATATCTGCCCTTCCTTCTTTCCTTACTGTATAAACTTTCATCTTAACTATAACACATATACAGAAAAGTGCAAAAATAAGAAGTGTCCAGGAGATGAGTGTTCACAAAGTGAACTCACTCCCATAACCGGCACCCACATCAAGCAACTGAGCATTACGAGTTCCCCAGAATATTCTCCTCCTATCTCTTCTTGTCACAACGAATCCCCCCAAGGTGACCACTCCTCTGAGTCTGAGCACCAAAGTAGTTTTCTTTTGTTGTAAGATTTACATGAATGAAATGCAGTACATGTTTTTTTTTTCTTTTTCTTTTATTTTTTCTTTTGTGCCTGGCTGGTATATTACCTCTGTGGGATACATCCATGTTGAGGTTTCAAGTTGTGGGTTTCCATTCTCACTGCTGTATAGTACTCCATTGTGTGACTGCAACACAATTTATTCATTTATTCTACTGTTGATGACACCGTGGCTCTTTCTAGTTTGGTCCATTGAGAAAACATGCTGCTATGAGTATTCCCAGATATTCTCCTTTGGGGAACACACGTTTGCATTTTTCTTGGCTATATACTGAGGAGAGGAGTTGCAGGGCACATTTCTGGGTATTCAGCTGTAGTAAATAATGCCAAAAGTTTTCCAGAGTGGATGTACCAATTTACGGTCCCATCATCAGTGTACAGAATCCCACTGGTTCTACATCTTTGTCAGCCTTGATAATGCATTTCATTGCAGTCATTCTCATGCTTGCCCTTTAAATGACAGGGTTGCATTTCTGACTTGCATCACCTTTGGACCTACGGGCCCAGGCAGCCATAGTGTCGCAGGTCAGGTTCCCTGGGGAGCAGACTCTGAGATGGAAACCAGCATGCAGTAGGTTCCTTAGGGAGTCTCTGAGCATCTGCGTGTGTCAGGGGAAAAGAAGGACGAGCAATGCAGCAGAGGGAGAAACGAGCCCTCAATGTGGCCTCAGCATGGCTGATGCATCCAGAGCTCTGCAGCTGGCCATGCCCTTCAGAGCTGCCAGGAGCTGGAGTAGATGGGCCTGGTCTTTATGCCCTCATGGACTGCTGATGGGCTGCAGGCTGAAACAGGGAAGGAACCTGACCTTTAGCAAGAACTGCTGTCCTTAGGATAGTTCCCTGAGAGGACTGACAGGAAGGACTGGGGAGGGCAGCATACCCAGCTGCTGGGGAAGTAAGTCCTTTGTCCCAAAGGGGACCTGTGTGGCACATCACAGCATCCACTGAACATGGATGGTCTTTGTTCAAGCGGTATTTGCCAGCACATTCCATGTCTTGGCCATACAATCAGCAGCGCAGCCAGCTCAAGCCTCTATTTGTGAAATTCATGGAGGGAATATCTACCATGATGAGAGCCTGACAATTCATAGCTGCACTGCAGGGCTATGAATGTGCTAACATTGATATTTATGTGAGCTTCGTGTTTTTTGGAAGCAAGAAACTGGTCAGTACATGGCAAAATTCCTCATGACCACTTCATTTGGGGGTTATAAAGTCTGCTATTGTAAATGGTCTCATTCATGACCAATAAGTCTTCTTGACTTGTACTGGGTTTCTTATTAACCACCACATAGTTGGCATTAAATATTCTTTTGTAACTTGTTATCAATTTGTAGCTATTCAACAATTTATTTAGTTGAATCAGGCATATGCTAGATTTATTCAGCTGAATAAGGCATAGGCTAGACCATCTAGTTTTGGTGATCATGGATTTGAGATTCTAGGAATCATGCCAGTCATACAGACAACATATTTTCTTGTGAGACAGTGCATATGGGAAGGGTTTCTTGAGGAAGAAATATGCTTCAGGCTCCAGATCTAGACCTTAACAAATGACCCTCGGTTTTATTTTTCCTTACGGCCAGTGCTTTGTTATTTGCACCCACAGACCAACATTTTAAACAATTTTATTTCCCAAACCATATATATATATACTCAATCCTCCCCCATTTTAATATAATTAATCAAAGACACACATTTTGGCCAGCTTCGGATCAGTATGAGATCAACAGTATTACTACACAGCTCACAGAGTTCAGCCAAATCAAAGAAACCTGACTTTTTCATTAGCCTCTGCAGCCTAATCAAGGGTAGAGATACATTTTGGTAAGCTTAAACACAGCTTGTGGGTTGTTCCCCATACCTATTTTTTTTTTTTTTTTGACCCCTAGAAGTCAGGTCCCCATTGTGCAGATATCTTGGGTAAACAGAAAATCCCCAGTGTGAATAGTGATGAATGGAATTTGTGTCTCTTCACAGAGAGTCCTCCTCACTAGTGGCTGTTGGAACTCCAAGGGCTGTTCATCAGCTTTAGTGTTTAAGGTCAACCCATTGCTCTGGCCAATGTATCACCATGGCTCCATATTCCTCTCATTCTGATGGTCATGAATCAAAGCTTTATGAGAGCCACACAAGAAGGAAGCAGGATGAGGTCAGAGCTCACATGGAGCCCTGAGAATCTTCTGACTCTCAAGTATCATAGAGGATGTTAGAGATAGGATAGGAGAAAGACTATTTGATGGTATGAAATGAGGAGCATTATGGGTTGTGTGAAATAGATACAGCAGCCAGTTGCAGAATGCTGGGGCTAGGAATAAAGTGAGCTAAGGGTAATCACAAAGCTGTGTGCTGTGCTCTGTAAGGATGGGCACCTTAGGGGTTAGGAAAGTGGAAGACCCCAAAAATGTAAATTGATTCAATAACTGTTTTGCTAAATTTGTGAATATGACCAATGAATAAAAGATGAGTAGAGAAAGCCAAGGTGCATTAGGAATATCAAGCATTCTATATTTAAGGAAACTCAAATAAATCCTTCTCCAGTGTGGCCTCAGAGGAACCTTTCCTCTGGTCCTCATTGATCTGGGGTCTGACTGCTTCAGTCTAGAAGAAACATGAGGGCTTCCAGTATTCGAGCAAAGATGTTGGAATCCAGCAGATGCTTGAGCAGGGGATGTTTTATAAATGCAGATGGGGAACAGGAAAGGGAAGGAGAGACAGGCAAGGGCTAGCTTGTTTTTCTGAGTCATGTGTATACTCTTTCGGTTTGCCTAAGTTGATCCTTGATCACATTATTGTCTTTGATGGATTCTGGACATATCATCTCAGGTGATTTCCGTTTAATACCTGCAGGGAAGGGGCCACAGTCTTATCCTTAATTCCTTTTAATTCATCTTCTGTGGAGTATTACAGATAAGCAGGATTCTAAATCTGAGTAATGAAGAGAAATGCCACTGAATGATATCTGGTCGCTGCTGGTGTGGAAAGGGCTAGAGATTAAGCAAATGAAATGCATATCGTTAGATGCACTGACTTCACACCTTACAGGGACAGCCAGGAAGGAACATGCACACAGGATCTTCAGATAGTAAGTGCTTTATTCATTTTTGTGAAATGGAGGGATTGGCGAGTGTTCTGCAGAAACACTGTGGATGCTGAAGGCATGACCGGGTCACTCTCTGTCATTTTAAGTTTACAGGGAGGATGAGCTGGTCTTTCTGTAAGGGTCTCTCCCACAAAGCTTTCTCCTTCCAGTGAGGTATATTGTGTTCAGCTCTTGCCAAACTTAAATTGCATCCATGTTAAAGGGGAAAAAAGGCTTTAGCACATTCCTTAGGGGAATGGAAACAATTTATTTTGTTTGTTTCTAATGGAGAGGGTTTGCTCCAAAATCTCACTGTGAGGTCTGAGAATCTGGGTTGAGGAAGGCCAGGCAGCCAGAGGGAGAGGGAGAGGGAGAGAGAAGAGGAGAACAGGAACCGTCACTGAGACCTCATCAGGTGACCGAGACAGCAAGAACAGCCAGTTACAAAGCCAACGCATAAACTATAGTTCCTGGATTTAGGGCAGGAATTCATAGTTAGCTAAATATGATATGAATCGATGTGCTTTCACAATATTTAGCTTTTCTTAAAAGTGCTTGTTTTGTTTTAAAATTAAAACCTTCCTCTGCTGCTCAGCACAACCAAGTACAATATCCTTTGGGGGGGGGTTGGTTTTTGTTTGTTTGTTTTGTTTTCCTCCTTGATATGCAGAAAATGGAACGGCCAAGCGTACAGTTCACCTCGCTTCAAAGGAAGAAAGAGGAAGTCACACATGCAAATGACCCAGGCGATAACTAGTAATGAGCCTTTGGAAAAAACTCTCTGACTTCTCAACATGAGCTGGATGATGAAAAACATGAGCATGATTTCTCATCGGCTGGTGTCCCCGAAAGCTTATTTTGTAATATAATTTATTTCCATAGGGTGGGCTTAGTCTCCTAACAAGAGTGGAGCCTTGTCCCTGCAAAGCTGCAAATGTCAGAATACAGCCTCAGGGTGAACATGGGCGGCATAAATAACAAGGAAAATGCATCCTTCTCTGAGTTCCCAGGACTGTAATAAGACTGCTGGCGTTTCAGTGATATACGGGGTCTTTTTATGTTCAGCAGAGAGCAGTAGGCTTTGGGTCTTCGAGATCTTGTTTGATTGCTTTACAGAAACCAATCAATAACACACAGGTAAAGTCTTCTGCAAGACACATAAATCCTAGCATGGGGAGACCAGCTGTTGTGAGATGCTGGATGGGCGCCAGTTTCCAACTGGGGAGTCTCAAGGAAATGATCCCGAATCTGGAGCTTTGTTTGGATTTCAATGGAACATAATCGGGCGACATCTGGTCCCCCACCTTGTGCTGGCGTGGCCACACTTCCTCCGCCGTGGCTCTGGGCACCTCCTGCTGGGCTTCCAGTGAGTGCCAAGCACCAGTGCCCTGCCTGTCACCAGCTGCCAATCAGTTTTTCGCAGTGGGGGACAAAAAAAGAACGGGGGCCTTCAAGACGCCTGCTGAGAACGACTCATAAAAATGATCTTAAAATGCAGTTTGGGTCCCACTGCCCCACAAGTTACTGGACATGAGACAGAAAAGAATTTTAAAACTAACTTTGCAGTGGGAGGGAGGAAAAGCAAGCAGAAGGGAATGAGGAAAAGCACAGGAAATTGGCAGTGCGGGGCACCAGGTAATCGACAGGTAGAGAAGGGGTGAGAGACCAAATGAATAAGGGATAATAGTCAGCAAATTCATGGAACTATAGGCACCCTGACTAACAAGCAGTTATATGCAAGTGAAAAACGATTGTCACATGTTAAATTAGCAAGTGTTTCTTTTAAAAATCAGAATGCTCAATATTGCAAGGAGGTGAAAAATACATACTCCTGAATGCTGGACAAAGAATACATGGCAACTGCTGTTTGGGAAGGAAACTGACCCTCTTATCAAGGGCCCTGAACCCTTTCCCAAATACTGTACTTGAACCTCTGGGTCTATGCTAAAGAAATAATAGCCTAAGGAAACCAAATACATACAGATAAAAACACACCCTCCTCAGCTTAATAAACAAAGGTATTTTCCCTAACACTATTCACAACAGCAAAATAATCTATAAGGATGGAATGGTTTTTAAACTAAGATATATCCACTCAACAGAATATTACATAGCCATTAAAAGATGTTAAGAAAAATACCTACATTATCATATTTAGACATCAAAGAACATCAAAGACTACTTACGTTGTCATATGTAGTTTTAAAACTCTTGTTTTTTGTTCCTAAAAGGAAGACATTATAATGTCATCAATGACTTCCTTTGTCTGAAGGACCATGAGGGACCATCTTTCTTGTTTCTACATTCTTCCAAATGCTTTTTAATTTGTATGTGTTACTTTATTATTAAAGGTAAATTCATGAAAAATGTTTAAGGAACGCACTAAAGAAATATTGCCTCTGTATAGGAAAATACTTGAATGTCTTCAAGAAAACACAGACATATGAAGTAACAGAGCTCAGCTTATAATATTAGCTGAGAAGATGAGCAGGAAAAGGGTAAATGAGTAAGGTCCAGATATGAGAAATAAAATGGAGAAACTTAAGTCAGTGAAAAGAAAGTAAGAAGACCAGGTAAAATATCAGGACGTAAAAAATGAAAAGGAAGCGTTATCAAGTGAAAGTCGTATAACTGAATATTGGATCACAGTGGGTTTGCTGGAGGACATTTAAAAACACTCGGTCACCATAAGTAGTGCCGGGGCACAGCCATGTGACTTACAAACAGTAACGTCAGGGACAGTTGGGCTGAGCGGAGGTAAGGTACTAATCTGATTTCCTCCATCCACCATCATGTCCAGGAGTCTTGGTGTTTTTCAGTTTAAAGTTTTCAAGTCAGTCCGTCGGGATATAAATGCCCTAACACAAAGTCTTTGTGGCTTTTCTCTGCCAACTGGTTTATTGTCTGCTTATCTCTGCTGGTAATTTTATGTATATTTCAGGCTAATTAGGTTTGTTTGTGGAGAAATGCAAAGGGGAGAAAATTATAAAGGATTGCATATTGAACATTTCTGAAAAATTGGCAAAGTTTAGGCAGAAGTGTGTGAATTGTGTGATATTCCTGTGGGGTCCCCTAATGATTTTCTGTCTCTGGCCCTCTGGGAAACTCTAGGGGAAAGCATAATTGTTCTATGTCTTTCTAAGACCTTCCGCTTTCTTGATTGTAAGCCTTTTTAAAAAAAAAAACAAGTCTTCAATTTATAGTTCTGTTTGATGTATGTTGGCTGACTCTTATCTTTTTCTAATCCTGTGTAAAATCCCTTTGCTCATTCTGGAAACCTTTAAGAATCTCTACTTCTTAAAATCCATATATGATCAGGTAGTAAGTTAGTGGGATTTCTGGTAGCAGTTTCCTCCAT
This sequence comes from Crocuta crocuta, assembly GCF_008692635.1. Taxonomy (NCBI): domain Eukaryota; kingdom Metazoa; phylum Chordata; class Mammalia; order Carnivora; family Hyaenidae; genus Crocuta; species Crocuta crocuta. The sequence goes on from NW_027532015.1 coordinate 8,891,235, forward strand.
TTGAAGCCTATGGCTTCCCAGAAGTTCCTTATTTTCCCTACCTCTGCTTCCCTCTTTATTTTGCAGCTTGAAATACAATGAGATAAAATAAGGTTAGTTCTTGTTTTCCAGGGTCACCATAAACATCAGGCAGGCCTGTGAGTATGTTAGAGTTTCTCCCACAGTAAATAATTCTTCCTACCTCTCACTTGTGCATGGAGCCTTCAATTTCCTAGAGAAAACGTGTCTGGGCAATGAGGTCATCCTGTCTCAACAACATGAAGTATTTAATATTTCCTATGCTACTTGGATTATATAAACCCATTTACCTTCTTCTGGTACAGTTCAAATTTGCCAGGAGATTTAATAGAGAGATGTTTTTTGCTAAGCTATATTATGAAAACACTTCCTCTTGCAAATTCTCAGACCGCCTCCTGTTATTTATTTCACTACAACATCCATGGCTGGGCTGCAGCAATTGCGGAAAGTCTCTTAGCAGCAGTGCCTTCAATGTGACATCCAATTCTCTTTTTCAACAGTGGGATAGGTTAGATACTTTCACTGTCTCTCTCTCTCTCATAACTCACACGTTTGCTGAAAGATAATCATTGAGATTAGTTGACCATAAACTAACCATTTGCTTTTCCTAGAGTCCAATGATTACCAGCCCATTTAAATTTAATGCACTAATATCAAGGAAGGAAAAGAACTTCAAGAAGTTTCTTAAGTCACTGCAAGATTAGCTCATTGCTCTCATCGGAGGTGTCCTTAACTAGATTTCTTTTCTTTTCCTGAGGCAATGATAACTCTAAGTTAATGAGGTTTCCTTTACATTTTCATTTTTATGAACTCAAAAAATTGTGAGGTTAGTTTAGAGGTGATTCTATTTCTCCAGGTGTGTTGAAAAACTTCAGACTCAAGCATTTAAAGCATTTTTATATGGAGGAAAGGTAAGTGTTATAATTTTTATGTGTTTGTGTAATAGCTTTATATCCCCCCGCCCCTTAGATTCTGACATTTAACCAAAGATACTTTTCAGGGGAAACTTTTCTGCATAGGTCAAGGCCGCCAATATTCACACACCACACCCCAATCCAGCTTTGCAGGGGTTGCAAGGTGCCAACATTGAAGAGCAACCAATGCTTTCCTTCTTCCTTCCCCAGTCCTCTGGAACATCAGCTGTGCATGGATTACAGTGAGGTTCCCAGGTCATCCTCAGGCTGTTTGCTTGTGTTTGAAACTCTGGGACTCTCATTTTTAATTTTCTCCCCTTTCCCTGCAGCTAAAGAGAAAGACATGTTTATTTTGTTTGTTAAGTTTAATGAGCAAAAGGAAGAATGAGGCCGACTGTGGGCTTTCTTGATGCAAAATATACTGATAAGGAATAGGGAGCTTTTGCAGGCGTGAGATCAGATGCATGCTGGTTAAGGGAAGGACTCTCAAGTTAGATGTGGGTAGAATTCTAGCTTTGTACTTACTAGCTTTTGGGAAGACAGTCAGCTGATTTAAGCCTCAGTTCATACATCTATAAAATGGGGTTAGATATAATAACTACTTAACGGTGTACAGGAATAAATCAGACAGTGTATATAAAGCATTCATCATAGTACCTGGAAGAGAGTAAGTGCTCAATAAATGTCTGGGTTATCATTATTTTATTATTCCAGCTGTAATCTTTCCTTAATTCTTCCTGGTGAACACAGTACCCCAAAGGGTTTTGAGTCAACTTGGAATAGAATGGCCTTTAACTGGCTCATACAGGGAAAATATGATCATGGATGAATGAATGAATAAATGGATGAAGTCTACTGGCTTTTAAAGAAAATTAGAGGATAGAAGTAAATTTCAACTATGTAATAAACATTGAGTACAACTATGTTTAGTGACTTGGCGTAGTGAGGTGGGGAGGGGTGTCATGAAGAGTAGAAGGCCCTCACTGTCTTCATTTGCCCCCTTTTCCAACACAACTTTGGCTTCCCTACTCTACAGAAATTGTTTGGTTGGCCTCCAGGTCACTATAGCCAAATCTTTTTTTTTTTTTTTTTATGTTTTATTTATTTCTGAGAGAGACAGACAGCGTGAGCAGGGGAGGGTCAGAGAGAGGGAGATACAGAATCTGAAACAGGCTCCAGGCTCTGAGCTGTCAGAACAGAGCCCAATGTGGGACTCGAACCCACGAACCGCGAGGTCATGACCCGAGCTGAAGTCGGACACTTAACCCACTGAGCCACCAAGGCGCCCCTAGCCAAATCTTATTGTACTGAAACTTTCAGGTAGTTCACATGCAGTATGTTAAATACTAAATTCATCACCAGCCATCTTTTCAAGTTATTATTCTTCTGGTATTCTCTATCCATTATCCAAACAACTGCTCAAACAAGACACTGAGAGTCATTCTGACTTCCCTTTGGATTTCTCTTTGGTAAAACTGGGTAGAAAGCACTGGGAACAGACCACAGGGTATTTTGTGTGTGTGTAATGGGGGTACATTTCTGACTTTGGCTATGAGCATGTTAGACATGAGGAAGTTTTGTGATGATCAAGTACATGTAGGTCTGTAGCTTGGAAAGAATCTTCAGCTACGTGGTAAATGAAGCCTTGGGTGTAGATAAGCTCACTTAGGAGAAAAGTATATATTAAGATTAGAAGAGGGTCTAAGAACAAGCCTTGGAGAACTCCGTGTTCTGTGCTGGATGGCAGAAAATGAGCCTGAAATGCTCAGTAGAGGAAGTAGCCAGAGAGAGAAAAGGATAGCCAGAAAATGTCATATTAAGGAACCAAGAGAAGGAAGATACAAGGAGAGAGCAGTCAATAGCATTTAATGCTACTGAGAAGGCTGAAAAATGTCTATTGATATTCTGGCAAATGTAGGTCAACAAAGACCTTGCTAAAACCCACATCAGTGGTTGTTGGAGACAGAAGGCAATAGCATAGTCAATCCTGCTAGCCCATATCATCCAATCTAAACTCTTGGGCTTAGAATTTCAGACTTTTCCTTAATTGTTCCTCAAGTTGTTTTCCATTTAATCTTTCATTTATAATCTCGAAAGTGGCTCTTTGCCTCAACTATGCCATTCCCCCTACTGATTTCTTTCCCCGTTCAATTCACATGCCCCTTTGATTTCCTCTGCCAATTAAATCCATGAAATACCTTCATTAGCTGGGAGAGGCTGCAGGGTAAGAAGCATGTGAGAGAAGGAAAATCTTTAAGCAAAAGTTTTATGACTTCTGCAAAAGGGTGTGGGCGAGAACAGAAGATATTATTCTCTTTAATGTTAGCAACGATTAAGAAGAAATCTGTACTGGGATGACTTGTAATTCAGCATTGCTGAGTTGGTGCAAACATTAATTCCATTGATGATTTGAGTCATAAATTTCCAGTTGGTTGTTCACAATTCATGAAGAGGCTGAATGAACACAAGCTCTTTTGAATTTGTTCAGCAAGTTCAATACTCTCCCATTTTATAATATATTAAATAACATGGAATATTTTTGTCTTTATTTTGTTGATGAGGACACTGAGGGCTTGGACTCTCTAGCATTTGTATAGAAAAGCTTCAGTCTAGTAGGAAACATCTGGCCTTTGTCTTTGGAGAAACCTAGATTCAAATATTGCTGACCTCAGCGATCAAGTTAAAGTAAATTTATTTGGCTTTTCTGATTCTCAGTTTCCTCATCTGTTAAATGGGCATAATAATATTTACATGGGGTTGTCACGAGGATTAAATTATATAAACCCACAGCTGGGCATAAATAGGCATTCAAAAGTTACTAGTTTCCTTTCCTTTCCGTCCTTTTAAAAAACTTCAAAATCCCAATAGAAAAAGCACCACCAGCTGCACCTGGATATGCTTAACCTTGAGGACTGGCAGGATGTGATGAACGGTAGGGCAAAGTCAGCCTCTCACAAAAGTATATGTGTTCAGAACTAAGTCTCTGTCTTCCACAGACATTATTGGACACAAATAAGAATTAGGCCTCACGGGGGCATCTGGGTAGCTCAGTTGGTTAAGCATCTGACTTTGGCTCAGGTCATGATTTCATGATTTATGAGTTCAAACCCCACACTGGGCTCTCTGCTGTCAGCACAGAGCCTGGTTCAGATCCTCTGTCCCCCCCTTTGCCCCTCCCCTGCTTGTGCTCTCTCAAAAATAAATAAACATTAAAAAAAAAAAGAATTAGAGCTCATGAAATGGCTATCCTGGTCTATTGGACAGATTGAGTTCATGGAGTCAAGACAGAGTGTGTATGTTTGAGGGGAGGAACCATGATTTATATTTTTGTCTCTACATCCCTTAGTACAGTATCCAGAACCTACCAGACAACCCAAGAAACATGGGATGTTGTGTTGGCTAGTTAATGCAACAGATTAAAAAAGCCTGGCTTAAAAAAAGTCTTAACCTTGGCTTTGACACAAACTCTGCATGACCTGGGGCAAATTACACAAAACATCGCAATTTAGTTCTTTGCGGAGCCAGTTAGAGCCAACATATTGTGAGAACCAAACCAAACTAAACCAAAAACTAAAAAAGCAGGCATAAAACTTTCAATAAAAATGTAAATGCCTAACCCTAATAGTTTAACCCATACATGCCTGCAGAAAGTCAGTTATATGTTTCCACTGAAAACCCAAAGACTCACAGTAATGCATTTGTACTAATTCAGAAGTTTAATTTGATTTGAAGGATTTCCTCAATTCTTTGCAGAGATCAGTGAATAAAGGGTTTTTGTTTTTGTTTTTTAACAAAGTTGTGCTAACTACAGTTATTCAAACTTTCTCCAAATAGTAAATAGCACGTTTCAAACTTTATTTTAGTGACTCAAACTTTAGGTGCTATTGAGAAGGAGCTAAATGGGCAGAACCCCAGGATCTTGGAACACTCTCTACAAGCCATCAGGCCTGGATCAAGGCAGTAAGCTGCCAGCTGTCTTTGGAACTGACACAGTGACCGGCAAAAATGACATGGCGGCTTTAAAATGATTCTTTCCAAAATAGCCATTCACCAGAAAGTCATAGGTTGTCTTAAATATTTAGTTTCAGGGACTCCAGCTGCATGCTGTAGGGACAAATGAGACCAAAGGGTTGAAAATATTTCCAAAGCCAATTAGATGATTTAAGATTTCCAGTCCTTTCCTGCTGTCATTGTCCTACCATGAGGGAAAGGAAGTGAGCATTGTCTTCATTTTCCCATCCACTACTGACATTTTTACAAGAGGCTGTGGTCAGAGGAAATAAATATCTTTAAAAAAAACTTTACAAAAAACCCAAAAAACTGGGAACATGATTTTCTTTTTCTTTTCTGATAGCTCAATATATAGACAGTGCTAAACAAAGAAAACAGTATGTACTAAGAACTACCGATGGACCTGGGAATTCCACAGAGAATATTCTTTGGATTAGGGAAATACCATATTGATAATGTATTTTTATCCATCAGAACCTTTTCTGACCCTATTTCAGCTATAGCTTCCATTTTTATCCACTTGGCATCCATGGAAGATTTTGTCTGGATTTAATAGTTTTATAACTAAAAAAAAAATTTTTTTTGGAAATCATTGGTCAAGAAAAGTGTCTAAATCTACCAAAATAAAATTTATTAATGGCCAATGAAAACCTAAGTTCAGTTTTAAAAGTCAAAGGCACAAATATGCAATAAAAATAATAGCCCCAGCATATAAGAGGACCCATATAAAGGTACACATCTAGAAGACGTGGAGAAAGGGTAGGGGTCATTTTTCAAGTATAAGTCTCCCTTTATTTTCCATTTAAAAAAGTCTAATTTCTTTAGATTTTTACCATACAGGCTGTCTCCCCACCATTTGTTTTCAATGCTTTCTTCTGCACATTATAGAGGTATAAACAACACTGCCTAAAATTGGGAAGTTCAACTTTATTTATTTATTTATTATGCAAAAACTATTACTATGTCCTATTTTCATAATTGCTTTCAATTGCTATTCTTCTTACCTATCTTAGGCATTTATTTGATTTATAAAACTGTGTTTTTCTTAATCACATAAACCACCATTTCCAAAGCAAGAGACTCTAAAACCATACAATAATGAAAAATACATTATGTTAGTCATCTTAGCAGGGTAAAAAACTGTGTTCTCCAATGATTTCATAATCCTCAGAGAGAATGGTGATTCATAGTCAAACAAGATATCTCAAAATCTAGAGAGGATGATCAATTGAGTTCATAGAATCATAGACTCTTTATGAAGGATTAGCATATATCATCATACCTAGAAAAATAATTAGAAAACTTGATATAAAAGTGCGTCCTATCTATTAGCATCCTTTGAAATTCTCATGAAAGGCATGAACTCCCTTTTCAGAAAAAAATCCACAAATACACACACACACACACACACACATTTTCACTAATGGGTTGTGACTTCCAATCTATTCATGGTCATTGTTGGTAACATTATGATACGTACTAAATTATGTTCTCCCCTAAATTTATATGTTGAATGTGACTGTATTTGAAGACAGCACCATGAAATAAGTAACTGAGATTAAATGAGATAATAAGGTGGAGTCCTAATCCAGTAGGACTAGTGTCCTTACAAGTAGAGGAAGAGACACCAGGGGCGTATTCACACAGAGAAAAGGCCATGTGAAGACACAGTGAGATGATGGTCATCGGCGAGCCAAGGAGAGAGACCTCAGGAGAAACTGACCTTGCTGACACCTTGATCTTGGACTTCTAGCCTCCAGAACTGTGAGTAATACATTTCTGTTGTTTAAGCCACCCAGTCTGTGCAATTTTGTTACAGTAGCCCAAGAAAATTAATATACCCATGAATGAAAGAACCATTATTATATATGAAGGAAAGTGTGGTCTGATTGATGTTGCTAATTGTAGACCACTGTTGTTCTTTGCTTGAGCATTGGCTAATGCTCGTACTTGATAGTTTACTTGAGACCACAGAATCAGAGACTTCTAGACTGGGAAGGACCTAATTTTAATTGCATTATAAGCTATCCTAAGTCTGTTAACATCTTCCTTAGAACACAAAAATATACTTCATTATAGCTAAAATTGCTACATATCTAAGTCAGTGACTTACATTGTAAAACAAAACAAAACAAAAAACCCTCAACAGAATCAATCCATAACTAGTCTATGAGTCAGTGTTTAAATAAAAGAAAAATCCTCAGGAATTTTCAGCTTCAGGTTGTGTGCAACACACAGGCACATCACCAGGAGAGCTAGGACTTTGCCTCATGACACGGTCTGACTGTTAAGGTGCCTGGGGAAGATTCTCACTTAAATAAATTGTTTTAAGCTTGGACTTTCCCATGTATAATGTCTTCCAGATGTCTACCTGGGCCAAAATTTCCACCTATGGATGGGCCACTGTAGGTACCACACTCTGCTTTATGTAAATTATTGCAGTTGCTGCACAACTGAGATTAAGGCATGTTAATACCCTCTCCTCCAAGTAACACTGCAAAGTGTTTTTCCTTTGATTTCTACATTTTCTCCAGATCTCTCTGTAATGACCAAGACCTACTACTGCTGCTTATTATTATTGTTGTTTATTGCTGCTCCCTGCAACGGACCCATGTAAGGCAGGAACCCACCACTTTCAAAAGGCATTTTCTCCCTGCACGGAAGGGAAGAAGCCTTTGAAGAGGAGACAGGGGCGGTGGGAGCTGAGTTCAAAGCACTCCCCAGTGGCTAGGAAGCAAAAGAAGACTTCAAAAGGAAAAAGGGCCAGTCTTTGATGACTCTAAAAATTCAAAAGAATTTCTTCTGCTAGCCTAACAGGGAGATTCTTCCACATTGAGCTGTAGGGAGAGAAGAGGAGGTGGCATCGTTACTAACCCATGAGATTTAGCATAAACAAACCAGGAGCAGGAACTTTATAGCATAGGGGACTCAGTATTGCTGCAGTGGAAGTTTTGTTTAGTCTTAAGAATTTAAAAATGATTTGAAATGGTTCCTGGAATCACACATTCTGAAAGACTTTGAAAATGATTTACTCTCCCTGTTGAAACATTTAGATTTTCAGTACAAATATCGAGGAGTTCATAGAGTAACTACGCAGTAAATGCATCACTGATAAACATCAGCTTGTGGATAAATGTTTTGCTTGGGGATAATCTGTTCATATACTTAGTGTGAAATAGTTAATGAGCTCCTGATGGCAGAAGCACAGAACTCCCAACTTCCCTACATGGCTATGTTGAAGATCTGTTAAACGGAGAATTTGTCCTAGCGTCTCAACTTGACATTTGGAAAGCATATTCTCATAGAATAACAATGGGTGTTATTATATAAAATGTTAATAAATATACTTAAAGTATATTTAATGTATTAAATCTTTTATAATAAATAAAGTAAATGCTGGTCGAAGTAATTTGGCTAGCATGATACCTGGTACATTCTGGGTAAGATGGCCCTTACCCGGTGGTTTAAGTCCAGGAATCTAATTACATTATATAAGAAAATCATACTAAATTCTATATTCCAACGGAATTAAGAAATAAACTTTTGGAACATGACCCATTCAAAATACTTAGAAATACATAAGAATGTCTAAGGTAGTTACCAAATGTGGTAGACAATTCTAAGATGTGTTTTCCATGATCCCAACTTCCTGGTATTTATGCCTTTGTTTGAGTATAGGCNTGGTAAAGCTGATGAGATGTCACTTCTATGACTGGGCTAGACAAGACTGTGACTTCTGTTTTGCTAGCAGCCGACTTCCCTTGCTGGCTCTGATAAGGCGAGTGTATGTTGTGTTGGGGAGGCCCACAGGGCAAGGACGGAGGGAGTATCCTCTGGCCAAGAGCCATGTAGAAACAGAAGCCCTCAGTTCAACCTTGGAAGACCTAAATCCTGCCAATAGCCATGTGAGCTTAGGAGGAGCTCTTTCCCCACTCGACCCTTCAAATAAGACCTCGACCCTGGCTGACACATTCACTGTACCTTATAAGAGGCCCTATAGCAAAAGACTCAGCTAAGCCATGTTTGAACTCTTTTTTTTTTTTTTTTAATGTTTTTTTTATTTCTAGGAGAGAGAGAGAGACAGCGTGAGCAGGGGAGGGTCAGAGAGAGAGGGAGTCACAGACTGAAACAGGCTCCAGGCTCTGAGCTGGCAGTCAGCCCAGAGCCCGACACGGGGCTCGAACCCACGAACCGCGAGATCATGACCTAAGCGAAAGTCGGACGCTTAACCGACTAAGCCACCCAGGCGCCCCGTCATGTTTGGACTCTTGACCTATAGAAACTGTGAAAAGATAAATGTATGTTGTTTTAAGCTCCTAAGTTTCTGGCAATTTGTTATGGAGCAACAGAAAAAAAAAAAAAAACTAAGAAAGTAAGTGTAGATGCATCTAAACATTCTGACCTTTCCCAGATAAGTTCAGACCAACCTACTACCATTTCTACTTGGCCCTCAATGTTGTTTCAAAACAATGTTATTTACCTTATTAGCTTCCTAGCACATTAAGGATTTTATCACAAAATTCCTCTACTCTTGTTGGAAACCTACCTGAACCTCCCCAACTTCCCCCCATTTCCCCTTATTCAGTGATCTGGTATTTGTTGGGCTCCCACGCTGTCAGCCGTTCCACAGTGCGCCTTAAGAGAAGGAGGAACTTAACGGTAGGACACTTTTAAGTCTGGCAGAAGGGATGATAGTCACATAAATATCTGGTTTTCAAGAGAGAAATAAGTGATACAGGAAAGGGATAAAGTGGCATGAGAATTCCAAAGAGGAGAAGAAAGTTCTATCTGTCAGGATGCAGTCTGATTAAGTTTTAGAGATGCATAAATGGAGAATAAAAATGGAAAGAAGCTGTAATGGGGTTTATTTCAGAAACAACAGTTTGCTTAGTGTAAAGGGAACAAAAGGGAGGGCCGACTGCCTTTCTCATCCGGAGTGTGTATGTAGGTGGTGGAAGGAAGAACAGTGGAAAGAACTGTAAAAGGCCGGGGATGGGGCCAGGATGGAGAGAAAAAAAAAAAAAAAAAGGAAAAGAAAAGAAAAAAAAAGAAAAAGGCCAGGAAAGCTGCAGCTTTAAAGTGCAGTGTGATCTGGGGCCAGAGGGGTCATCTGGGTGCATAGAACCAGACCAAAAATGATCAGAAGGAAGCCAGAGAACTCATTCATCCGTTCAGCAAATAGTAGGCAGCATCTGTAGTGTGCAGTGCACTTCCACTCCCAGGGGGTCTGCAGTGTGGCCTCCGCAGGACACCTTGCCACAGGGCAATCCTGAACCAGCCTCAGGCCGAAATCCACACTAGTTTGCAAATTAAAAAAAAAAAAAAGCATCAGATAGGCTGATTCTCAAGAACAGAACCCTGGAGACAACCGTGGAACATTTACCATAATGTATGTATTAATTTCCTAGGGTTTCTATACAGATTACCACAGATTGGGTGGTTTAAAGCAAGAAGGATTTATTCTGGCACAGTCCTGGAGGCTAGAAATTGGGAGGTAAAGCAACAGGGAGACAGTCGCTCCAGAGGCTCCAGGACAGCATCCTTCCCTGCCTCGTAGAGCATCTGGCAGCCGCCGCATTTCCTTGGCTTGGGGCTGCCTCACTTCAGTCTCTGCCTCTGTGGTCACGCTGCCTGATCTCCCGCTGCCTCCCCAGACAAGGACCTGGGGACCCAAGATAAGCCCCTCCTTCCCAGGTCCTTAACTGATCACACCTTTCTGTCACAGAAGTTAATAACTACTCTTTTGCCATAATGGGTAGTATGTACAGGTTCTGGAGATTAAGATGTGGACATATTTTCCTGTCGAAAAAATTCTTATACTTCAAGATAAACGTACTCATGGAAAGCTTTGGAGATTGATAACTTCCCCAGTGTTTGGCATTCTAGTTAGTCCATACTCAAACCACAGTACTTTGCAAGAAAACACTGAAAACAGAAAACCCATGAGTTATTTCAGGTGAGAATATAAAGAGCCGCTTCCTATTCCAGGGTACACCTTGATGGGAAAGAAGACACATGCGATCCCGTTTATGGAAAAGAGAGACTGAACCCCAGGTGCCGTGCACAGGGCACACAGGGAGCTGGGGCAGAAAGGGGCCCAGGTCTGGGGTTCAGCTAGCAGGGCGCTGGTATGGCATGGCTTTATTGGACAGGCCACAGTGCTCTCGGAGAAGGCCCACGATGCCTGCCACGCTCAGTTTCCTTTTTCTAAGGGCTTTCTTAGGCATGGCTTGCCATGCTGTGTATCCCATGACTTAACTTTCCTGGTTGAAGCCAGCTGGACAAGGAACCAGTGCTTGATCCAAAGACAGCCTTGCATAGGCAGGCAGTGGCCTTTATGGTGACTCTTTGTTGCAATACACCCCCAGTGGAGCTGCATAATATGGACTGCTGACCCCAGTCTTTGTTTTAGAGGCTTTAAATGGCAGACACACAGAGAGCATTAGCAAACAGTAGGGTGGGCTGAAGCAAAAGACATAAGAAGAAGGCAGGTGCCCTCCTCCATGCCCATCTCCCCACTCCCCCCCGCCCCCCCACACCCATGAGTCCTCAGTTTGTTCTCAGCATTCAAGAGTCTCTCATGGGTGTTATATGGAAACCAACTTGACAATAAACTATTTGTAAAAAGAAAAAAAAAGAAGGCAGGAAGCAGACGCCATTACATACTAGAAAGTCTGGGTAACAGATGCTCTGAGGTGGAAAGGTAGTTTGTAACAGCAGCAGAAACAGTGAGCTGGTAGTGGAAGAGAAAGTTCTGGGGCGCCTGGGTGGCTCAGTCGGTTAGCATCCAACTCTTGATTTTAGTTCAGGTCCACTGAACTAAAGATGGAGATGGAGGCCCACCATGGGCCTGTGCTGAATTCTCTCTCTCCCTCTCTCTCTGCCCTTCCTTCTCTCTCTTGCTTTCTCTCTCTCAGAATAAACAAACTTAAAATTTTAAAAAAAAAGAAAAAAAAAAAAAGAAAAGAAAGCTCAACCTGGTAGAGAAGCAGACATAGAAGAACTGAGTGTATGAATGAGGTGCCTGGGTGGCTCAGTCAGCTAAGCATCTGACTTTGGCTCAGTCATGATCTCACGGTTCATGAGTTCGAGCCCCAAGTTAGGCTTTGTGTTGATAGTGCAGAGCTTGGAGCTTGCTTCAGATTTTGTGTCTCCCTCTCTTTCTGCCCATCCCCTGCTCACTTCTGTCTCTCTCAAAATATAAATAACAAATATTAAAAAAAAAAAAAGAGGAATAGCTGAGTATTGAACTTGGGAAGCTATCAGGGCTGCTGTCGTGTTTCCAGAACTAGTGTTAAAGAAAAGGGGCTTGTGCCCAGTCCTGGCTGTAACAGTGCTCCATGTTACCTTCTCTGTGAGGCCTGGCTGTGAGGCTGCAGCTGGTTTTATGTCTTCCCATACCTGGAAGGTAGGATACCATGATTCATCCTACTACATCCACCGGAGCTTCAGTAACCCATCCCTTGTTTCTTCCTCACAATGAGAAAAACTTGAAATCCAGCCTGCAAATCCTATTGGTGTCAATAAGTACTTAGTAACTGATGATTCTGTCAGCATGATATAGGAAACCGCTTCAAACCCACCGTTTGTCCCCACACAGGCCACACCAGTCAAAGAACATATCCATACCTGGAAGTGGCTTTACGGTGTCCCTCAGTTGTGGCCATTAACACACAGCGTGAAAACACTTCAAAAACTGCAGTGTACTTATAAATAAATGATAATTAAATTATGTTGTGGTAAACGAGCCCTGATTTTTAAAATATGCATACCATATAATTATGTGCTTAACTTGCAATTAACACTAACAGCCCCTCTTACAAGCCAGAATTAAATAAGTGGGGATTGGTCATTTCATTTCCCTTCAAGGGAATGAGCCTGCCCTAGATGCTGAAAATGAATATAGATGATAGGTTGTCCTGTTGCACACATTTCACAAATTTAAGTTTTTCTTTCTTTCTTTTCTAATAACTTAGCACAGGTTTTATTTTTTATTTATTTATTTCTAAAAATGCTTATTTATTTTGAGAGAGAGAGAGAGACAGAGACATCCAAGCAGCACAGAGCCCGATGTGGTGCTCGAACTCACAACCGTGAAATCGTGACCTGAGCCAAGATCAAGCGTTGGCTGTGTAACCGAGTGAGCCACCCAGGCCTCTCACAAATTTAAGTTTTTCTGTGGCAGCATAATTTCAGATCAATTATGCTCTTGACATTTGCTGTGCCTCAGAATCTCTGTGGAACTTAAAAAAATATAGATAGATAGATAGTTGCTTTTGCCTTATTTGGGATATTCTGATTGATGAGGAAGGGGACTGTAGGAAGTGGAAGAAAGATACGCCTAATTTTTGCCTTGATTCAAGTTCAGTTAAGCAAACTCACACAGCTTGACTCCTGGCTGGGTGATGAGCTGGCCCTGGATGCCACCATGGCTGATCTGTGGGTGGGAGATACCACCCACCCCTTTGGTTTCCATCAGTGATCCTTCCCTGTTTGCCGTGGTTACTCAGAAAGGATCTTCCTGGGGGTGGGGGAGGTCGTGGGGTTTGGGTCTCCTGCCACCTCCCCCTTCACAGCCATCCAGGCCTGACAAGCAACAAAGATACGGTTTTTAAAGGAACAAGTTGTAACCCATGTCTGTAGTTACATCTTAAATTTCAGGGTACTGGAGACAGCCTCCCAAGACATAAAACTCTGCCTTCAAGAATATGTGAGGGAGCATACTCTTACCTGTGCTGTTGTGATGTACTCTGTGCAAACACGTGGCTCTGAGACTAATTTCATAAAGACACTTAAGGTACATGACTGTCAACACCTCTCCTTGGCTTTAAACATATGTGCATATATTGCTAAGTCCTGGTAGCACTTTTTTTTTTTCTGCAAAGAAATAATACATAACTACTAGCTTCAAAGATAATATTTTCAAGCCTCATAAAAACTCCATTGACTCTTTTTTTTTTAATAGTTTATTGTCAAATTAGTTTCCACATAACACTCAGTGCTCATCCCCACAAGTGTCCTCCTCCATGCCCATCCCCTCCTCCCCCCACATCCATCAGTCCTCAGTTTTTGTCAGCATTCAAGAGTCTCTCATGGTTTGCTTCTCTCCCTTTCCCCCACCATTTCTGCCCTTCTTCTCCCCCTTGTTCCTCCGTCAAGTTCCTCCTAANCTTAATAGTCACTTCCAGGAGATCACAAAGGAGCATTTTCCTTTTGAGAGACACTGATGCTCAGATGGCTAAATGTGTGAGAGGGAGAGCTCAGTGAGGGTTATTATCAACCTCACTTATTTTAGGGGTCTAAGAAGCAAGAGCTCTTTAGACAGTGGTCAATGTGGCTCTCGTGTTTTTGCAATGAAAAGCCAGAGGAACACAGAAAGACCGAGAACTCTTGAATCAGAGCCACCCAAGTTCAAATTCAGGTCCTACCATTGGTGAGCAGTCTAACTTCAGGAGAGTCCATGAACTATCTGTAGGCAGCAAAGAGGGATGTTTACAGATCCCAGAGACAGATGGGCTGGTTCTGAACCCTGGCTCTCTTGCTTACCAGCTAGGAGCTCGGAGGCAAGTTTCTTAACCTGTCTGCATTTCAGTTACTTCATCTATAAACTAGGAATACTAGTAGTGCAGAGAATTAACCTACTCAGAAATAGAGCTCCTGGGTGGCTCAGTCGGTTAAACGTCTGACTTCAGCTCAGGTCATGATTTCACAGTTGGGGATTTCAAGCTTGGCATCGAACTCTCTGCTGTCAGAGTGGATCCCCCCTCTCTCTGCCTCTGCCCTGCTTGTGTGCACGTGTGTATTCTCTCTCTCTCTCTCTCAAAAATAAACACTAAAAATATTTTTTTAAAAAAGAATTAACCTCCTCAAAGAGAGATCTGGCCTTTGCTCTCAATTATTAAAAGTTGCTCTCTATGCCTCTGGAATATTCTGTCTGACAGGAGTGTCTGTGCTTGTCTGGGAGCTTTGGCCACTAGACAGTCTAACAATGTGATTTTATGATGGAGGCTTTGGGTCACATGGTCACAGTTTTGCCTCCCTAAAGGCCTGGAGACTAAAGGTCAGCCAGGTAATGGTACTCAGCAGTGTGTGACTGAGCCCCAGTAAACACTCTGGACACTAAAGGCGCAGGTGAACATCTGGTTAAACATCCTCCACATCCTCACAGGAATTGGTGCTATCCATCGGTGCATGGGGAGAGGACACCAAGAAACTCCATATTTCTGGAGTTTCTGGATGCTGGTCTGTATGCCTATTCCCCTGGCTTACTTTAACCTGTATTCTTTTCTTGTAAAAAAAAAAAAAAAAACAACCACAACCACAACCATAGACATGACAGTATTCAGTGAGTTTTATCAATACTTTCAGCAGATTTTTGAAGCATAGGATGGTTCTGAGAACCTCTGAACTTGCCAACGGTGTCAGAAGTGAGGATGGTCTTGTGTGAACATTGTTCCCTCTAACAGTGGGGGTGACTCTCACAGGGGCCAAAACTTCTGCATTCCCTCGTGTAGTCGTTGGGAGGATTACAAATTTTGACATGTAAAACATGTAGAACAGTGCATGGTATGTAAGTTGCTCAGTAAATGTTGGCTACTGCTTTATGAATGTCACACACAGACATGTGCAAATCATTTTTTATTTTTTGTAAAGTTTATTTATTTATTTTTGAGAGAGACAGAGAGAGTGAGTGGGAGAGGGGCAGAGAGAGAGGAGAGAGAGAATCCCCACACTGATAGTGTGGAGCCTGATGTAGGGCTCGAACTTACAAACCACAAACCTGAGCTGAAACCAAGAGTCAGATGCTTAACCGACTGAGCCACTCAGGCACCCCATATCATTTTTTATTTTTTAAAATGTTTATTTATTTTGAGAGAGAGAGAGAGACAGAGAAAGAGCGAGTGGGGAGGAGCAGAGAGAGAGAATCTTAAGCAGGCTCCACACCCAGTGTGGAGCTCTGCATGGGCCTCAATCCCATGACCATGAGATCATGACCTGAGCTGAAATCACAAGCTGGGTGCTTAATCGACTGAGCCACACGGGTGCCCCTACAAATAATTTTTTAAATGAACACTTACTACATGACCATTTCTGTGCTGAGTGGTTCAAATGGAGTGTCTGAATTCCCAATGAACTCTAAGAATAAATGAAAGGAAGCTTACAGGGGTTCAGTAACATACCTACATTAAGTCAGTTAGTAAATAGAAGCCAGGACTTAAACTCTGTTCTTTGTGACCTGAACACAGACCCAGTTTTCTTTAAAGCCTATGTTTCTAGCTGTGAAGCTAGACTGCCCCATAAAATACCTCTGTTGAAAGTATTCATTGCTACACCCTTATAAAGATTACAGCTAATGTTTTCAAGCACTCGCACAAACTGATCAATACATGGGAGCAACAGCTACCAAGTCCGCCGTGTTTTTCCTTGCAGGATAGAAACACCCAAACAATTCTGTAAGAAATATCTGGATAAAGAGCTTCATTTCAAACATTGCTTCATTGGCTGATAGCAAAGGATAGCACCCTCATCTCAAACTTATTTATTCCTTTTCAAAGCAATTATCATTCTGTATGAGTGTAGCTTTGGGAGGGGTGATATTTATTCTTGATTGGGTTTTGTACTGACATGGGAAATGAATAAACATTTTTTTAACTTAAATAGTTTATTGTCAAGTTGGTTTCCATATAACATCCAATGCTTATCCCAACAAGTGCCCTCCTCCATGCCCATCACCCCCCTTCCCCTCTCCCCCACCAGCCCTCAGTTTGTTTTCAGCAATGAATAAACATTTTAGTTCCTGAATTAGAGTGTATCAAATTCCATTAGAGTATCAATAAAATGAAAGAAGCAGTAAATTTAGTGCAGAGCCCTTGGGGGTAAAAGTCAAATCACCATGAAACTATACACACTTAAAATCTTCTATAGAAGATTCCTTTTTTTTTTTAAACTACTTTTGTATAAATAGATGCCATTTCAGTACACTTTGTTGCTGCATATATCAAAATGTTGCCTAGAAGAAGAACTGATAACAATTCCTGCGATCTCTCTCCTTCGGTGGATTGGACTAATTCTGTGCCCACTAATTCACCTCTCCCTAGCAGCTAGCACCTCTTTCCTTTTTCCTCCCTGGCCTTATTCATTTCAACCTCCTTCCCTTTTCTTCGTTTCTTACAAATTTGACTTCACTCTTCATGCTTTCTGGTACATTTTGTACTTATGAACATGTGCTATTAATAGCAATGTTTCGAATTGGGATAATTTCTCAAATTGCATGCCGCCTGGTTGCCATGGGACCCGGTTCGCTATTAGGTTCGCTCAATTCATTTTTGGGGTGTCAACTCACCTTGCAAAGTATTACGGGCCTCTCATAAACACTGTGCAATCCTTCTATGACTTAACTGACATGGGATGGGAAAAGGCTAAAACACTTGATTGTCCCCAAATTCTCACTGCAGATAATTATTCAATTTTCTGTTTCATTCTGTTTGTATAGGTATTCGGTTGTGTGTTGTTGTTGTTGGTTGGGTATTTTTTAAAAAAAATCCAGATTCAGGATAATGGCAACACTTACCACTAAAATAGGCTTAATAATACCTTTCCATCTACACTGAATGGTTATTGTGAGCACCAGATGATATAATGTACTTGAGAGAAAGTGTTTTGCCAATGTCCTGCACAAATGTAAGAGACTGCTGCAATATTAACTTGGGTAATGAGGTGACTGGCTGATTTTCAATGTTTTTAAGAATAAATACAGAAGCATTGCTTATTTCCTGTGCTTTCAGTGATGCTACTACCCCCAACTAAAAGTGATAATGGTCACTGATCCTTAATGATGCTACTTTCGTGATAACAATGTTCCAGACGTTCTTCCAACGTTGAACTATTGGTCGGATCAATGGCTGAGCATATTTCCTTTGTTGAGTATTTATTTAAATATAATGATTTCTCAGAGAAGGAACCTAAGTTCAAGTACTCTTGGGTTGTCAGGAAAAGGCTATAGTGGTAACACATGGTATGAGCTTGTGAACCCAAACTGAATTATACATTTTTCAATAAAAGAAATAACCTCGTTATGTAACATATAAAATAAATTACAAAGCCCCCTGAGTAGATGGTCAGATGCCAAGACTTTTCCAAACTCCCCACCTTTTCCCAGCTTGCATGGGAATTTTCACAATTAAATAAATTCTCCATCTGGTACCCTTAAGCCCACAGTGTTTTGTTTGTGGCACTTCAGGTTAAACTTTTGAAGGGGAAAGCCTTTTTTTTCCTTAATTTTCTGCTCCAAGTGCATTGTGAGTTCTTAGCAGTTCTTAGCAGTGTTCTTAGAAGTACACACCCATGTGAAACATTTAACACGTTATCAAGGGCTACTCAGCGTGCGCTGAATTCGTGAAGTCACTGTAATAATTTCATGGCTCCCAGGGGTCTACATGTCTCAGACTGGGAATCTTTCTACACACAGAAAAAAAAAATCCTTAAGATCTTACCTGGCAATGAAGGAAGGTCAGCTTTTGACCTGAGGCCTGACTACCACCTCGCACGCCTTGCCATTTCCCGATTCAGAGCCTAGGTTGAGAAAGCACTTTGACTGAGGAGTGAACTCTCTCCTCCTCCTAATCTCATTCATATTCATTTCCTCCAGGAAGTACCACTTCAAGAATAGACAGCTACTCTTCCTTCTGTGTTCCCACACCACTGAATGTATAATTCTGCTATTTCATTGTGCAATATTGTAAGGCTCTGTTGCTACGTGTGTCTCCCGCAATAGTCTGTGAACTCCTTGAGGTCAGGTGCTGTTTTATTCATCTTTGTATTATCAGTGCTGGCCAGAGAAGACAAACAGGTTGCAATTCATGTGCCAATTATCACAGTTTGAGAGGATCTCCGGAGCACTAGAGTGAGAAGGACTTTTGGTGCCAAATCCTGGTAAGGCAGAGAAGAGTACTGTGATTGATTAGCTATGTCTATGTTGAAAGAAGAAGGGGAGAGCTAAGTAAGGTACGAGTGTCACATGTGCACATTCCCATAGAGGTGGAAGCTTGATAATGCCTGTTGGGTGCACAGAATATACTTTCTGGTCCAAACTGAATGGACATCTAGTCACAGAGGCAAGCACACATTATAAGTGCTGGTTGCTGTTTTATCCCCCTTTAACCTCAACTCTTTCCATGAACTCTCCATCTACTTAATCCTGCTTTCTCTCCACACTATAGGTGATTTCTTTTCTTATTGCATCCTCAGTAACGGTAAGGCAGTAATGTAGGGCAACACTTCTGAACCACAACAGCAGGCAATATAGAATAATTTCTCCTCTTAAGCAAGTTACAGAAAGTCTCCTTCATCCACTATCTTACAGCAATACTTAAAAAAATATTTTTTAATGTTTACTTATTTTTGAGAGAGAGGAGAGAGACAGAGCATGAGTGAGGGAGGGGCAGAGAGAGAGAACCAGGCTCCAGCCTCTGAGCTGAGCTGTCAGCACAGAGCATGATGCTGGGCTCGAACTCATGAATCATGAGATCATGACCTGAGCTGAAGTTGGATGTTTAACCAACTGAGCCATCCAGGTGCCCCTCTTACAGCGATACTTTAACAACACCCAATGTTACCACTGTCTTACCAAATAAAATGTACAGGTTCATCTCAGGTAACTTAACATCAGGTATCTGGAAAGATGAGACTTCACCTGGTCAAAAGATTCCTGGCATTTTGGAATCTAGGATACTTTATCTGGTTATTTTTAACTGGGAGGTCATTCAAAGAGAGATAAGACTAGGGTTCCAAGCAAGTATGTAATGATGGGGAAGTAACTTGCCAATTCCAAGAATGCATGGGCTTCCTTTTCCATTTTTTTAAAACTCCTACCAATGCTATTTTCACAATTTCACTTGGCATTCCAAGACTATCACTCTTGATGACCCATCCTGGCGTTATTTGGCTTTTATTACCTTTTTGAAATGCTTTAGATAAACTGTGAATATCCTAGATAGAATTCCAATTCTGCACTCAATAAGGCATAGCATCTACATATGCAACTGCAAACATTCCCACACAATCAACTGATTGTTATCAAGAGCTGAAAAAAAGCTAGACCAAAACTTATTGTAAAAGAAAGGGCATGAACTGATACAAGCCCTGTGGAGTAATAAAAACACCCTCTGGTCTGGTCTCAGGAACCAACTCTATCTGGCAACAAACTTTATGTAGATCTAGGATGGAAATAATGTTGGCAGAACCCAATAACCCCAGTGGGCCATCCATCCAGGGCATCAGATAGGAGTCAGGCTCAGTAACATTTCATCTTCCACAGACCACACACAGCCTGGTATAAGAGAGACAGATATCCTAGGGGATTCAGTGAGGTCATATTCTCAGCCATTGTGTCACACATTCCTCTTGCAAGATGCATAGGACATTACCACTTACATGAAATGGAAGTGTTCTGTATCTAGTTAATGGATAACTAGTTTTATCTTTCTTGGGTTTTCCCAATTGAAACCAACAAATAACTAGTTTAGTTTTATCTATAGGTGCTATAGTTCTAACACTTCTTGGGCACATATTGACTTGACAAACAAATTTAAGATTTTCTTAACCCATTCCTCAATGGCACGGAGCACTAACTGATTATATGGTAAGAATGGCCTATGATTTGGAGTCAAGATAGAACTTGACAGAAAATTTGGCTGTGCCAATTAGTAGCTGTAAGACTCAGAGCAAGTCTTTAAACCCCTTTGTTTCTTTAACTTTTTCATCTGAAAAACGGGGATAATACTGTCTTTCTCTTAGGGTTGTGTGGGATTAAACAAAGGTATCATAGGTAACCTGCTATATAGTAGACATTTTTAAAAGTACAGGAATTTTGTTATTGTTACAGATATATTATTATGTCCTTTGGTGTGAGTTTGTTATGGTATATATGTGCTTTTGGTTCTCTTTTCTCATCTTATGTAACAATCCTACCGCTCATTTAAATCTGTCTTCTGTTACAAATCCCCTTTTTGTTATTTTTTGAGTTTGGATGTCTTCTCGTGCTGGAAGTCTTGAGAGTTCCTCGGTTCTCCTCAGACTGCTATTACATTACTTCTGCTCATTATAAGCCCTTCCCTCTACTTTTTCTTTTTACCCCAGAGTAGGAGATATATTTACACAGATAAAAACCCAGCTGTGTGACCTTGGGATATCGCTCAAGTGCTCTGTGCTTTAGAGTCTTCATCTATAAAATGAGGAGAATAGTAGAACCTATCTCATAGGGTCATTGTGAGGATTAAGTGAGTTCACATAGTACCTGACACACAATAAGCACAGTGGAAGTATTTGCTAAATAAAAATAAAAGGAAATGAGATATAAAGTGGAGCTTTGATAAGAGATGTAACAGCAAGTTTGCATGGGGATAAACTCTCTTTGCCTGGCTTCTCTCATCCTGTCTTTTAAGGACTCGTCCCAGGAGTGGGAAGATGGTGGCAGTCCAAATCTGAGTTTGAATTTGAGGGGAAAGTTGTCAAGAAAGTTTGGTTTGAGTCCGGAATATAAGCCAAGGGGTAAAAGCTCCGTACGACTCTAAAATGGATCTGTTTCATTCATGAGGTCTAGGGATTCCCCTTAGGGATTTGGACTAGTTCTGTGCTAAAATAGTGTTTCTGAAGTATGTTCTGTTTTTCAGGAGCTCTCTCAACCCTTTGTTAAAAGTGCCTTTAATATCTATCTTGTGCCCAGCAAAAGATCAACTGCAGAGGCTGTGATTTTTTGTTTGTTTTTAATTTTCTTTAGAGCATTCTTCTAATGCCTGCTGACAATGGACTGAAATTCTCCAGGCCTTGCAAACTTCAGGTCAATGTTTATATAAGAAAAATCTATAGGAGTCAAGAGTAATTTCCTTATAAGCAAAGAGCAAATAAGAATGTGTAAGATTTCTGCCTCAGGAGTGACTAACTCTTCATGGAAGTCCTTTCAATTACATACCCAGAGTGTGGTCTGTGTACCGTTGCTACAGATCCATGGAAAGATAAGTACAGCAATTGAAAATAAGCATGTAGAAACTTCTGCAGCAATTTGCTCACTGAATGTAATACAAGATTTAGAGTTTAAATGTTGTTTGTTCTTGGTTTCCTTTTTTTGGTAGACAACCTTTTAATGGTATTTTATAAAAATTCAGTTTCATATAGATTGGAAATATGAAAAAATGCTCCTTCACCCCGATAGTTTTAAGTGTTATGAAATTTCTACCAGCTGTTGGTCCAGAGGTGAGGAGCCATGATTGATTAATGGCTCAAATCTCTGATTCCATAATTCCATGACCCCAGGCAGTAAGGAGTGTCTGTAGTTTATGTGTTTTATGTAGAAATACCAGGTTCATAAAAGAAAAAAAATCTTTATAGAAGCCTCAGCTACTAGATAGCCTTGGTAAGGTCAGTAGATTGCCACCAACAGTGTAATTTGTGGTCATTCAAATTTCTTGCAACAGGCATTCAAGTGTCAGATCTGAATTTTAAATGTGATTCTGTCACTCACTACCTACTTGATCCAGAAGATACAGATCTAAGCTGTAAAGTAATTTTTATTTCCTAGGGTTGCTTTGAAGCTCAAGTAGTTAACACTTGACAAGTGGATCAAGAAGATATAGTTTATCTATACAATGGAATACTACATGGCAATGAGAAAGAATGAAATCTGGCCATGTGTAGCAACACGGATGGAGCTTGAGGGAGTTAATCTGAGCGAAATAAGTCAGGCAGAGAAGGACAGATACCATATGTTTGCACGTATAGGAGGATTAGGAGGAACTTAACAGAGGACCGTAGGGGAGAAGAAGGGGAAAAATAGTTGGGGAGAGGGAGGGAGGCAAACCATGAGAGACTCTTGAATGCTGAGAACAAACTGAGGACTGATGGGGGTAGGGGAGAGGGGAAGGGAGGTGATGGGCATGGAGGAGGGCACTTGTGGGGACGAGCACCAACTTTTAAATAAACTATTTAAAAAAAAACCACTTGTATAGTATCACTATTTGCCAGGCACATAGTAATATGAAACAACACACATATATTCATTTACTCCTCATAACAACCCTCTGAGGTAGTTACTATTTTCATTCCTATTTTGTAGATGAGAAAACTGAGGCATAGAGAGATTAAATGATTTGCCCAAAGTCATACAACAAGGAAGTAATGAAGCTGTGATTCAACTCCATGAGGGCTAGCTGGAGTCTATAATTTAACCCCATATATCACAGTTCTTTTCACGAGTAGTTTGAGTAAATGTTTGCTCCTTGCTCCTTTCATCTCTTTGCCCATTTTAAGTGGGCTTAGGTGGTAGCCTGGTTCTGTCCAGAACCTCATATGCTACACTTATCTAATTATAGGGAGATCTGCCTTTACTCTCCCACCTATTGACACATTTTACAAGTTCTACTCAGGTAAAACATCCAGAGCCAGATATGGTTAATAGAGCGAAGCCAGGAGACTACTTGATAAGTTCCAATTGCCCACCTGGGTCACTCTTGGCTAACTTCTCATTTCATTTATTCAATCACCCATTTGTTCAACACCTATGTTTTGAACATTGATAGTGTGCCCAGTGTTGTGCTGGAGCACAGAGAAAACAAATATGTAATGACACACACCCCACTGTTAAGGAGGTGAAGTTTACTCGGTAAGATGGGTTCAAAAATATGGATGTGAACGTGTGAAGATGTGAGGGAAAAAAGATCTCATGGTGACAGAGGTGGGGAATTGAACACATGGTCTTTCCTCCATTCATCTCGGACTCCTTGCCTACTGTCCCGGCCACAGAGGCTTCTCAGCTCATCAGCAAGCAGCCACGGATAAACATCCGCCATCTCATCATTCTGAAGCTACAGCCACAGTCCATCTCAATGAAGAAAAAGAGCACAGGTTTTCCAAGTAGTGGGTGTGAGGGTTGCTGGTTCTTTGGGTCCTGAAAGTGTTACTATTAAATATCTGCTAAAAAATATTCAGAGGACTTTAACTTCTGTGATGAGATTCCCTTGGACTAGATGAACTCTGAATGCCTCTTTTTTCCCCCCACTTCAGAGTTCAGCCCAAATGTCATTTCCAATCTACATCCCCAAATCCTCATTTGTCCCATTCAAAGAGTTGGAGAGTCCCTTCTCAGTGTTCCAACTGTATTCTGTGCACACCTCTAGTAAAGCATTCATTGTTCTGCAATTTCAATTGAAAATGTATAAAATGTATAAATTTTTTTGCTTGTGAGTGGGTTGTATTTTGTTTTTTTGTATCCTGGTGCCCAGTTTGATGAAAACTTTTAGAAGCTTGAGGATCTTTTAGGTTGCTCTACTGAATCTCAGTCTGCCTTGTTAATTACTTCAACAGTGTCCAAATTTAAGATGAAAGAGAAGTTGTAACTGGTCCTTCATTCCAAATACAAGCCGGTCATGAGGAATTCATCTCTCAGTTGCAACTTTATCCCCTACCTTCCCCTTCTATGGACTATTCCTCTGGTAACAAGATCTTTTTGGACAAACAAAAGATTTTCTTTAGGATCTGACTTCTTAGCATTAACCTCTTGAGTAATCCCAGTTGTTGCAGTTTCATCAAGTGTTTTGGCTCTTCTAGAGCTAAATGACCATTGCTAGGGTGTCTGCTTCCACTCAACTCTCTATGACAGACATCCTTTTTTTCCTTATAAATCACTTTCTTCCTTATAAATCAACCCAGATATTGTAGCTAGTGGAGACCCCATGACTTCAGAAAAAGCAGAAGCCCCACCTTCAAATCCAAAGGATTAATTATGATTGGTTTAGGGTTTGACATATTACCTAGTTCTAGCCAATGAGGTAAAAAGGAAAATTCAGCTGGAGGATGGCTCCTTTTCCAGAGTGAAAACCAAAAAACCAAAAAACCCACAATAGAAACAACAACAACAAAAATGCCACACTAGGGAGAAAGACTTTTTCTCTTATGGCTTCCTTTTTCTTTGGATATCATTACAAGAAAATAATTCTGGAAACAAAGGGAGCCATCTTGTAATCACAAGGCAATAACTTTGAGGCTAAAAGGCCACCGTACTAAGGGTGACAGATCGGAAACCTAGAAAGAAATGAGGTCCGTTGTTGAGAAACTGTAATAACAACAGAAACACTTATCCTTCGACTTCTTTT
The DNA here is from genome assembly GCF_008692635.1 of Crocuta crocuta. Taxonomy (NCBI): domain Eukaryota; kingdom Metazoa; phylum Chordata; class Mammalia; order Carnivora; family Hyaenidae; genus Crocuta; species Crocuta crocuta. The sequence goes on from NW_027532015.1 coordinate 8,916,322, forward strand.
TATGTGAGAAAATAAGTTCTAATTTTTAAAGTCACTGGTGCTGTTTTCTGTTATTTGAAGCCAAAAGCTTTTTGGTTAATATAAGTCTTGAAGTTTCTCCTGCTTTTCTTATGAATTGAGACTTATTGCTTTTCTCTTTCCCCACAGTTCTAAACCCTAACATTCTCCAAAGTTCAGTTCAGTTAGAGTAGAAATGATTTTCCCAGAGCCGGAGGTAACCTTACATGTTTAATAGATGAAGAAACCAAACGAGTGATGAGTTTAAAGATTTGGCCAGGACGTACACAATGAATACTGGTCCTGGCATCCAACTCTTCGAATTCCTAATCCTGGAAAACTGTGACTCCTGAGAGTCCTGACATACTAGAAAGATTAACTGTGACTATAACTCAGTTAAGGATGGTGTTGTTTTTGACTTTATAGCCCCAGTCTCTAGCCCAGTGAGTGTACACTATTGCTTATAAAAGTTTATGAAATAAATACTGTTATAAGCTCCATGAAATAAGACTTCTTTATAACTGGCTATTCAGGTCTCAGCGTGGTTCATGGCACACAACATATTCTCAATAAATATTTTTTTGGGTGGGTGAATGACTAGGAATTGCCAATGGATGTGTGGTGGTATTTTTGAGTTCTGAGGAATTAATTAGCCAAACGCACTGAAACTCAAAGCACTGGACAACTACTATCAAGATAGGGGAAGGACACACAAAAAGCTAAACTCTTGCACTCAGGAATCGGGCAGTGGGCTTTAGATTTAGGTTTCATCAGTGGCATGGTCATGGGTAAGTCATTTAATTCATCTAAGCATCAATTTCCTTATATACAATAGGAACAGTGCTTCCTTCATTGGGTTTTTGTGAGGATAACATGGGATGATGAGAACATAGAGCATCTAGCACAGTGCCTGGTATGTAGAAAAAATTAATATATATTCATCATTATTATTATCTACATTTTTGGAGAAAATAAGATTTCTTAAGGAGGTATGAGAAGGGAATGTGATTTAGAACAGACAAAGTAGTGGCATTTAGGTTGACTTGATGCAAATGTGTTTTAATGGGGGGTGCATTTTTGGTTTAGGTAACTCATTTTATAGTTGGAAGAGGGAAAAAGCTAAGCAGATGGCATGGTGACACAAAGGACAGCCTACTGCTGCTAGAGCTTGTAAAAATGGAACCCCATGGCTGCCAGCTTGGCTGAACTTCAAACAAGTCCCACAAAGAGCGTAACTCGCTCAAGAGGGGGCAGGAACTTGGTGTGAAGCTCTCTAATGTGCAAAGAACATTATCATTACATTCATGGCAGCTTGACTCGGTGCTGGGGCCCAGCCCAGATGGGAAGCTGGTGTCAGAAAACTAGGGTCAGACAGTGCATCTCACGGAGGGACTCCAGAGATTGAGGCCTTTGAAAAATCCTTACTCCAGAATAACGACAAATTACCAACAGATGGCGTGAGTCACGGAAGCGGGGTCCGAGTGAAGCATCTGCAAACTCAACGGCAGAGGCCCTGCCCTGCTGGGCCATGCGGGCAGAAGCAAGTCCCGGCCCAGATGGCCGCGAAGGTCATCAGGAGGGGCACCAGCCGCACGCGCTTTACTCCTGAGAGCTGGCACAACCCTTAAAGCCCACAGAGGCTTCCCAGGATCGAATAAACCAAAATATCCTCTCCCGGGAAAACGTCACACTTCCTTTTGGGCTACTGGTTTCAAGAAAATGAAAATGTGTTGGGGGCAGGGAGTAATATGCAGAGCCTGGGGGAGGTATTTAGCGGAACAAGGCCACCATTCTCCATTCCAGGGGCTGATCTGGTACATTTCCTTTCTCACACACAGGTGTAGCTTCAAATCAGAAAAATACTGTTGATGATATACCTTTCCCACATGTTTCCCTGCCATTATTTTATAAAATAGAGCCACATGCAAAACCGAGTGCAAAAGCATCCAAATAAATTGCAGATTGTTTTCCTTCTTCCAAAAAAGTAGAAACAGGTACATGTAACACATGCAATAATGAAAGAAAATACTAAACTCTATTAAAAAGAGAAGCCTCCCATGGACTAAAGTCCTCACAGCATTCCATTCAAGGAAAAGCTTGGCCTCTGGGGTTCAGTGACACCTCAAACATATCCTACCCCCTCACCTTGGATGTAACTGTCCCCAATCCCACTTCTGCCACAAGAATTTGAGTCCCCCTGAGTCAGCATTATAGATTATTCTTTTTTATTTAATTATTATTTTTTAAAATTTATATCCAAGTTAGTTAACATATAATGTAATAATGATTTCAGGAATAGAATTTAGTGATTCATCACTTACATATAATACCCACTGCTCATCCCAACAAATGTCCTCCTTAATGTCCCTTGCCCATTTAGCCCACCCCCCACCCAACTCCCCTCCAGCAACCCTCAGTTTGTTTTCTGTATTTAAAAGTCTCTTATGATTTGTCTCCCTCTCTGTTTTTATATTATTTTTGCTTCCCTTCCTTTATGTATATAGACCATTCATTTTTAACCCTTTGACAACATCTACCTAACATTTAGCAGGCCCTCAATTAATGACTGATGAATGAATAAATGCATGCATACAGGGCTACGAGTAATAATTAGTTGTTTTTCTTCTTTCCAGGAAGGGAAGCGCATTTGAGCTCAGCATGGAATAATCACTTTGCCACATTCTCAGCCAATCTGGTTGAATTTCATTTCATCCTCATCTCCCAGTTGGTTTTTCCTCATGTTACACATCATAGAACATTTACCACCAATTGTGAAAGGCCACTTTCTAAATGAAAGCCTAAGTATTTCTGTTCCACCTTGTTATCAATGTGGTTAGATTAGGTTCTTAAATCTAATTTGTATCCCGTCTTTCCTGATAAAAGGATATTAATCAGGACCTGTCTGTGGAATCCGCATTCACCCCATTCCCCAAAGAACATTTGGAAAATCTAAGTTAAGGTAAAGGAGGACCCAGCAAAGTGACACACGCTGGATAGATTTTTTTTCCCCTTCCTACTTTATTTCCCCAGAAATCCTTATTTTTCCATGTAAAGACAAAACCTAGTCAGTGCTGTATCAAAATTTTCTTCTCTTTTGAGACAAAACTCCTGAAAGGCATGTGATGTTCCCAACCAGGTGGGGCAATTGCGAGGATTTTCTCTTTTCTTTGGGAAACTGCCACAGGGATAACTCATCTTCTTACTATTAATCACTTTAATCGACTTTTGAAAGAGGACAATTGACAAAAGCAACAGGAATTGACCTCATGCTGTTTTCCAGAGCATAATTACTTTTTCTTCTTTTATGAGTGAGCACACTGTGTGAAGAGGTCATGAAAAGAAATCTTTCACCTTTAAAAGGCAGACTGCCTACGGTTTTATAGCAGAAAAAAATGTCAAAGTCCAGGTCTTCCACTCCTCATAGTGATGTGGTACACACTCACTCCCCACTCGCTGGCCCCACTCCCACAAGGCTGAGCAGAGGTGTGTTGGGGGTGGGAGGCGGGATTTGAAAGTTTATAGATCATCCTCACTGGCGCTCAAGTACCATGGACAGATGCCAGACAAGCAGTGGAGTTAGCCTCCCAGAAGTACCTCACTCAAAATGCAGACACTCTTTGAAAACTAGAATTTAAATAAAAATCTGAAGAAAAAAATAAATAAGCAGATTTTTAAAGTAAAAAAGCCTTTTTTAATGATTTACTAACTTGGTAAACTATGGACACATTAGAGGAAAAACAGCAGTTATTCACATCTTGGTGGTTCCTCAACTACATAAAAAAGATCCATTTTTCTCCTTCGTCTTTATTATCTAATCAAACCACCACTCATTCCTGAATTTCCTAAAGTATAATCGGAGCAAAACGAATTAACCAACGTCATGTAATCTGAGGACATAGCTTTAAAATTTAAGAAACTGTAGATTTTAAAATTCAGTTTTCAAATGTAAGATTTAAGAAATGCTGCAGTGCCAGGCAGAGCCACTCCTAATGTCCATGCCCTGAGGGGACAGTCATCAAAATCACTTCATGCTTCAACCACTTGTTAGGCTTTGGGGGCAAATGGGTTGGATAGTGCCTGGAGCAGGGCCGGATGTGAGACTCCACCAATCAACACCTCCCTCTGCTCATGGCCTCCAATCTCATTGGCTCCTCCACATACACTTAAGTTACTATTACTGTATTGGCTCAGGGGGATCAGCATAGGCTGGGAGCTCCCAGAGCACAAGAAAGAGGTGGCATGACCAGCATATTACTTTGAAAAAACACCATTTCACATTTCTGAGTTCATTTGCTCTATCCAGAATACATAAAAACATATTGATGTGCTGTCTTTTTGAGTAGAAACCAATGGAGCCAAAAGGGAGCTTTGGAGAAAAATGGTGGAAGAGCAGATGGGAAGAAGAAGAAAGGACCCAATAAAATGGCAATCTTGAGAAAAAATAAATCTAGGTAGCTTATTTTCTGCCATAAAGGGAAAGCAAAGCAAGGAATTCAATTGTAAGCAGGTTGTAGTGATAAAATAAGGAACCAACTTAAGACTTTGTCTGTTTAGAGGAGATGCCTAGGAAAAGCACTTTTTACCTCAAAGGAAAGCTATATTATCTAGAATTTAAGGCTATGTGTGTACCTTGCCATGAAGGGCAGGTGGCCTGTACACATGCATTTAGCAATGGAATGATGCCTGTACAAAGTGGTTTGGTGGAGGACAAGGTCTATTCTACTAAAGAGCTCCTCGCCATGAACTGCTAAGCATAAGCCAAATGGTGTCCACACCCTACCTTTTCTGTTACAAACTGATATTCTTTGCTCCTTCCCCACCTTACCTTTAAAATTCTCATAAAGGCTCCCCAAATGATACAAGCTGATAAAACACTAAAAATTGACAACAGCTGTCCACTAATTGCGAGAGTTTATATGAAAGTTTCATTAAGTGCAGAGAAACACAACAGATTGAGAAACATCACCAATGTTCTTTGCACTGTGACTCTCCAATCAATCCTTCACACAGTTGTCAGCATAATCTTTCAAAACCTCAAATTTGATCTACATAAAATCTCTCAAAGGCATCAAAGGCTCCTGAATGCCTTCATGATTAAACTGAGACTCCCTTAACTTGGCATCTAAGGCCTTCGTGGCCTAGTGTCTGACTATATCTCTTTCATCTCCCACCAGTCATTCACATACAGCCTGTGCTATAGGCATATCAAAGAACTCAGTTGATTTAGTATTCCAGACTTTTCCTCTGTCATTTGTGCCTGAGCTGTCAAATATAGTAGCCACTAGACACAGGTGACTATTGATTGCTAGAGTATGATTAGTTCAAATTAATCCATGCTATTAGTATAAATAAACACTAGATTTCAAAGACTTAGTACAAATATCTTACTAACAATTTAAAAATATTGGTTAACTTTTATTATTTTTAAAAAATTATTAGTGAATTTTTTTAAAGTTTATTTATTTATTTTGAGAGAGAAGGGAGAGGGCAAGGGCAGAGAGAGAGGAAGAAAGAGAATCCTAACCAGGCTCTGCTCAGCTCAGAGCCCAATGTGGGGCTTGAACTCATGAACTGTGAGCTCATGATCTGAGCTGAAATCAAGAGTCAAATGCTTAATCGACTGAGGCACCCAGATTCCCCACAAATATCAGTTAACTTTTAAACAATAATAGTTAGGATTTGTTGAATTAAACAAAATATACTATTACAGTAGATTTCACCTACTTCTTCAAACTTTTGTTTAATCTTCTTCACAGTTGTGGTTTACATGATATTTCCATCAGGCAGCACTGGTCTACAGTTATGCCCATGCTCTCTCAGCGAGAGGTCCCTTCTCACCTAATCTACCAGGATAGCTACTCTTCATCCTATTAAGACTCAGCTTCAGCATCACGTCTCCTGGGGAAGCTTGCCTAGTTGAGTTCATACTCCTCATATCTCCATTATAAAAACATTAACACAACATCTATATTGTAGTCACCTTTTTAGGTGTTAGTTTCCTCCCTTAGATTGACTCCTTGAAGGCAAAATGCTTTCTCATTATTTCTGCATGAAGCACTGTCATCCTATGAATGCTTGATTAATTATAAAGGCCATTTCAAACTTGAATATCAGTGGAATTCACTCATTTGTTCCCTAACATATATTTAATGACTACTTGCTATGCACTGTGAGAAATATAATCCCTTATATTAGTTTTTTTTAAATTTTTTTATGTTTTTATTTTATTTTGAGAGACAGAGACAGAGAGCAAGCAGGGGAGGGGCAGAGAGAGAGGGAGACCCATAATCCGAAGCAGGTTCCTGGCTCTGAGCTGTCAGCACAGAGCCCAACACAGGGTTCAAACCCCAAGCCAAGAGATCATGGTCTGAGCTGAAGCTGGGCATTTAACCAACTGAACCACCCAGGGGCCCCAATAATCTCTTATATTTGTATAATTTATTGAAGTTAACAAAGGACTAGCATATCCAGTTCCTGTTTCAAAAATCTCTGTCATGGGGGCAGGCCACTTATTTATATATAGTTCTGAGTGGCTGAAATAAAGGGTGTTAAGACACAAAGCCAGAGATGTGTTGAAGAGTCAAACCTCTACAGCTGGCTAAATTCTTCCAATTTTAGCTAGTCCCTACAATCTTTATGAGCTTGCCACATCTAAGAGCAACCTGGACTACTATTTCCTCAGTATTTTTAAAATAGATTCCATGGGGCACCTGGGTGGCTCAGTCCGTTGGGCGTCTGACTTCGGTTCAGGTCATGATCTCACGGTTCGTGGGTTTGAGCCCCGGATCAGGCTCTGTGCTGACAGCTAGTTAAGAGCTTGGAGCCTGTTTCAGATTCTGTATCTCCCTCTCTCTCTCTGACCCTCCCCTGTTCATGCTGTCTCTCTCTCTCTCTCTCAGAAATAAATAAAACATTAAAAAAAATTTTTTAATGGATTCCATATTGACTCACTTTACTTTTCATCCAAAGCAGTAAGATCAATGGCTTGATATATACATATTATTAGTAAAATACAACATGATAGTATACTATTCTTATTAATGTGCAATATACTCCTAATATATGATAATTAAGATGCAATATATTATATGTTATACTTTTACTTTAATATATATTAAATTAACTAAACAAAGAGACCATTAGATTGAGTCGGTTCTAAGCCTTTTTTTAAAAAATATTTTTATTTATTTCTAGGAGAGAGAGAGAGACAGCGTGAGCAGGGGAGGGTCAGAGAGAGAGGGAGACACAGACTCCGAAACAGGCTCCAGGCTCTGAGCTGGCAGTCAGCACAGAGCTCGGTGAGGGGCTCGAACCCACGAACCGCGAGATCATGACCTAAGCGAAAGTCATACGCTTAACCGACTAAGCCACCCAGGCACCCCAAGTCGGTTCTAAGCCTTATCAGCTTACAGAAGCAAACCAAAACCCAAGTCTATAAGTGCTTCAAGATTAAGAAATTGAAACCTGAAGACAAGCAATCATAGACAATTAAAGGACTTTCCCAAATAAAGGAACTCCTTAAGCTATGGCCAATCAAATAATCTCCTTGCTTCGCTTCTGTGTCTTCTCTGCTAAAGTACTGCCCTTAGTTCCTGTTTGTAGAATGCTCCTAACCACTTCTGGTTTGGCGTTGCCCGGTTCAAGTTGATGTTTGCTCAAAGAAACTCTTAATATTTTAATATGGTTCAGTTTATCTTTATATATACTTTACATATACATATATATTCCTAATAAATATATATAAGTAGTAAGAACATTCCCCAGTATGCCCATAAAATCATTTTGTCTACCACTAGGAATATCAATACCATCCATTGGGAAACTGCAATGGACATTAGAAATCCATCAAAGGACTTTAAACTTGGAAGTGACATAATGAGGCTGACATTTTAGACTTCTAGAAGCCAATCTCCTAATCTGAGGAGAAGGAAGGTAATGCGATGGTAATTCCAGTCAATAGTAAGTCAAGAGAAGTTAATGTGAACTCGGAGCCACATTTTTAATTACCTTTAAGTAAAAGAGACACAAAAATCATTAAGTGTCATGTGGAGTCTGATGTAATGTCATCTCCTACCTCTGAATGAAGCAGATTACACATGAAATAGTGCCATATAAACCAGCCAAATACATCCTTAGCTGTCGTCAAAGATCATTTTTATGAAAGTCCAAATACCAGAAGTATCTGAACAATACAATTATTATAAGAGAATCACGAAAAAAGCCAATTAAATGGCATTGGCCTGATCATTTTCTGTGGAGGATGCTTTGTGGAGACGGTGTTATCTGCTGAAATAAGAATGGTAAATTGGCAATGTCACGGTGGCGAAACCCATTTGAGACACATGATCCATGATATGCTAGCACTCTCCCTGTAATGCAGGAAGTGTACTTTTAATGATCATCTATGTGTTCTGGTGGATTTTAAAGCATTAAATCGCAATGTGAAAATGATTATTACATGATAAAATGTCTTCTCCCCTCCAATTGTGAGCAAGCTACATTTATTGGTTTGTGAGACAGCTCCAGAGACAGTGGAAGAGAACTGACAACAGGGTTGTGTGAAGGCTTTTCTGGGACTCCTGACTTGGGCCATATTAGCTGTAGAGTACTGCTTTCACAGGAGGAGAAGCCAGGAGGTGAAGCAAGGGGAAATCAACTACACAATAAGCTGGTGTCAGCACCACAGTTATAACTTGAGTCTCTTCAGACTAATTCCTTTTTGCAGGCAAAGGTCTTCAACTATAAATATAAATAGTTTTATGTGCTTCGTTCAAATTGTAGGAAACAGAGCTGCTCTCTTCATAGCGCCCTAAGACCAGGTCCAAAGGCACTCCTCAAGCCAAGCCTTCCTCTGCGAGAGGCACAGGACCCACCCACGGCCATACTCTTCTTCGTCTGGCTGGGAAAATCACAGTTCCTTCTACTGGCTCCCAGTCTGGGTTTCTACCATGGTGTTGGTGAGACGCAACACAGCCAAACACGTCTTGGCCAGGCACACTTCAAAGCAATGTCTCATGTGGCCACAAAAGCGACTTCTGCCTTTTCCCAGGAATAAGAATTGAACTCCAAAATTGAGAGTGAGTTGGCATTTTACACTTGACATCTTGAAAATGGAAAGAAAGCTAGCTAGCTCCACACCTACACGAAGAGGCAGAGGAAAGTTACCTTGGTTTTCCCTGTTCTCCAGACCACACCCATCACTTTGGTGACAATCATTTCTTCACTGATTTTGAGCTTTCATCCATCCCCTGAGTCCAAAGCACCTGAGTCTCTCTCCTTTGTGTAAGTAAAGGAGGTTCAGGTCCCCATGGGGCTGCTTAGTTTCTCTTTATTGCTCCTACCTGGTGGCCTATGGCTGTGTGATGCTTCTGCCTCTCCATATACTTTCTCAGTCTGGCATCCACAACATTTGCTCTCCCTGCCCCTCCAACTTACAGTGCACTAGACAAGGGGTTATATGCCTGCCACACACACATGCCTGACCACACAAGTGGTCATCACTGTACCCAACCCGACTTAGCCCAGTGCCTAGTATACAGCAGGCACTGAATAAGCATTTATTGACAGGCTGACTAACTGGCTATAGGTAAGATTCTTATCTTCTGGGACAACCTCCCTACCACTGAGAAGTCTATGATCTTTGCTCAGGAGTTGTAACTCAACGACAGATGTTCAGATAGTTAATTATCTTTCTTTAGGTTAGGTTATTTATGGAAATAGGATAGTTGGTGGCTTGCCCTGACATCCCAAGTTCCTTGAGAGGAAATGTGAAATAGCTCCCCTCCTGTAATTCCATTCATTTTTTTAATGGTCACCTAAGTTAAGTAGTTTCTACATAATTTTCATAAAATTATGCAAATTCTGAGGCCTGAGCATTTCAAATTCAATGAAAGTTAATGGCTTATATTTTCATTTCTGAAAACTCACACTGAGATAGAAGTCTTAGGTAAAAATATTCACAGCAGTTGGCAGTATTATTTGAGCAATTATTTAATGTAAAGGAAATGATCTCTTGAATTAAAAAGTTATAGAGAATGAGCTCGAGAACTGTCATTTTAAGGTAAGATTGCATGTGACTGTTTTCACTGTCCCTGAGCACTTTTGTGAGCCAAAAAAGTGGTTAAATATCAAAACAGAAGTCAGAAAATTATGACTGAGCTCCTCTGTTACCACCATCCCAAATGATCTCTTTGCAAACAAGGAGCTTTCTCTTAAGCAGATTCTGAGCAATTTAACCACAGATGTTCTCTTAAAAGAATCTGTATGTCTCATTGACTATAAAACAGTTACACACACACATATACCAAAAGAGATTAGGTGAGCCACAGTACCCTAGAATACATACAAATTGCAACTCAGATTGGGACAGAAGCAAGAAAAAAGCGAGACAAATTTTTCTGCACACATTTCAGAGTTTGGAGAGAGGGAGTCAAGAGACCGGACTCTAAGTATTTTCTAGACAGCTGATTTTCACTGTAGGCATGTGTCACATTTGCTTCCTTGACCAACAAGTTCTTAGTCCTTTTGGGTGAATCAGGCTAATAGCATCAGTGTGAAGATTTAGAGGAAAGTTATGTATAGTTTTAGAAATTTACTATCACTGACATGATGGGTTTAATCTCCTACTTCTTCAAAGAAGCAAAATAAATGAGAACCATTGCCATATATGTTTAGGAAATTCTGGCTGATTGAGGAAGCCATGGTGGTACTTAGTTATTGGCAGGCAAGAGTGACTTTTATTCAGTCATTTATTCATTCCATAAGCACTTACTGAGCTCCTCTTATGTGCAAATTATCTGAGGCAGAAGCATAAACCAGCTGTATGTGCTCCGTGAGGAAAATGTAAAACATTAACCTGATTAACTACAATACAAAACAGAGAGCATTCTGTGCTATAGGATATGCATGCAACATTGTTAGGAGGTTCAAGGGGCGAAGGGAGAACTTCTTCCTGGGAGGACTGGGGAAGGCTTTTTGGAAGATGTCACATGTCAGCATGAAGGAGAAAATGGATTTCAACAGTGGAGACAGAAAGGAAGGATGCAACAGTTGAGTGAGAGCGCATAAACAAAGGCACATGAGAAGACAGGGCAGTGAGGAAATCATGGAGTTTGTTAAGAACTTGCTATAGATAAAGGGCAAAACTTGGAATTAAGTCTGAAAAAACAGATTGGTCCCCAAATAAGAAGACTTTAAATGCCAAACTAGAGAGTTCGAACTTTATTAAGTGGGCAATGGGAAGTCATTAAAGAGTCTTGAGGCAGAGAATGGTTTAAGAGATGTAGTTTCAGAAGATTAATCTGATAAGAGCACACAGGCAAATATTATAGGGGAGAAATGGAAGGCAAGGAGTTCAACCAAGAGAACAGTACTGTCCTCCAAGTGACAGGGGTTGAGGACAGCTTTGAGGACAGGAGGGATGAAAACGAAAGGCAATTCAGAAAACACTGAAGGCAAACATTGGAATGGCGGGAAGAAAGGCAAATGGAACTAGTATTTACTGAGAACATACTACATGTTACTCAGAACACTAAATATATAGGATAAACAAATGTCCGTTTCTTGCCACAGTAAGTTTATGCCTTCTTTTCTTTTTTTCTTTTTTCTTTTCTTTTCTTTTTTCTTTTCTTTTTTTTGAATTCTTTTCTTTGATCATGAGATAATTATTAACAATGGCTCCTTTCATTCTCCGTGTGTTCTGGTTCAGACAATATATGGCACGTGGCCTATAGGTGGAAGAGCCTGGATTTGAATCCAGATCTACAGAGTTCCAAAACGGATGCAATTTCTATATATCTGCTGTCCTGCACCCAAATTATGGCAGGTTGTGGAGGGCAGAGAGCGGAGAGGCTCATTAAAAGAAATAGGAATGTCAGAGAGAGTCAGGTTAGGGTACATGATGACAGGTTCTCATTTGCATGTGTGGTCGGTAAGGCCTCCAACGTGCTGGAAAGATACAGAAGCAGTTGAAGATACCGGCTGGAACTTGGGAGTGATTTCACCGTAGTTACAGATTTGCAAGCCTTCCAAATCCACAGACGCGGGACCCTGGGACTGAATGATGTGGCCACACTTGAGACTGCAGGACAAAGGTCACAACTCACACGCCTGCAGTGGCCGGGCAGGTCACACGCACGAGGGGGCAGGGGTGAGACATTGCAGAGTGGCAGGAGGAGGCGTTTGCAAGGATTATCTTCATTCCTCTCAGAAATTGTTTGCAATTTTGGATAGACACAATATAATCATTTAAATGGTAGTCTATTTCTACCTGGGTGCCTGGGTGGCTAAGTTGGTTAAATGTCCAACTCTTAATTTTTGCTCAGGTCATGATCTCAGGATCGTGGGATCGAACCCAGTTTCAGGCTCTGTTCTGATCGTCGAGCCTGCGTGCGATTCTCTCTCTCCCCCTCTCTCTGCTTCTCTCTCCCTCAAAATAAATAAACTTAAAAAATTTAAAAACCACGACTTATTTATAAAAATAGTTATTTTGTTAATGATAAGACTAATTCACAGAAAATTATACATCATAGTCATTCAATTTTTGTCTCATTTTCTCCTAGGAGAGATCTCAAGTGAAAATATTTTAAAAGTACAATTATTCTTATCGGAATCACCAGCTATGTGCAAGTACGTTAACACAAATTGCAGGGCATTTTTACTGTCCTAAACAATGGCCGAATAACTTGGACACCATTGCCATGAGCATGTAGGTGAGGGGGCAGGGTAGAGGAAGCTGAGGGAGGGGAGGGGTGAACATTTCAAAAACTGATATGCTCAAGTTTCAAATTTACATGCCAGCTTATTTATGTTAGAAAAAAATTTATTTACAGGAGAAAGTTACTAGTCTTGCCATTGCTTCCCACTTTCCATTCAAAGGTAGTAAGTGCCTATAGCCTTCACGGGCCTACACCAGTGGTTCTCAAACTTTTACCAGTGTCAGATTTACTTGGACTTGTTTACTAGAGGACTCATTATAACATAGATTGTTGGGCCACCTCCCAGGGCATTCTGCTTCCGTAGGTCTGCGATAGGTTGTGAGTGTTCGTCTATTTAAAGTAGTTCCCTAGCAATGGTGGTGTTTCTGGTCCGGGGACCACACTTTGAGAACCTGTGTTCTACCCTCCAGTGGGCATGCCAGACGGGGGCTGGCTGGCTTCTGCCTTTTTCAGAATTACCGTGGAGCTTAAACATCCACTAAGGCCCTGTTTCTCATGGCACTCTGGAAAATGATTCAACGACATGGCTTGGAAAAGAGGTCCAACTTTTTGCCTCATTGTCTGTGTTCTGAATCCAACCTAGTTTAATATTTTGGAAAATGTTACCCTTTTCTGTACCGAGCAAAGTAAATATTTTGTCAGTTGTTAAGGATGAGCTGCAGAGTAAGACCTAAAGATGTATCCAAATTCAGCAGGAAAGCTTGGAGCTGCTTTGGAACTTTTTCCAGATTGTGATTTGTAATGTATTTCAGAAGCCAGCAGAAATACCAACCACTCGATCTATTAAGAAAAGGCTGAATGAACCTTTTCACAGCACATTTTTTTTCCACACCAACTCTCATTACGCTTGGCAAAGAAAAGAGAAAGAAGAGAAAAAATGCTTTTCTGTCCATAGGATTTCATCTGAGCATTGTTCTCACATAAAGAACTTAGTAGCGGACAGTTTTAGAATTGGAAGAAATTTTTAACAATTCCTTTTTGACAATTAAAACAACTAAGGCTCCAGGAAGGTAAGTCCTTTGCCTGAGGACCAGACAGCAGCAGGGCTGGAGCTGGAGTCAAGCTCCAACGCTCTTGGCTCCGGGGCCAGCACTTTTCTTACCACGACATGCCACCTCCCATGCAGTAGAATCCAGAGAGACCCATTTGAAAAACAAACAAAAAACAAATTCTACCAATAGCGTATTTCATGCTGTGCTTTCCTCCCTGAGCCACTCGGGTATGGTTGGCTTGCATACTGGTGGCAGTGTTGGGGAGCAGACAGGAGAGGTCCTGGAGGGTACTCTTCTCATCTTCCTGACTTATCTTCTGTTATAGTGATTTGCGGTTTTAATGTGATGGGTGGGTGGAGCTGGTAGAGACACAAACTTCATTATGGTAAGAAAGATAAGCCCCACATTTTGACAAAGAAAGATGTGAGGAGGGCTTAGAAGAGCAAAGTGCCCTGGAGATCATTGGGTTCACAACGTCTCATGGTCTCATGTACGGATAAGGAAACTAAGGCTCTTGGGAGGGCAGGAACTTGCTAGGTGTTCGATCTATTCAATGGCAGAGCTCATGCCTGAGCATAGGTCTCTTGCCCTGTAGCATGTTGCCACTTGGACCTTATCATCCTATTGTACTATATAGTATGCTGGTTTAAGCCAGACAAATGCATGCGCCACTGTGAGTCTAGATCCAACAGTACTGAATCTATTCAGCCTTCAGAAAGAAATATGACAAAGGCGCCTGGATGGCTCAGTCGTTTGGGCATCTGGCTTTCGTTCAGGTCATGATCTCACATTCATGGGTTCAGGCCCCACATCAGGCTCTATGCTGACACCTCAGAGCCTGAAACCTGTTTCAGATCTTGTGTCTCCCTCTCTCTCTGCCTCTCCCCTGCTCATGCTCTGTTTCTCTTATTAAATAGATAAATAAAAATAAAAGTTAAATCTTTTAAAGAAAGAAATAGGGTAATAATAATAATAGCTAACATTTCTTGAGTGCTAACTCTACACGAGGCACTGTTCTAAACTCTTGCCATGGACTATGCATTAAATCCATCATATCACTGAGGAAGATAGACTACTATAAGGCAGGGCATGGAAATTAAGGATTAAGTTAAGTAATGAATGTGAAGCACTCACGAGGCCTGTGCCATTTTCCCAGAACATGTTATTGTTTACTAAGTGTGACAATACAAGTAAAGCATTTAGAATAGTTCTTGGCTCACAGAGCCAACTACATACTAGCTGTTATTATCCTATTTTTCTCTGTTTCTTCAGGTGGAATAGACCAAAGAAACTGGATCTAGATAAAAGTTATGAGCTATGTTAGATCAAACACAGGTAATATCCTTGGGAACCAGCTGCCACCAGCGGAGACTACAGAGGCCACAGTGTAACTTGGATGAAAATGCCCTCAAAGGCCAAAAGCTAAAGCCAGAGACCACAAAATAACTGAATTAAAGAGGTTTGTACTGGGCCTTGGTTTCAAGGAGCTTAGAGGGTTTACCAGACTTCCTGTCAGCCTTCATCACACCCAAGTTAGAGGGGAAAGTGAGTATCGATGAAGATGACTTTCATATGAAGGCAGTCTGCAAAGCAAAACTGATCACTCAAAGCCAGTGGGCATGGACCCAATTTCCTTAATAAGAATGCATGGATCTACTGGTGAAGGAAAAGAATATCACCAGTAAATAAGATGAAACAACACTACTACTCAAGGCAGGTACCCAAGTACTCATGTAAACTGCCTTGTAAACTGACCACTTGGGAATGTTTGACTTAACAGTTACTTGCGCACTGGCAAGAAACTCAGGAAATCTAGAGTCCACCCTGCAGCTGCTCATCCTCTTTCCTACCTGGCAGCCAGAAAGGATTTGTTCTGTTTTGTTACCGAGGGATAAACTAGGACCAATGAGTGGAAGACTCATGAAGGCAGATTTTGGTTCAAGAGAACACTTTCAAAAAATTAGACAACCCAATGATGAATGTGCTGCAGCTGAGGTGGTGTGTACTCTATTGGTGACCCAGGAGAAGATCCAGGAACACCCATTCGGTATGCAATTATTGGTTATCATTATTTCATTATTGTTGTAATCATTATCTTATTAGCATTCCATCAGCTAGATATGGGCGTTGATTAGTGTTGAAAATGGTTCCACCAAAAGAGGCCAAATGAGTTGCTCTTAGGTCAAACTTGACTTTGAATGAAGGTTCTATCATTTACCAGTTAAATGGTTTAGAGATGGTAATTAAACCTCTCTAAGCCTCAGTTTCCTCATCTATACAGGAGAGACTACAATAAGTACCTCTCTTGTTCATTTATTCATTCACCCAAAACTTATAAGACATCTACTGTGGGCCAGGCACTTTTCTAGGTGTTGAGGATTTGGTGATAAACAAGATAGACTAGGTCTCTATTCTCCAGGGGGTCCACATTTCAGTGTATATGGAGAGAGTCAGAAACTATACAAGTAAAAATAAAGAAAACTAATAGGCTGATTAAATACTTATGCAGTTAACAATAAATATTGTGAATTAAACAAGATATGATGTCCATGATATCTTTAGTTAGGATGGCCAAAGACGACGTCTCTTAGAACGTGACATACACATTGGAACCTAAAATGAGAGAAGTGGCCCTATGACCCCACTGAGCTGGACTATTGTGTCTGGAGCGGGGTGGGGTGAGTAGTTCCAGAAGAGGTTAGTGGAAAGGATTAAAGTAGGTAATGTAGGATGGTCTGCCCTAAAGTTCACAGTGCACAGGAAGCACTCCCATTATTCGTACTAAAAAAATTCATTAACATCGATGCCCTTGTGTAGAGGACAGATAGAGGCATCACATCTCCATCTTGGACACCCCACATGCCTGGGCCTAACCACCTTGCTAATACCCAAACTAGGCCTAGCATGATCTGAATTTTAACCACTGGAGAGTACACCATTTCAGACTGGAGGAGAACTTGATCGTTCCATACATGAATTAAGACATCATGACAATGGGTAATCTGAGGGTTCCTTGGAGCAGCCTCTGAGGTCCTGAGAACTGGAAGCTTGGAGTGGTTAAGACGATGGGACTCTAGGCTTCCTGCTGTTACTTCAACCAGAAGAATTCTACAAGTGTCTGTTTTATTTTTTATTTTTCATTCGAAAGCGGAGTCATTTCACTAAAGACAACCCTAAAGCTTGAAAGTCTTCAATTGAGTCCAGTTATAGGTAAGGAAGTTGAACCTCAAAGAGGTTAAATGACACACTCAAGGTCATTTAGCTGATGTGTGGCCAACTGAACTAGGACCCATCTCCTGACTTCTGATTTAATAATTTCTCCCTATGGTTTACTAAAGAAAACACATATATCCCTCTGTATAGGTATGGAATTTGTTTCTGTACAACATTTATGTTAACCAATTCCCTTTAGTACAAGTGTATATCTGAGTTCTGATGCTTTGGAAGATATCACTTCTATTTAATTAACCTTGAAACACAAATATAGGTCCTGTTCTCAGGGTCTTGCAGTTCACAGAGGTTTCCTCAGAAAAAAAGATGTTTCAGTTAGAGTCTAGGAGTAAAACGTGAGGGAACAGGTATAAGGCAAAATTTCTGAAAACAAGATTTAGAACTTGAATCAGTCTTTCCTCCCCTAAGGGAAAACTAAAGCTGAAAATTGGTAAACTACACCAATTGGTATATTTTGCTAGAAAACAGGTGTAGTTTACCACAATAAACTATGGAGTTGGGGTCAGAAAGTGGTAGAGGTTTAGGAAAACAAGAAAAGATATGATTTGCATAATGCTGAGAATAACCAAGGACTCCCAATTCTAGGAATCACTACCTTCGCTAGTGGAAACAGTTTATGTTCAATTTAGACTCAAGTTCTCATGGAGAAGCCAGGGCCACATGGCTACACCATGAGAAGCAGGTTTGGAGGAAGACAGAAATCTGCAAATATTTGTGAAGACAAATGTCAAACACCTGCTTCAGGGACAAGAAGTTGGGCAGGAGAGTTAGGTCAAATGAAGGCAAATTTCCTAGTTGGAAAGGGAGAGTAACCACGGGGAGCCTCTGATACTTTATTCTGTTTTCGACCATCAAAGCACTGCTGCCTTGTAGGACAGATGAGGTAATTTCAAGTGTTTCCTTATTAGCTGGCAGTAGTTACAAATAAGTTGTCTCTCTTTTGGTCGACTAATGCTAGCAGGGAAAGCAAGGGGACAGGAGCATTTTCACAAGGTTGCAAATCTTCAGAGCTCAAGGGACTCTCTGAAGAAGGCTAACAGTTTTCTCTTCAAAGGAGGGTAAAGCTGCTCTAAACAATCCTACAACTAGATGAAAAAAACAAGACTCAAATGAGGACAATACTCACAGCCAGTATAAATTACTATCTTCACTCTATATAGACTTCATTCAAATTGCTAAAGCAAAGTGAGCAAATTCACAAATGAGGAAATGCAATTAGTAAATACATAAACGAGGAAACATTCACACTAAAATCACACTGAGATCCTGTACCTCCTCCCATTGCATGAGTGCTGACAAGGGGGTAGTGAGTCTGGTGACCTCATGCATTGCAGGAGAGCGGTGTAAATTGATACAGCCCTTCCAGAAAGAAAGCAGTTTGGCAACCCACATTGAGCAATAAACATGGTCATATACCACATGATGAGCGATCCCACTTGTGAGACACTATCTTAAATAAAAATATGTGGAAAGCTATACCCATAAAGATGATGGAAGAATGTTTAAAATACTACAAAGTTAGAATGGGCAAGGAATTTCAATTCGATTCAGCATATGTTAATTGAATACCCACCAGTAGCTGGGTATAATAAAGGAGAGTTCCTTCCCTCAATAATTAATAATCACAACCTAATGCCTGTACTCTTTTCAATATTAGGCACCCATTGGACAGGAGTTTATGGAGACACTAAAAGATTAAAATGTGTGCAATATATTGAGTTTAAGAGGCTGTACACAAACATGATATTTACCATAATGTTCAGAGGGAAAAAGAAAATGAAGAAGCCCTGAAGGAAATAAACCAAAATGTACCAATGACGGAATCATGGGTCACATTTTCTTTATCTTAATTTTTCTGTTATGTTGCTTATATCATTTTTAAAGTAAAGAACAATAATAAAAAGGAGAAGAGAAACAGAGAAAAATAAAGCAATGACTGAATAAAGAGGAAGATCAATGAGAAAAGTCCCAAGTACACTTAAGAATTTTTACTTATTTAAAAATTGCCTTTAGTTGTATATCTGTAGTAATTGATTAGCACTAAGGACTTGTTAATTGAATAAACTATTTTATTTTAGTAGAAAAATTAGGAAGGTTCTAAATCAGAGATTTATTGAACCTCACCCATGGAGACCTTCAGAATCTCACATAAATAAATTACTCAGAAGCAGGAATTTAGGAAATGCTGCTATCTAAAAATGATAGGCAAAAATTTACTGCAAAGGTTTGGGCTTGAAGAACAGGTAAGATTCTGGGGTCCTAAAGGTGACTTTTCCCGATCAGGACCTTCCTGCAGGTAATGGAGCAGAATGACCTCTTCAGCAAGGATGAGAAGCCATGTCCAAGGGTAAGGGAGGCCCATAGGGGCAGGGATTTCTAGGTATTCTGAGTCCCCGAAATTAACTGCTCCAATTCCCTGGGCCCTGCTCTTTCCAAGACACTGGAAGATACTGTGTGTTCAACTAACATTATGATTTACAATCCCATGGGATTAAACTTTGTGCAATTTAAATGTTTTACTAAAATACCTCTGTTTTGAGGCCATACACACATAAAAGAGGTGTTTTTACATGACCACTGACCGTTCTTGGATTTCTCTTGTACCTTGAACCAAGCAGGTGTGGTTTTGAGCTCCTCATTCTATATCTCGCCTTAGGGGCCTTGAATCTCTCATATCGTTTCCCCTCTTTTATGGCAGCGGTAATCCAAAACCTTGCCTTCCCTCCACGAGCAGTTGATGCTAGATGGGCACAGATGCATTTAATTAAGTCATTCACCACTGGGTGCCATGAGCTGTTAGAATCACATTCTGGATATTAAATAGGACTTTGCACTCTACCTAATCTAGGTTAGAGAATCAATTCCCAATTTCTTCATACTTCCTGGAGAGTCTGTTTCCTGAAACCCACTCCTGGGATCAATTTCCATATCAACCATACTTCCTGATTGCAGGCAATTGAAACTGATCTGATTATAATTAACCTGACAACAGCTCTCCCCTCCCCCTAATTTTTGAAAGGGTACTAGGGTCTTATAGAACTAAATGGAGTCTGAAGGATCAGGTTCATAAAATGCCAGGAACAGAGCTCGAGAAGTGTTGGTTGATCTTACAGGCTGGTTCCAGTTCTGTGTTAGAGAGAAATTATGAAAAGTAGTAAAAAGCATAAAAAGATCTTATTTTTATATGTATAGTATGTGTAGTGAAAAAAAATCCACCATTGACTTAGAAAAATTTAAAAAAAAATTTTTTATGCCTTTATTTTATTTTGAGAGACAGAGATGGAGAGTGAGTGGGGGAGGGGCAGAGAAAGAGGGAGACACAGAATCTGAAGCAGGCTCCAGGCTCTGAGCTGTCTGAGCTGTCCAGGCTGAGCACACAGCCCGATGCGGTGCTTGAACCCACGGACTGTGAGATCATGACCTGAGCCAAAGTCAACACTTAACCGACAGAGCCACCCAGGTGTCCCTAAAAAATTTTTTTCATGTTTATTTATTTTTGAGAGAGAGAGAGAGAGTGAGCAGTTGGGGGCGGCAGAGAGAGAGAGGGAGACATATAATCTGACGTAGGTCGCAGGTTCTGAGCTATCAGCACAGAGCCCAATGCCGGGATTGAACTCACAAACTGTGAGATCATGACCTGAGCTGAAGTTGGATGCTTAACCGATTGAGCCACCCAGGCACCCCAGAGCCTGTTTAAACTATGGCTTCCTTCTAGCTTTCATATTCCTTGAGTCTATGCCGATAGTGAGGACCTGTCTGAGACCCCTTCTCTCCTGCGCCCGCACCCAGGAAAAACACAGCTAGGAAAGCACAGACCACTTCTGTTAAACCCCAATGCAGCCACAGACTCCTTCTCAATACAGAGCTCCAGACAGCTACTAGCCGGTTGGCTGGAGTCTGCAGAGAACGGGAAATCAATTTGCCATTCTCTCTCTGTTGTTTGCACAGGGTGAGCTAAATCAGAAAAGCCAAGACATCCAAAGAGCATCAGGAAAAGTCTTTGCTGAAAAGAATCTTTAAGACCAGCTCGTGCCCTGCTGCTAAACATCAGTTCAGCTTGTAAAATCTCCTTGGTTACACCGTACAATAAGGTACCATCCAGTCAGCCTGGAAGTTTCATCATATAATTCAAACACATTTTAGGGGCTCTCAGTATGGTGTTCTTCACTCCGTTCTTAAAGGCCTTGTTTTTTTTTTTCCCTCCATTATCCTTGTCCACACATCTGACAACTGCCCTATTTCTATTCTGCTCGAATCCTCCAAACTAAACATAACGGAACTGAAGGAAACCTAGAAAAGCCCTGGATCCGATGCACTTGGTCCTCCTAATCAAAAGAGTCTGGAAACAGAAATGTCAGAACTTTGTAAATTTCGGGAGGGGGGGTGCCTGGGTGGCTCAGCTACTGAGCATCTGACTTTGGCCCAGGCCATGATCTTGTGGTTCACAAGTTCGAGCCCCGTGTTGGGCTCTGCACTGACAGCTCAGAGCCTGGAGCCTGCTTCTGATTCTGAGTCTCCCTCTCTCTGCCCCTCCCCAGCTCATGTTCTGTCTGTGTTTCTCTCAAAAATAAATAAAACAGTAAAAAAAAAGAACTTTGTGAATTTCAATCAGGGTAAAGTAAGGGAGAAGCAATCTACTGAAAGAGATACCAGTTTCAAAAAACAGGAGCCTTGACAGTTTTTCTCTTCCAACTTAGAAGGTTCATCTCACTAAATAAGAAGCATTAGTTAGGGTTAGTTTTGGCTACAAATATCACAAAGACTGGACATCACAGTGCCTTGGAGCAGGGATCAATAGGTGCCAGCCTATGGACCCAATTCAGCCTGCCGCCTATTTTCATACATTGAAATTTTATTTGAACACAGTGGCTCCTGTGTGCATGTATTGTCTGCGGCTGTCTGCAACCCAACAGCAGAGCTGCACAGGTGACAGAGATCTATGTGGCCTACAGAGCCTAAAAGGTTTACTAGCTGGGTCTTTACTAAAAAAGTTCGTAACTTGCTAGTTTGTAACTTATAAGTCTGTAAGTTGTTAACTGCTGCCTCAGAGTATCATTGTAGTTCCCTTTCCTAAGTAAGTCTAGAGGCCAGCAACATAGGAGTTAATAGTGTCATCAGAGAAAGGATTCCCTGTCTTTCTGCTTTCACATGCTAGCACATGGCTTTCGGCATCAAGACCACCTCATGGTCTCATGGTCCAGAGACTTCTCACTACCATTTCTAAAAGGCAGGCTAGAAGAAAGAGGAAAAGCAGAAGAATATAGGAGGGGGGAGGGGTCTGAAGAGGGGGCTGCCTTCCTGATGAGCCCTGATTAGGCAGCTTTCCTGAAGTCCCGCAAAAACACTTCCATTTACATTTCATTTGCCAGAACTTAGGCATTTCACTTGTCTAGCTGCAAAGGAGACTGGGAAATAAAGATTAAAAAAAACTGGTGGCCATGTGCCCAGCTCAAAATGAATCTATTACTTTGGAGAAAAGAGACAGTGTATGCTGAGTTAGCAGGCAGCAGTCTTAGCTACCAAACAGTACTGAGTGAAATCATGCACAGCAGATTTACAGGTAACCGATACCTTGTTTCATTTGGGGATGGAAGTTTCTGAAGAATGAAGGGTTTGTATGCCGGCATTATAAATTACACTTCTTTTATCTTACGTTTAATCATCTGGTATGTATATTAATCAGTTAACATCAGTGATTGTCTTAGTCCATTTGGGCTCCTTTAATACAAATATCAAAACTATTATGCGGTGGGACACTTAAACAACAGACACTTCTCACAATTCTGGAGTCCAAGATCAAGGTGCCAGTAGATTGACGTGTCTGTTGAGGACCAGTTTCTGGTTTACAGACAGCCTTCTTCTCACTGGGCCTCACGTGGTAGAAAGAGAGTGAGAGAGCTCTCTGGGATCTCTTTTATAAGGGCGCTAAACCCATTCATGAGGGCTTCCCTCTCATAAACTTATCACCTCCCAAGGGCTCCGTCTCTTGTTACCATTGCCTTTTGTGTTAGGATTTCAACATATGAATTTGGGGGGAACACAAGCATTCAGTCCACTGCAGTGATTGACTGATTCACACATACAGTAAGACTTACTCAGGACCAACACTGTTCCAGGCANTGTGTCTGTTGAGGACCAGTTTCTGGTTTACAGACAGCCTTCTCACTGGGCCTCACGTGGTAGAAAGAGAGTGAGAGAGCTCTCTGGGATCTCTTTTATAAGGGCGCTAAACCCATTCATGAGGGCTTCCCTCTCATAAACTTATCACCTCCCAAGGGCTCCGTCTCTTGTTACCATTGCCTTTTGTGTTAGGATTTCAACATATGAATTTGGGGGGAACACAAGCATTCAGTCCACTGCAGTGATTGATTGATTCACACATACAGTAAGACTTACTCAGGACCAACACTGTTCCAGGCACAGGGTGAGGCAAAGGCAAAGTGCAAAGACCCCTAGTCCCTGCCCTCAAGGAGTCTGAGTCAACAGGGGAGAGAGGCAAGCACACGGACGATGGCGTTTTGGGGAGAGAAATTTCCTGGGGAAGCAGATATTGGCACTCTATGAAAAGCACACAGGAAGTTCTGTGCTGAATGTGGAAGAACTAGTTGGAAGTATTTTGCACGTGAAGAACTGGGAGCAAGGGCATTCCAATATGAGGAAGTAACGTGTGCAAAGACATGAGAAGAGAGAGTGGCACATGCACCCTGGCTGAGCACAGAGTGTGCTGGGGGGCAGGGCACTAGAGATTATCCAGAAAGCTGGCACATGACACCCCCAGAACAGAAGAGAACTCTGCATAAAAGGCACTGAGTTTCCTCTGGACAGTGATGGGTAGGCACTCAGGGATACCACTTAGGAGAGGGAAATGATCAATCTGTGTTTCATAAAGATCATTCTGGTCATAGTGAGGACAGACTGGGGTGGGGTGGGAAGTAGGAAGACAGCAGGAGTCTTCCACTTACCCCTTGTCACATATTCTGCAATTATGTTTAAGGTAAAGTAGGATCTTTTATTGTTCTAAGAGAATATCCATTCAGCCAATGACTACTTAGTAAAGGAATACAATGGATAAAATTAACCTATACAGTAAAACCTTGGATTGTGAGTAGCTTCTACTGGGAGTGTTCTGCAAGAGAAGCAAACGTTTCTAATAAATTTTAACTTGATAAACGAACAATGGCTTGCAATACAAGTAGTACGTGACACCGAATGTCACATGATCACAACTGAGCCAACTGTTCTCTCTCTCTCTCTCTCTGTCTCTCTCTCACTGCAGGATTGTGGGTGCTCATCAGTGCAATGTCACATTTCCACAAAATCCTCAAAAGGAGGCAAAAGCAAGGGTCATTGGATAGGTTCCTTTTTAAAGCTGCACAAAAAGAAATAGATTCCATTGAGCCAATAGACAGCAGTGAGTCCATTGGTGATAGTGACAGTGAAAGTGATCCTACACAGTAACCCTCCTCACACCAGCCACAAAGGTTTTCAAAGGTAAGTGTGGGTTAATTTGTGTGTTTTTCTTTATTATTTTGTGTTATAGTATCGTAATCATTTAAAAATTTTAATGTTATTTATTTTGAGAGAGAGACAGAATGTAAGCAGGGGAAGAGCAGAAAGAGAGGGGAATACAGAATCTCAAGCAGGCTCCAGGGTCTGAGCCATCAGCACAGAGCCTGATGTGGGGCTCAAACTCACAAACTATGAGATCATGACCTGAGATGAAGCCGGACACTCAACTAACTGAGCCACCCAGGCACCCTTGTAATCATTTTTATACAAATATTTTTGGGTTATGGAATGAATCATCTGTATTTCCATTATTTCTTATGGGGAAATTTGCTTTGATATATAAGTGCTTTGGATTATAAGCATGTTTCCGGAATGAATTATGCTTGCAAACCAAGGTTTTACTGTATTTCATTTAATCTTTGCAGTGATTCTGTGAAGCCCCATCTTGCACGGGAGGTAAGAGAGGCTCAGACAGGTGAAGTGGCTTGCCTAAAATCTCACAGCTGGCAAAGTGGTAAGATGTAGAGTGCGGCTTGCATTAAGGTTTTCTGATCCCAAGTCCAGTGCTCTTTTTAACTGCATGTTGAGAGCAACAAGCATTCCAGACTCAATCTGTCACCCCTAAATCCAGTCCAAGCAGGACTATTTGCATATCTTGGCAGTAACATATCTTAGTGGCTTTAAATGTAGGAAAACACGGAGGCATTTCCCTTCAGTCACTTTATGAGGCAAGTTATCAAGAGAATTTTATTAGGCTTTGGCAAATACTCTTAATAGGAAAAATCAACCATATATTTTATTATTCTTTTGTTCAGTGCTGTGGCACTTATTCAAACACTCACGAAAGATCTATGTTTTTCTATAATTCCAAGTTTCTATTTGATTACAGTCCATCTTTCATCGTTTATGTGGGGAGTAATAAGAATTCTCAAAATAGACTTGTTTAAAGTCTCGAATCAGCTAAGTTAAGTAATACTTTTATTTTTTAATTGCTCATACAGATTTTTGTCTTCTCAGAAATAACTTTCCAGATACCTGCTGTCTTCCCATGACCTCCATGTTTGAGTGGGAGGCTACCCTTATTTATTAGGCTACCCTATACTCTGTCAAAACATTGAAAAGCCTGCATTGTGATTGTTAGTTTACTCATCTTTTTTCTCCACTAGATGGTAAGATCCTTGAAGTCAGCATCAAGTATATATTTATACCTCCAGGCATACTAATTGGCATTTAATAGCCCACAATAATTGTTTCTGGATTAATTAATAAAATGGAGCAACAATGTAACTAAACACACATAATTACACTTAAAACAGTGCTGAAAGAGAATCTTTAGCACATTAAAAAATCTACCTTTTCTGTAATTTTACTGCAAAAAAATCAAAAAGCTCTAGGAACAACTTCAGGGATGTAGAATTCAGTGGGGCTATTTGAGGCTTCATTTTGACATTTGTTAAGACTTAGGATCACGATGCTTTTTAAGAAGTTGATCCAGAGATGGCTGCTTCGTGGTTCCGTTTTTTCCCCCTCCATCACATCTCCCACGCAAAGCGCAGGCTTTACAGATTAAGTCTGCCTTTCTTGGTTTAAAAGCAGAAAGTCTTTCTGTTTCTCTCATCTTATGAGAACAGATGCTGGGCATTGCAAGCCTTTAAAATTCACTTTAATTTCTATTGTTGACGTGCTTCATGCCGGCACCTCACCATTGGGAACTTCTAAGTTCTGGTCCAAATGGGAGCTAAACTCAGGGGACCTCTTGTGTCAGGCACAGCCGCTCAACGCTCTCCTACCCTCACACATCTTACCTTTTCTTCCTCGGGAGTGCCACACCATCTGGTACCACATGTACATTTTATGACTCAGTCTTAAGGCCTGAATAGGTATAACTATAAAGTCATGAGACATTTTCCCCAGCAGACCAAACCTCCTAATCTGGTGGGTTCTTTGCTCAGGACTGCCATCCTTCAGAATTGCTCATATCAGTGCCCTCAGCCAATCTATGTGTTCTTTCCACCCTGACCTTTCTTTTCTTCCTTATGGGGCAGAGAGAGGCGCAAAACTCAAATCAAGCCTTGTGCAGAGCAATGTGGAGCTAAGGGCTGAACATCTTCCTTCCTGTATATGTTCCTTCCCATCCTAAGGTAGCCAGCCTCAGAGGTGTGGTGTGTGTGTGTGTGTGTGCGCGCGTGTGCGTGCACACACATACACACACGTGTCCGAATTTAAGAAATATGACGACTGAGCTTCAAAGACTTCAGTGTTGCTGAGAAGAGAAGGTGGAGCTGTGAATGGGTTGGAAGCATTAGGCAAGGTCATAGGTCTTCAAGGATTGGTGGAATTTGAATTATTGGTGGCTTAGCACTGCTTCTCAACCCAGACGGATTTTGCTCTCCAGGGGACATCCAGCAATGTCTAGAGGCATTTTTGGTTGTCACACTTCGGGGCGGGGAAGGGTTATTAGTAGTGGGAGGAGGCCAGCCATGTTGTTACACATCCTACAATGTATCCCTCCCCCACAACAAAGAATTATCTGGCCCAAATATTCAATACTGCTGAGGCTGAGAAATGCTGGGCTAGACAAAGGACAGTCAGAGCAGGTGTCATACTAGAAGGAAGACAAAAATACAGAAATTAACTTACTGTTGGAATTTTAAAAAATCATTCAGATGACATCTCATCGACCTCCCCTCACCTAATGTTTGCATATGAGGCACTTATACAGATAGACATTTGCACATATAAATATTCTTTTGATCTTGGGACAGAATATAAGTGGGAGACCTATACGAGTGGCTGGCCTCTGGTTCCCAGACTGGGTTAGTCCCACACTGGTGGTCACTCACTTTCTCAAAATCTTATGCTGTGTGTGTCCTTCATGGCACCAGTCACCACAGACATTTATGCCATTCTTATTTCCAATATGCGTGTCCTGCAAGAGTGTAGGCCTCATGAGGCCGGGGACAGGTTCTGATGCATGTTCCAT
>NW_027532015.1:8944426-8965675 GCF_008692635.1 Crocuta crocuta
GTTAGGGAGGTGGGAGTGGGGGGGTGGGGGAGGGGGCAGCTAAGAGAGTGCATGCTGGTGTCAAACTGCCTGGGTTTAAATGTACACTCTACCACTAACGCCTGGTGCAACCTCAGGAAAGTCAGTTAACTTTTGCAAAGACTCAGTTTCCTCATCTATAAAAATGGGGATATATGGCCTCATATATACATATATATGTATATGTATATGGGAGAATAACTGTCTCATTGGGAGAATTAAATAAGTCATTATGTGCAAACTGCTTAATGAGCATTTGATGATGAGTGAAACGTCAAAAAGCAAAGGTAGGGTTAAATATTTGCTGCCTGCAAACCAGCAATGCAGAAAATGAACAGCAAAGAGAAACACATAAAACACCTGGCTTTTACTTTGTGAGAGTTTCTAAATGTAATCTTTTTCTTCTTTGTGATGTAACAAATGTGGAAAGCTGCCTGTTAATATTTACAGGCACAGTGAAAGCCTTAGCAGGATACACATTTTTTCCATATTGATTTTGCTTCACAACTGATGTTCTACCCAGTTTCTCAGCTAAGTCCAGTTTCTCACTATATTTTTTGCTATAGGTTAATTTCATTTTTTACTGTCTTCCTATAGAAACTGATTTAAGGCACCATGGTAAGTCCATCTAAAAAAGGCATTTAACAGTTTTCTGTGGTTGAACACCACTGCTCTGCTTCCTGTATCAGAGTTAACTTCTTTCTGCAGTCTTACATTCTTCTGTTTCCTAGGCTCTTTCAAACACACAGATGGTTTGAATCTTAATTGGTCTGTAACTGATATATTCTGAAACTTTCCTGTACTCTTTAGGTCTACTCTCCCTGTGGGTCTCTGATCCTTTACTACTCTCCACTTTCCCTTGGTGATATTCTATGTATATATCTTGTAGAAGCTCCAGAGAGAAGCTTGATTTCTAATAATTCACTTGAGCACACAATTATTCACTTGACATTCAGGAAGCACTTATTGAGCACCAGTGTATTCCAAACTCTGCTCCCAGCTTCCAGGATGAGAAGTGAACACACAGGCGGGGTCCTGCCCCCCCACTGGAGGGGGTGTTCTTAAATTTTTTTTAACGTTTATTTATTATTGAGAGACAGAGAAAGACAGAGCATGAGCATGGGAGGGGTAGACAGAGGGGGAGACACAGAATCTGAAGCAGGCTCCGGGCTCTGAGCTGTCAACACAGAGCCCGATGTGGGGTTTGAACCCACAAACCGTGAGATCATGACCTGAGCCGATGTTGGACGTGTAACTAACTGAGCCACCCAGGCTCCCCTGGAGGGGGTGTTCTTGAGTGCTAAGGGAGACTGTAAGAAAATGAAGCGAATGAACAAGGTAATTTCTGACATTATATGAAGGAAATCAACAGGACCATTGTTTTGGTTTTCTTATTTTCCTTCCTTTCTTCCTTCCTCCCCCCTTCCCTCTCTCCCTCCCTCTCTCCCTCTTCCCTTCCTTCCTTCCTTCCTTCCTTTCCTTCCTTCCTTCCTAATTTACATCCAAGTTAGTTAGCATATAGTGCAATAATGATGTCAGGAGTAGAATCCAGTGATTCATTCCCTATGTAAAACACCCAGTGCTCATCCCAACAAGGGTCCTCCTTGATGCTCCTGGCCCATTTAGACCATCCCCCCACCCAGAACCCCTCCAGCAACCCTCAGCTGTTCTCTGTATTTAAGAGTCTCTTGTGTTTTGTCTCCCTCCCTGTTTTTGTATTATTTTTGCTTCCCTTCCTTTATGTTCATGTTTTGTATCTTAAATTCCACATATGAGCAAAGTCATATATTTGTCTTTCTCTGACTAATTTTGCTTAATACACTCCAGTTCCATCCATGTTGTTGCAAATGGCAAGATTTCATTCTTTTTGCCTGCCGAGTGATACTCCACTATATATATATACCACATCTTCTTTATCCATTCATCTGTCAATGGACATTTGGGTTCTTTGCATACACTTTGGCTACAGTCGATAGTGCTGCTATAAACATTGGGGTGCATGTGCCCCTTTAAAACAGCACATCTGTTTTCTTTGGATAAATATCTAGTAGTGCAATTGCTGGGTCATACGTTAGTTCTATTTTTAATATTTGGAAGAATCTCTGTTTCCAGTGTGGCTGCAGGAGTTTGCATACCCACCCACACTGCAAAAGAAATCCTTTTTCTCCACATCCTCACCAACATCTGTTGTTGCGTGAGTTGTTAGTGTTGGGCATTCTGACAGGTGGGAGGTGGTATCTCATTGTGGTTTTGATTTGTATTTCCCTGATGATGAGTGACGTTGAGCATTTTTTCATGTCTGTTAGCCATCTGGATGTCTTCTTTGGAAAAGTGTCTATTCATGTCTTTTGTCCATTTTTTCACTGGATTATTTGTTTTTTGAGTGTTGAGTTTGATAAGTTCTTTATCGATTTTGGATACTAACCCTTTATCTGATATGTCATTTGAAATATCTTCTCCCATTCTGTGAGTTGCCTTTTAGTTTTGCTGACTGTTTCCTTCGCTGTGCAGAAGCTTTTTAACTTGATGAGGTCCCAATAGTTCATCTTTGCTTCGTTTCCCTTGCCTCCAGAGATGTGTTGAGTAAGAAGTTGCTGTGGCTGAGGTCAAAGAGGTTGTTGCCTGCTGTGTCTTTTAGGATTTTGGTGGTCTTCTTCCATTGTTTAGGTATTTTTCCATTTTTTAGTTTATTTTTGTGTATGGTATAAGAAAGTGGTGCAGGTTCAATTTTCTGCGTGTCACTGTCCAGTTTTCCCAACACCGTTTGCTGAAGAAACCATTCCATTGGGTATTCTTTCCAGCTTTGTCACAGATTAGTTGGCCACACGTTTGTGGGTCCTTGCTATAACAAACTACCACAAACATGGTGGCTTAAAACAACACAAATTCCTTGTTACAGTTTCTGGAGGTCAGAAGTCTGACATGGGTCTCACTGGGCTAAAACCATGATGTTGTCAGGTCTACAGTCCTTCTGAATACTCTAAAGAAGAATCTATCTTCTTGCCTTTTCCAGAATCTACAGGAGCTGTATTCCGTGGCCAGTGGCCCTTTCCTCCATCTTCAGAGCCAGTGACTTTTTGAGTGGTTTTTTTTTTTCCTTTCAGGTTTATTTATTTATTTTGAGATAGAAAGTGTGAGCGGGGGAGTAGCAGAGAAAAGAGGGAGAGAGAGAGATACCCCAAGCACGCTCTGCACTGTCAACACACAGCCTGATGTGTTGTGAGACCTACAAACTATGAGATCATGACCTGAGCCAAAATCAAGAGTTGGATGCTAATAGACTGAACCACCCAAGTGTACCCCCTATCGAGTGTTTCTTACATCTCATCATTCTGACATCAACTCTTCTGCCTTCCTCTTCCACATTTAAAGGGCCTTGTGATCACACCGGGTCTAAATGGATATACCTGGATAATCTCTTTACCTGAAGGTCAAATTAGTCTCAAGGTGGAGTCGAGCTACAATCTTAACCCTGCCCCTCTGCTGTGTAACATAACATACTCATCAGGGTCAGGGATCGGGACGTGGCTCTCTCTGGGCGCCATTAGCCTGCCTACCAAAATGATGTAAGAGGTACTATAATTTTAGCATCCTGTTTGCTACCTACATAGACATTTAATAAATCCAGTACTTAGGAAACACATCAGAACTATAACATTTACTTCTTATTAAATCATCACAGCAAGAGCTGTGTTTTCTTTATTGTAGAATCTGGGGGGGGATGGAGTGGTTTCAGCTAACCTTCCAGGTAAACACAAAGTTATCTCGACGCAGGGAGAGGCTCGGGGCCCATGCCACTGAGGCTCTGGAGGGGAAGCTCTCTCTGCATTTCACTGGCTTCTTCTTTGGGACTGGCTTGGGCCGGATCACTCCTGCAGGACGCTGCTGGCGGCCTTTTCTCCCCTCCTCCTTAGCAGTCCCTCTGCCCAAGGATTCGTTGCTTGATTTCTGTTGGCTGCAGCAGTTTTCTTGAATTATAAAATGGATGCTTTTTTTTTTTTTTTTTAAGGATCCTAGGATAAAGAAACCGAGTTTCAGAATAGCTGGGGGAAATATCTGAAATGGTCGGGAAAGGCTTTTGATTGGTGAATGCGAGATTAGAGAGTTTTATGGGTTTGCTTTTATGCAGTATGAATATGGCAAGTTTAATTTTTAATTTCTGCAGTGTTGCTCGGGTTTATGATGCCGCTATTTTGCTGGGTGCAACCGAAGCACGCTGTTCTTCCTCCTCACTGAATTACAGCCTTCCGTTACTCAAAATGTCTCCTAAGAATTAAGCCTTGACAGTCTAACAAGACCTTGCATCCCTGGCCCTTCCGACCCCCCGATTATATAACACAGTTGGCTGCTTATGTGTCCCTTTGCTTCTTTTGTCTGTATCCATCTATTTTACTCTGGATTCGTCACTGTGTTCTCCACACAGCAACAGAGAGCTCTCAGCATGAAGGGGGGAAGTGGCCCAGAGCTCTTATTTTCCTTGTACTTCTGCACAATGGCTACAAAGTCCTGTGGCCGAAAGTTGCTGAATTTGATGATCTTCATAAAGGGTGTGGCCTGAAAAATGCTACAGAACAATATTAATTTTATTTCCTAGCTAGCTTTTCCCTGCACAACCCAACGTAGGCCAGGGCCACCAGAAAAGTTTGGGAATTAGGTTTGCAGAGAAAGATCGCTAAACTCAAGCCACATTTGAGCCACACTTGCGAAGGTCAGACCTATTCACATGAAGGTAAAAAGCCGGGCAGTGTTTTCCTTATCATGTTTTCTCCAGAGGTCATTCTCTTCTCACTCTAAACCGAGTTAGATCTAATTAGAAATTACCATTCACACAGGCATTTTTATTTCTTTATAGTATGGCCACTGAAATCTCTGACCTACATGGTAAAGCCAATCGGAAATATCCTAAGTTAAAGACATGCCTCTACCAACTGCAGTTCTAAGAGGAAAAATCTTCTAGGCAAAATAAAAATGTTACATTTATGCTTAGCAAAAGGAGCTGTGAAAACCTGGACATTTATTTTCTATTTCCTCTCTATTTTTTCATGAAACCCAACCTAAGGATTAAATACCAGCATGATCTCATTTATTTTATATTCTGCTCCCTTTCGGAATTGAGAACAGGGAAGAACCCACCTTCTATGGCTCAGAAGGTGAACTGTCTGAGCTTTCATTCTGTTACAGAAGTCCAAAAAACTAGTCATACCTCAGCTCAGCTCCATCAACTGCTCCTCAGCCAATTACACTGTGTTTATAACACAGATTGGAAGTGCCTCTGTGTGTGTGTGTGTGTGTGTGTGTGTGTGTGTGTGTGTGTGTGTTGTAATGGTTACAGGAAATCTAAATTGAAACTTTGCTACATGTAGCTATAATGTTCACTTAGATAATTGCTTTTTTGTAAACATAGTTTCTTACAAAGTCTTAAGCTTGCTGCTATGGAAGCAATGACATTAACAGAAATAACAGTGGTGCCACAAATCTTCAGGGATTTTTTTTTTAATGGAAAGAAAAATTCTAAAACTAAAAATATACTTTTTATTTGCAACTATGGGAATACAAACACCAGAAAAACAAAAGAGGACTGTATAATCGGGACACAGGAGGTATACTCTTGGCAGTGTTAGGGAAAGGGCAGTCATGGGATGGAATCTGTCTTAGGTCATTACAACTTGGTCAAAAGAGAAAAAAAATCTGCATTCACAAAAGAGATGATGTCTGGGAGGGAGTGACAGCTTCCCCAACTTGCTCACCACACGCCCCTTTACATTACCCTTATGGGGTATAGGGGGCTCACCCTAATGCTTCCTGAGTTTGTAGTGCTTATGATCTCATGCACCTTGTCCCTTTAGCATACAGTTTTTAAAGTTTATTTGTTTATTCTGAGAGAGAGCGTGTGTGCATGAGTGGGGGGAAGGGCAGAGAGAGAGGCAGAGACAGAGACAGAGAGAGAGAGAAAGAGAGCGAGAATCCCACATGGGCTCCACACTGACAGGGGCTTGATCTCATGAACCAGGAGATCATGACCTGAGCTGAAATCAAGAGTCCGGAGCTCAACTGACTGAGCCACCCAGGTGCTGCGGCATAGAGTTTTTAAACGCAGATAACCACCTACTGCAGAGATACTATCCCTTCATTTAATTGTTAATTGTTAATGCTAATTGATATTTATTTTGCAGAATCCATGATAAAAATGTCCAGTTCTAAAAGCACTGAAATCTAAAAGAAATACCCTTTTCTTTATCTCAACTGCGAACATCAACACCAGTTGGACTTGCAGGCATCTTATTAAGATCAGTAGCCCCGCTCATTCAAGTTGGCCTCTAGTAGCACTATCAGCAAAGACCACAGGATGGTCTTCTGCAGGCTCGAACTTCATGATCTTATGATTGTAACTGTAAATTATTTATATCAAAATGTTGATTCCTCAAACTGGATTATAGACAAATTTTCTTTCCATTAAGGAGTGCTGTTCTTTATTTTTTTTTTTTTTTTTTTTTTTTTTTATTTTTTTTGTTTTTTTTTTTTTTTTNTTTTTTTTGGTCTTTACATCTTTTGCTTTCTTCTGGATCTTTACACTAAAAAAGCAAAAACTTAATTGTGTTTCTCTTATCAAGTAGATATTTGCCAACCACAGTCCCCCTGGAAACTGGGGAAGAGGAGAGCTCAATTCACGCCCTCTGATAGCAGACTACAGTAGCGTCTTCATTTGCAAAGTTGAATATATTCCCTCAAGAATGTTTTTATTCCATTACATTTTACCTCAGTTAATTGATTTAGCAAAATAAGATTCCAGATTTTTGTAATGGGGAAAATATGACAGTTAAAGATTGAAAACTACCTTGAGAAAGGGAAAAAATAGCGGTTCCTTAAAATAGGTCCAACATGACCCATGCCAGACTGACATCAGTCCTGTGCTGAGGAAAGTTGCTCGCTCACTATTTACAATGGACGGTGAAGAATTCAATTTTAATTTTTGTAGCTTGAGCCATGTCACACATATGGCTATGTCAGCTTTCCCTGGAGTCTGGATCTGACACTCTGACCATATCAACACTGGAGCCAGTAGAAACTTAAAAATAAAAGGCAAGATTGTGGCACAACACAGTCAGATATCTGGGTCATTGAAAAGATTCAATAAATGAACAGACAGAGACAATGACTAATGATTTAGAGGAATGAAATTATAAAACAATTACAGTGTATTTCCATTGGCAAATTTATCAA
The DNA here is from genome assembly GCF_008692635.1 of Crocuta crocuta. Lineage (NCBI taxonomy): Eukaryota > Metazoa > Chordata > Mammalia > Carnivora > Hyaenidae > Crocuta > Crocuta crocuta. The sequence goes on from NW_027532015.1 coordinate 8,951,666, forward strand.
AAGTTGATTCTTCAAGTACTTTTGCTCTCCATAAATTCTCATGGTTGATGCTTTTTTTTTTGCCCTGGAATTTGTAGTTTATTAAAAACTTTAGTTTGGGGAATTCTTTGCTGCTGGCTCAAAGAACGGGTGCATGCCCTGGGGTGTTATAACAGCACATTAACGCAACATTACATTAATCAATGGCACCACAGACATATACTATTTTATAAAGAAAACAGCTACAAAATCCACATGTGTGCTGTCTGGGCAAGTGAGATTCTGACTTGGCAAAATGTCACATTCCAAGTTCAGCCATCCTGAAATAAATCCAATTTGTACACTTTACATCAACAACAGAAAACACTGATTGAGCAAAGGTAAGTTATTTATGCATCCATCATTTATCACGGGAATATATAATGCAAAAAGAATGAGACATGATGCCAAAGAGAAACATTCCTTTAAAATTAATTAGTAAGCTTCTAAAGATACTTATCAAAAGGATAATCCAGGTAGACCTGCGTTGATCAACCAATCCAACAGCTCTGTGCATACAACCGGAGCCAAGCCACAACCACTACAGCTTTGAATACCTGCCAGGAAGTCACCCTCATGTGGCTCTGTGTTTTTATCCAGAGGCTTGAAGGAGATTATGTGGATAATTTGTAGAAAGCGGATTTCACATTTTGCCATTCAGGCTTCGGCTCATGGCTGGTCTGCTCAATCCTTTAAGCGTGGACCAGGAATGAAGGCACACATGGGCTCATTTTCCAAGGAGACCAATCTACCTGCCCTAATGGCCCTGGAATACACTAGTACGCTGCTTCATGGGGCACATGAAAAGCATTGAAAATCTGAGCCAAAGACCTTGCAGCGACTTTGGACTAAAGTCTGTGTGAGGCATGCCTCTGGGGAAGCTACTGAAGATACACTGTCAGAACGAGGAAACAACCCAGAGGTAAAATATATGGACAGGGGGTGGGCAGCCAAATTTCCATTATATGAGGTTCCCCTTCCACTAGATAGCCTTGGATTACTTGAACTCTCTGAAAATAACGCCTTCTACTTTCTCTTGTTTTCACCTTGAAGTCTATCTTCTCTCTCTGGAACCCTTTTGTTTTGCTGTTATCTCCACGGCAGACATGTTTCTCCACCATTCTAAGGAATCCTTCAACTTTGCTCTCAACTTGGACTTCCCACATTGTTCAGAATTTTGTTGCATCCACTATTTTATGGGAGATTAAAGATGGCTATAATTTCTTTGTTGTTCCTCTCATCGAGAGATGGAATCAAGGTCCTTTCCCCTTGAATCTGACCTTGCCTTATGGACTTGATTGACTGATAGGATGCAGAGGAAGTGATGCTCTGGGTTTTTGAAGCTAGGCCTTAAGAAGTCTTGCAATCTTGCCTGGACCTTTGGGAGCTACAAGCGGCCACATAAGAAGTCGACTACCTGAGAGACTGGCGAGGCCATATATAGGTGCTCGGGTCAACAGCCCCAGGTCAACATTGCTGTCCAGCCATCCCCATCGAGGCACAAGACACGTTGGCTAAAGACCACTGAGCAGTAGAGTACTTCACTTCATGGAGTAAAGACCCCTCTGCTGATACCATGTGGAAAAATCACCCAGCTAAGCACTGCGTCAATTCCAGGTCTACAAAATCCTGATACAGTACAGTGGTTGTTGTTGTTGAAAGTCACCAAGTGTTGGGGTAGTATGTCACGCAGCAATCAATGCTGGGACAGAACTCTCTCCCTTTTAATTTTTCCCTCTTAAAATAAAATCAATTCTTCACCTTTTATCTACAAAATCTGCTCCGTTCTTCCCAAGTGTTAAAATCTTCCCTCAATCCTACCATGTAATACAATAAAGCTCTGCTTTCCTCAATGGTAACCATCTTCAAAAGACTAGTCTCTACCACTGCTTCCTTGTCCTCATTTCCCACTCTTTAAACACACAGCAATCTGGTGTTCACAATCTCCATTCTAAAATGGCAGGATTTCAATGTTGGAAGGGGCCTTAAAGGCCGCCTCATCCAGCCATATGTTCTCTCCTAAATTCCCCTCCATAAGGTTCCTTGTTAGTAGTAGGCGTCTTGACGATGCTCTAACAACTCAAGGAATGTAACACTTGGTGCCACCCAAGGATGCGCATTCTATCTTTGGATATCTGAGATTATGAGGAAGTTAGCTCTGATTCTGCACAGAATTCTGTCTCTGTGAAGCTTCTATTCTTCAGTCCTAGTTTTCTTGCTCCTAATTTCATAGAAAAAGCCCAACCTCTCCAATATGAAGACACTTAAAATCATCCAGATAAGACATGGATTAGGTGGTGGCAGTGGGGCTGGAGAGAAGAGAACATATCTGGCATTTATTCCAGCTGAAGACATTTATGTGTTACCGAAATCTAGATGCATCTTAAAATGGATGTGTGAAGTCACAGGGTGAACCTTACAGTCACCTTTTATCTTTCTACAGTGTAATTAACTTAAGTCTTGAGCCGCTATTCTATTTAGTTATAGGACACCTGGAGACAGCAGAGACAGAATGATACGGCATAAATGGTGGGTTAGAGTATGGACTGTGAGGTCAGACTGGCTGCAGTACTCTCTGGCTATGTGACCCTGAGTGGCTTAGCTACGAAAACTCCAGCCACTTCCAGGGAAACTCATTCATGTTCAGTTATTTCACAGTCAAACGCAGAACTCTAACAATCAAATTAGGGTTCTGCCTTTCCTGCTCTTTTTCCCGGGGTAGAGTCTAAATTCTAAGAAGGCCCATATGTGTCATGGCATCAGGGAAAAGACATCTAGTCGGTTAGCCCCCATTCCTGCTGACCCTCCTGGGGACCAACACTGCTTTTGCTGCTTACACTGCTTTGTTTCCACAGCCTCCGGCACATGGAATCCGCATCACATATGCTGATGGTGTCCCTTCTGCAGGACACCAAAGCCTTTGGGAGTCCCTCCCAGGGCAGCCTCTGGGGACACAGGGAATTTTAAGATGTTTTCCATGTACCCTGGATATCTCAACCAGTCACTGCTGCTTTTCCATTCCACCACCATGCTGCTTCAAGATTTCCCTATTAGGTGTGGCTTCTCCTGGAGTGACGACCGGACTCAAACCCTGGTCCTCTGGGATTTCCCCAAACGGTTCTGGGGCTTCTGTTCTCTCCCATCTCCAGGCGCCAGGGCACCGCCTACCTTTTCTGGGTACTTTGGCATCTCGACTGCAGATTCTTCTCCCGCCAGAAGCAAAAACGTCCTCTCCTGGGGAACAAGAAGCTGCCTGGACCTCACCCTTCCTTCTCCTCAATTATATTAAATTCTCAGGCTTTGGCTCCTGATAGGCAAAGCAAACTTTGAAGCCCTCTTTTAACGTTTATCTTTTAAAAAATTCTGTCTTGTAATTAACAAAACAGAAGAAAATCAAAACCAGCCGTGGCTCCGGATGGGCTGTTAGGATTCACGTGACCCACGTGTAGAAGTCGATAGCCAAGAATTTGCTTTTTTGTCTTCTGCAATTAGCTTGTCCCTAAAGCTAAAAGCCTCAGAGATCTGAGGTAAAAACAAAATACCAAGATGGAGAAAACATTGGTTAGACTTTTAAATGTCAGTCCCATTATAACTACACTTGATTTGGTAGTGCTTACATCGTTCCTGAAAGCTGTGATTAAATTAAGTTGATGGTACGTCTTACATCAATGGCACACTAGGAATGAGGGGAAAAAGCAATTCAGAGGTAGTTTCTATGCAACTTGGTATGACAGAGCAGCAAAGATGATACCAGCCAGAAATGAGTAACCTAGATTAAAATCCTAGGTGTCCTTGAGCAATTTATTAACTTCCTACACCTCAGCCCCTCATCTGTTAAATGCCGATAGTAATTAACTGTGAACTCATAGGTTCTTATGAGGATCACATGAGTTCATTCATAGAGAACATTAGGGCAGCGTCTGGCACAAAGTAGATAATTAAGTAGCATTAGTTACTGTTCTATGTTGGATGTGGAGAGAGGTACAGAACAGAGGGAAAGACAATTCTACTGGTCAGACTTACAACTAACTTGCTAGTTCCTGAGCTGAAACTAGAAGCATGTTCTCCTTCCTCCAAATCATTACTCCCATCCACTGAGAACATAGACTCATAAGACATGGATACACCGCAAACCCTCTTTAATTACATCCTCTTGAAACCTAGTGGGATGGAGAGTGTCCCCAGCTCTTGACAAAAGAGGGGAAGTAAGGTTACTGTTTTTAACCACTCCAGGCAGAGTAGAGGGTAGGGGAGAGGTCCAGGTGGATTTCTAATCTGATTGAGAGAAAAGCAGCATCTGCATCTCTTAGATGATTTGCGGGGGTCCCCTCTACTTATGGAGCCCCCGGGGCCAGTCCTGACTGTAAGTGACCCACAAAATCCTTTACAATAATACAATATATAGCTTAAAGTCAACCACGCATTTAAATTTACAGCTTGCAGTGGTGCCTAAATCAAACCGCTCCATTGCAATGAAGTTATGTGGGAAAGCTTTATTTTTATGGCTTACACACTTCAGCTACTTTACGGAACAGTCTGAGGATCTAAGGACACTTCATAATGAAGTAGTATTTGCTTGGGCTTCCTAGTGGAATTGTCCTGTGGACCTTTTGCAAATAAAATGATTCACTCTGTGGGCTGGAGTAGCAAGGTGGATAGTTGTGACATTTACTGAGATGGAGAACAGGGAGGGAGGTGGGATGACAGATTTCAGATTTCAGTCTGGGATGTGTTACACTGTAAAATACGTATGAGAAATCTGAGTGGGGGTATTAGGCAGGTCCAGAACTCAAATGAGACATAGATATGGGAGTTTTGTTGACTTTTGTTAGGTGAAAGCATAGAAGAGGAAAAGTGCCTCCAGGAGAGATGGTAGGAAGAAAAGAAAAATCCAGGATTGGTCCCAAGACACCACAATATGTAAACATTGATGAGAGGAGGAGTCGGCAGAGAATGTGAGAAGCAGCAGCCAGGAGAAAGCCAGAGGCCAAGAAGAGAGAGTTCCAAGGAAGTACAAGTGGCTAGTCGGGTAAAATACTGTTCAGAGAGTCGAAGAAAGCGAGGAATTAAATGTAACCATGGACTTGGTCAACCTAAAAGTGAGTGCAAACCCTCATGTTGAACGGAAAGCAGTTTCAATGGAGTGGTGAAGCAGGATTCTGATTCAGAGTAAATTACAGAGTGAACAGAGGTCAGGCAGTGGAGCCCATCTGTGTAGACACCTCTGTGGAGAAGCTCAGGCTGAAAGAAGAGGAGAGAGAAAGTAGAGATAAGCTCTGTGACCGGAAGGAGTGCAGAGAATTCAGTAGACGGGCAAGGACAGGGATACAGCTGTTGTCATATCAGGGACTCATGTTGTCTTTAACATCACCTAAAACCATTTTGCTGTCTTCACAGTGATGTTGTTGTCATGATCTTCTGCTCTAATAAAACTGCCCTTAAAAAAAAAAAGTGTTTTCTCTACTCTTTTCAGCAGTGAATTCATCATCTATCTACAGGGTCTACTAGCAATTTATGCAGCTGACTACTCACACTGACGTCTCTGTACTCCAACACCACATCTGGACACGGCCATCTCATGTGGTGTCTCAGCAGTGTCTCAAAAAACAATGCGTTCCTATAAAGAGTAGCCATTTTCTCGGCCAGGTCCTCTTTGCTCCCCTATTTCCTAATGGGACATCCAGATACTCCCACTCAAAACCATATTTTCCTTTTCTGTAATCAGGAAACCGTCTCCTATTCTCTGGCTTGGAGCCTTTTTCTTGGTGGTCTCCTGCCCAGACCACTTTCATCACCACTTCCATCTCAAAAACCTACCCGTCCTTTAAAGCTTATGATACGTGAGCCAGAAAACTCTGCTGATCCTTCCAATTTGATGTGATCTTCCAACAGTTAAGCCCTCTGTGTACCTCTCGTCAGTTAGATTTATTTGAGGGATTGTCTTATCTGCCTGATTAGACTTTAAACTTCATGACCAGGGGCCTTATCTTACTCATTTTTGCATTTCTTGCATCACTACATACAACAGGCATTCAGCAAGGTTTTGTTGAATTGGCTTAAAAGCAAATTAATGAATTCTTTAGATCAAATGAGTTGTTTCCAGTTGTACGCATGCAGAATAAATAATACACTGGAAACTTAAGAATGCACTCAACTGGGGGACATAAATGAGTTCATATGAACATCTGGGCACTGCCAAAAATCTCTTTTCTTTCCTGGAACAAGTATTTATGTAACTTTTTATTATGGTATGGAATATTTTAAATATACCTAAAAGTAGAAAGAATAGCATTATGAACCCCCATGAATTATCAGCCAGTTACAACAACTCTCAATATTTTCCCAATCTAATTCTGTCAATTTATCGACCCCGTCCCATTTTTTCCTGCAGTATTTTAAAGCAAACTCCAGACATCATATCATTTCACTTACATATCCCTCAGCAAATATTTCTACCAGATGAAGTTTTGTCTTATAATTTAACCACATGTCAGACCTAATGAAATGAATTCTAATTACTTAATATGATTTAATATCTAGTTTTTGTTCATATGTCCTCAATTTGTTGCAATCATTTTATTCAGAGAATGCTTAATTTAATACTTATAGCCCATTTTAAGGCAATTTAGTGGTAGACATTACCTCTTGATTCTTTTAGCGTATGTGCTGGAAGAGGTTAAGGAAAAAGGAGATACTCAATTTTAGAATTACTTAGTTTCCTTGATTCATTTCCTTCCCTCTTCAGCTACTGCTGTTTTGGATCTTTTTCATTATCATGTTTACAAAACCATGAGAAGGAAAAGAAGGTGGGTGAGAATCTAGTGTCTATTTGTCCCCCCGTATCTTTAGTCTTTCTCTAGAGGAAGACAAGTATTGACACAAGGCTGAAGACGATTATTTCCTAGACTCTCTTACAGTAGATAGCCACAAGACCATGCAACTTTTTGAGCAACAGTGATGTGTGAAATTCCTGGGTAATGTCTCTCACTGGAAAGATGTGTGATGTCTCCTGTCTTACACACCCTTCATAACGGCTTAAATGCAGATGTAGGGTGGTAAGCCATCTGCCACCACGCAGATGATGAGCAGCCCTAAAGGATGCAGAAGCGACCAGATGAAAGAGCCGGGGGCCCTAGTTGACCTCATCAGGAAGAGTTCGCCTGCCAACCTGCAGACCATCAGTTTTAAACTACTGTTATTTTGGTATCTGTTACAACAGCTGTTCGGATATCTTAATTACATTAGAAGGTAAAACTCAACAATGTCTGTATTATAAATCGAACAGAAGTTTTCTAAAAATCTAATGAGAGTTCCTGTTTCCTACATTGTAGTCAAATGTTCTCTGCATATGTTTCCAGTTACTACTAGCTATCATTCTGTCTTGGAGCATGATAATCACCTGACATTGGTTAACTGACTGTATACCACGACAAGCAGCAAAGCAGAAAGACTGGCTAGATATGGTTCCAGGCAAACTTAGTTGAATCCTCCCTGGCCACTCCCTAGCTATGAAGAAGTTATTAGAACTATATGATACTTTAAAGACCTGTAAAATGGGAATAGCAGAGCTCCTGAGAAGATTAATTGGGGAGGGGGGTGGGCGGGTGCCTGGGTGGCTTAGTCAGTTAAGCGTCCGACTTTCGCTTAGGTCATGATCTCGCGGTTCGTGGGTTTGAGCCACTCGTCGGGCTCTGTGCTGACTGCCAGCTCAGAGCCTGGAGCCTATTTCAGAGTCTGTATCTCCCTCTCTCTCTGACCCTCCTCTGCTCATGCTGTCTCTCTCTCTCTCTCTCCTAGAAATAAATAAAAATATTTTTTTAAAAAAGAAGATTAATTAGGGGGAATAAATAAGTTTGTGTATATCAGAGGAGTGAAGACAGTACTTGGCACAAAGAGGTATCCAGAAAAGGTTAACTTCATTTCCTTTGGTTCCCTGCATACATAAGTCACGAGGGTCTGATGATATTTTCCAATAAGCTACTACTGCTGTAGCCATTCAGGGCTCCAGCCCTCGTCCAAACCAGCAAAAGTTATTGGACACTGTAGGGGTCCTGGGATTTACAATGCCAATCTCTTCTTAAAGGTTGTGAAAGAAACCATAAAAAACTTTTGTGGATGAAAACCTTCTCCCAAGGATTATATGGCTGCTTAGAAAGGATGTTGATAAGCGGTGCATTAGTTGGGGGAACACTAGCCAGTAGAGCACACTACCGTCATCTCAGACAATAGAGGTTCCTAGAGCATGAGGCTCTGCTCCATCCAGTTATCCAAGGGTCCAGACTGGCAGAGTCACCGACCTGCCTGATAACATGGGATGGCAGGATTATGTGGGAGGCATTTACAGGCCAGGCCAGGAAGTGATTTCATAACTTCCACTCACATTCCACTATCCATGAGTCTTATGTTGAGACCTAACTGCAAGGGAGGCTGGCAAATATGGTCTAGTGAGTGCCCAGAAAGAAAAAAAGAGAAATGTGGGGAAGAGCTAGAAGCATCTGCCATAAGCGGTTATCCTGAAAGACTTCACTGAACTATTTTATTTAGCTTCAACTTGAATACTAGGAGAATACACTTAGACAAACTGGGCCAAAACTTCTATTAACAATGTCTTACAAAAGTCCTTGTAGGATACAAGAAATGAATTTAAGGAAGATAATTTTTTAAAGAACTGACTAGACAAATATCTCCTAAATGCTCCAAAGCGACATCAGTAAGTAATAATAATCACTTAAAAATGTTTTAATGGCAGAAAACCCAAATTATTTTAGCTAGGAGAAGCCTCAAGCATTGGATCATTTTCCTCCAGGAAAAAAGAAAAACAAGCGCTTTTGCTTAGGGAAGGATCTGAACTTCTAAGGGATTCCCAAGAGTCATTAACTTCACGTTGTCTTTTCCTAAACAATGGTGTCCTAGTTACTGGACGAACAGCACACAGGTGGCCCAGAAACCACACACGCATTGGTCACAGTCACACATGGCAAAACCTGCTAAGAGGCTGCAGACGATTGTGTTTCATCATGATGATATTTCCAGAAATAAAGGGAATTACACATTAATAAAGCAGTGAAACTCTGAGGGTAACCATGACAACTATTGCAAATTTAATAACATTTTATACTCCTCAAGAGTTTTTTTTCTTTTTTCTTTTTTTTGTAATTGCCAAAAAGATTAGACAAATTCTGAGAAGGAGCTGAAAAGCACTTTGTCTCACCTAGTAGCCTTACACTTCTAAAGATGTCACAGCACGTTCGGCACATACTAATACTGACTTTGCAGCAGCCTCTAGAAACACCCTGCCTGCTTCCCGCATGGTTGATTGTGAAAGATGGTCACAGACCAGAGCCCGCAGTTCCGTGTCTTTAAACGATATCTGGTCAGAAAACTAGTTCCCCAAGTCAAGTCCAATTTCATTTGTTTTCTAACATAGAATTCTCACCAGAGCAAACGGTTCTAATGCATGTCTACAGAAGTTTCCAAAGCTTCCTAAATATCTAAATCAGATTTTAGAACATTTTATCTATTTTCTTTTTTAAAGATTGTTATTTTTAAGTAATCTCTACACCCAACATGGGGCTCGAACTCAGAGCCCTGATATCAAGAGTCCCACAGTCTACTGACCAAGCCAGCCCATGCCTCTTAGAACATTTTAAAGAAAGACATAATCTAACTTATGCAGACTTTCAATTTAATCAAATCGCAGTTTTTGTTTTTGTTTTGCTTGTGTTGTGCTGACGCATGAGAAGTCACAAATGGTAAAGATTATTTTAAAGGTTGCCTTCCACCTCTTTCAAGAAGTACACAGGGGCAGCTGGGTGGCTCAGTCAGTTGGTTAAGAGTGTGACTTCGGCTCAGCTCATGATCTTGTGATTTGTGAGTTCAAGCCCCACATCGGGCTCTGTACTGACAGCTCAGAGCCTGGAGCCTGCTTCGGAATCTGTGTCTCCCTCTCTCTCTGCCCTTCCCCTGCTCACATTCTGTCTCTCTCTCTCTCAAAAATAAGTAAACATTAAAAAAAATTTGTTTAAGTGCACAAGCAAGTTACTTCTTTTTTTAATCAATTTTCCTGCATATTCTCCTATGATCCATACTTATTAGGTACAGATTAACATTGAGATCCATAAAGATAACTCATTCCAGGTGACAGTACATTAAGTGGCAGAACACCAGAAGGCATTCTTGTGTAGCTGGAGAAGCTTCCGACCCTGCTAAGCGCATATGTCAGAAATAGTGCCTCTTTCGCTGGGAGAAAATGAAGGTCACAAGGAAAACTACCTACCCCCCAAGCACTGTTACTTAATCTACTCTTGTTTCTGCCTCAAGAGAAAGATGAACTGGTCCATCCTCCTCTACCTCAAAAACTGCCACATTCATGGGATTTTGTTAGTGCTTCTTGCTGTTCAGGCAGGCTCTTCTTTTCTCTGTGGCTTGTTGCCTTGTAGTTACTTTGCCGCTCCTTGGCACCGTGCCAGTCACTGTCCTTGTCTGATGGGACCAACGTGTGGCCTGGGATCTTCCTTCTTCCCCAAGTGCTTTCCTCCGGGCTCCTCCACCCTCTTTCTCCCCGGGCTGGTCTCCCACACCCGTGACCTTCCTCTCAGTGTTTCCCTTGCAATGTGGGCATTGGCCCAGCCTCCATTCCCAGCCTTCTCCTCCCTCGTAAACCCAGGCTGTCCCTGTCACTTCTTCCCCTCAACCCCAAAGGAGGGGGCCTTCTAAAATGCCACTCTGACCCCGCTTTACCTCTGTTTAAATTCCTTCAACAACCCCCCAAAAGCTAGCAGGATCATCTTCAGTCTCCTTGGCCAGGACACTGAGAGCTTCTGGCTTGGCCCTAGGTCACCGCCAAGTGTCGCTGCCTCCTGGCTCCTCTTCTGTAGTGGGGTCACACTTTATGCAAGTTTGTCAAACACATAGTGGTGTTTCCTGCCACTGCCTATGCCATTCCTCCACCAGGGCTGCCTTTCCTTCCTTTCCCCGTCTGTCTAGTGTCTAAATCGAATCCTCTTCCCCATGCAAACCTTTCCCATGCTTTATTGCTTCTGAAAGATAAAGCCTAAACTAGTTTTTGGTACGTAGGGCTCTCCGAGATCTCAGCCCCTGCTTCCATCTCTAACTCCCCCCTCAGCTATGCCCCATCTTTGACTCCACTCCTGGGCAAGCCAGTTATTCTGAGTCCTTGAACTGAGCACAAATGGAAGTCATTCCCCAAATCCTCACATCTGCTCTAAACTTCCAATTCAGCTCCCCAAAAGTGGTCCCTGGAGCTCATCCCTCTTTTGCCCCTTCTTGGAGCTTTAATGGTCTCTCCTTTGACTGGCTGTTCTTTCTTTAGAAGGACATCAGTGCTCAGAATGGTCTGAGGCACAAGAGGATTCAGCAAATATCTGTAGAGCAAATACCCAGGAAAGGGTTAATCTCCTACTGTGACTCTTCCTCATTCCCTGGGGGAGGCCCAACAATACTGGCCACAACTGAGCATTGGTTTTTTCAGTGCAAAGGACAGAGAGGACCCAGTTTCTTTGTCTTTCTACTCTGAAGAGCCACAGATGTGACTGGAGAGCCTTGGGTGCTGCTCCTGGAGGCCATAATGACTGAGGGATGCTGGGGGTTACCTGCCACGATGTAGAGGGGTCAAGCACATCTCCAACCCTCCATGGGTCCTGGGGTTCCCGCAGGGTGGGGGAGACCTAGGGTCGGCCCAGAAGGATAAAGACCTTTAGGTTTCAGTCCATGTACTGAACTGTATAATTGAAATTATCCAAGTAATTATGTGGATTAGAGAGATTTCTAAGTACAGCCCCCTGCCCTCCACCAAATCTATGACATTCCATGACAGAATGCCTTGTATATAAAAATATCCATTGGCATGTGACTCCTCCCTCCTGGTCAACAGAGCAGGAAGAGTAATTCCCTTATGAAACAATTGTGATTCTTCCCAGTCCTCTTCTGCATTTTTCTGATTATACCTGAAGGAATTTTCTTACGGAATCCTTTCTCTTTCCCTACTTTCCCCACTTCTTGCCCACTTACCAAGAGAAAGACTTTCCTTGCCTTCCCCTTAACCTCTTAAATTCTCTAACCCTCAGTTTCCACTTCCGTGAAATAGAAATAATAATAGGGTTGAGAGAATTAAGTAGACAACAGGTAAAATTGCTTAGCACAGCAAGAGAGAGGAGTGTGATGCATGTCAGCTGTGATCAGTGTCTTTTATATTGCATTTAGGAGTGACAAACAGAAGAAAATGCAAGAGATAAATCCCTATTGAGGAAAAGAAAAGTTGTAAGTCTTCTCATGCAATTAACATATAAAGCCAGAAACATCAACGTCTTGGTCCCCTCTAAAATAACCAGAACAGGAGGCGCCTCAGTGACTCCGTCGGTTAAGCATCCAACTCTTGATTTTGGCTCAGGTCATGATCTCACAGTTTGTGAGTTTGAACCCTGCGTTGGGCTTTGTGCTGCTGATACGGAGCCTGCTTGGGATTCTCTCTCTCTCCCCTCCTCACTCTGTGCCCCTCCCCCACTCTTTCTCTTTCTTAAAATAAATAAATTAATTAAATTAAATAACTGGAACTGTTCTTCTGAATTGCTATCCTAACCATCTAATCAATACTAAGTCATGTGGCGCACACAGAGAGAGCTCTGAGGAACTGACACCCTAGAAGTCATATCTAATTCTTTTCTAGTTCTACAATGTGTATTCTACCTATTCCTCAAAAGGACACAGCGGCTTGTAGTAAAATGCTCAGGGTAAGTGGAAATCAACAGAAAATGAAGAATCAGACCAAAAAAGTACAGCATTTCAGAAAGGAGAGAAAATTGTATTGGAAGCCGCAAATGAGCTGGCTTCTTTTTTTCCCAACTTTTTTTGGCCACTGTGTTCGATTCCAATATTATGGTAGAAATGCCTGAAGAACTGTCAACATTCAATTCAGCTCAAGCATCCTTGGCTATCTCCCAGCTTAGAAATGGAAGGTCCTGGTTCTGCCTGATGCAGGCCTCGGGCCACACAGGAAGTCACAGAGCACAGAGGGACCTGGCTTCAGGAGACAGGGGAGCTGCCCAGACCTGTCCTGGGTCTCAGCTGATAACTGCCCTTCATCCAGCTGTGACTGGGCCTATGCTGTGACAGAGGCCAGAAGTCCCTGTTTAACCAAACAATTCAAGTGACATAGTCACGGCAACACTGGCATGTGGTGAGAGTGACCGTATCCAGCCTGGCTTGGTCCCTCACCACACAGGGGACAGGAGTCTTCAGGGAGGCCTGGCCAAGTGAGAACAGATATCCTGACATCCACAAATGTCTGAAAATCCCACAGATGGAATTTTCAAATAAGTGATAGTATAAACCTCACAGAAGGAGGCATTGCCAGCACGAGGTTCCAGAATGTTTTACTGAGCACTCTGGAGAAAGCCACATATGAAAAAGTGCATCACAGTTAACAACAAAAAGATGGCCTACAAGATGCGCCAGCCTGGAGATGAATCCCTTTCCTAACATTGAAAAGCAAAAAAGAAAAAAAAAAGATTTATTTTTTAAAATTTTTAAAAAGTTTTTAATTCCATTTAGTTTTAGGTATACAATACAGTGAGGCAATACTCTGCTCCCTACTCCCACACATCACGCTGTGCTCATCACAAGTGCTTAACACACTTCTTTCAATCCCCATCATCTATTTCACCTATCCCCCACCCACTTCCCCTCTGCTATTCATCAGTTTGTTCTCTATAATTAAGAATCAGCTTCTTGATTTCCCTCTCTCTTTGCCTTTGCTTGTTTGTTTTGTTTCTTAAATTCCACATATGAGTGAAATCATATGGTATTTGTCTTTCTCTGACTGACTTATTTTACTTAGCATTATACTCTCTAGATCCCTCCATGTCATTGCAAATGGCAAGATTTCATCCTTTTTATGGCTGAATAATATTCCAGTGTGTGTGTGTGTGTGTGTGTGTGTGTGTGTATACATTCCATTGTACATACATACATTAT
>NW_027532015.1:8965771-8980619 GCF_008692635.1 Crocuta crocuta
TACACATACACCACTTCTTCTTTATCCATTCATCAATTGTTGGACACTTAAGCTGCTTCCATATCCTAGCTATTGTAAATAATGCCGCTATAAACACAAAGGCGCATGTATCCCATTGAATTGGGTTTTGTATTCTTTAAATAAATACCTAGGAGTGCGATTCCTGGGTCATAGGGTAGTTCTATTTTTAACTTTTTGACAAACCTCCATGCTGTTTTCCATCAGTTTGCATTCCCACCAGCCAATACTCTAGAGAGTATTTCTTTTTCACCACAGCCTCACCAACACCTATTGTTTCTTCTGTTCCTTTTTAGCCATTCTGACAGGTGTGAGGTGAGATCTCACTTAGTTTTGATTTGCATTTCCCTGATGGTAAGTGATGAACATCTTTTCATGTGTCTGTTGGCCATCTAGATGTCTTCTTTGGAGAAATATCTGTTCATGCCTTCTGTCCATTTTTATCGGATTATTTGTTTTTTAGCTGTTGAGTTTTGTAATTGTTTATATATTTTGGACACTAACCCTTCATTGTATATGTCATTTGCAAGCATCTTCTTCCATTCAGTAGGCTGTCTTTTAGTTTTTTGATTGTTTCCTTTGCTGTGCAGAAGCTTTTTTACTTAACGAAATTTCAATAGTTTATTTTTGCTTTGTCTCCCTTGCCTCAGAAGACATACCTAGAAAAAGTTGGTAAGGCTAATGTTGAAAGGGGTTACTGCCTGGGTTCTCTTCTAGGATTTTTATGGTTTTTGGTCTCACATTAGAACTGAAAAAGATGAGTTTAAATTTACATATGTATGCCAATGAAGTGTTGCTCCGGAAGAATTTTCTGCATTTCCAACTGATGACCCTCCTTCTGGTGAGGATCTATGTAGTGCATGGGAACACTAAATGCGGCATCAGAGAAGTGGCAAGAGCTCACATTCACAAAAAGGAGCATGCCAGCAACAGGAGATACAACATCATTTCCACTATTAAATTCTAGGAGAGTACTGACTGCAGAGGTATTTTTCAAAAAAAATACCGAGTAGACTAATAGGAAATATCTGCAGAGTGATTTTGCAGAACCTGCAGTTCAGACGGGCAGAAAGTGCCTGCAGTCCTCTAGGTCTGATTTGTACTCAGGCCCCGGGCAGAATGGTAGAATGTCTTGGACACATTTTTAACTTCTGAGTCTCAGCTCCTCATGTGTGAAATAGTGAAAATAGTTCCTACCACTCAGGGTCACTCTGAAGAGATAATGAGAGAGTGTAAGTAAGTGGCTGGCCCATGACAGGCATTTAGCAAAGATTTGCCTTCCATCCCCCATATGTTGCTTATACAAATCTTCACTACTCCTTGGATAGATGTATGGACTTTCATATTCATACTCTAATATTTCATAAACACGGATGAATCACAGGTCATCTATTTGCACTCTTCTTCGATTACCTCGCCCCCTAGATCATGAGCTCCACACGAGAGGGGCTCTTCCTATTTCCTTCCAGTGTAAGTGGTAAGGAGCATATCGCATATGGCACACGTTCCATCAGTATTTGTTGTAGGAAGGAAAGAAGACTTTTTTTTTTTAGCGAGGACTTATTAATATGGTCTAAGAGTGTTGCTTTTTGGTGACCAGCTTGAAGCACACGTGTGGCTTCAGAGACTGTCCGGAGAGGATGGTTGACTGGTGCTCTGGAATATCAACATTAGATGTTCTGAACGTCCATAGACTCCTCAGATTAAATCTGCTTTCCCTCCAGCACCAGCATTCAAGTGAAAAGTTTTAAATGACTCAAAAATTGATGTTATTGCTTTTATGTTCTTTCGAACTACAAATTTTCAACAGTATAGTCTATTTATCACCGTAAATGCACAGCCATTCAGTTTCAAAACAGAACCAGGACAGATTATGAGCTAGCCTTGAAAATTAATTACCGCTTATATAACAAAATTTTTGTGGTAAAAATGTGTTCTCGGTTCCAAATGACTAGCTCATGAATGAACTTTAAAAACCTAAACCATTTGTACTTCAGGGTTTTGTACAACACACTGATGAAATACTATGAAAGTTGTACCTTTATAATGTCATTAATGAAAAAAAATTTAGTCTAAAGTAAAATATCTTGTCTCTGTTTTTCCTTCCTTCTTTCCTCCCTCCCTCCCTCCCTATCCCCTCTCCGAGTTCCCCAAACACACTTTAAAAAAATCCTCTATATTCCAAGCTGCATTGGCAGAAAAGGCTCCAAAAAAGTGTTAAGACTGTGACTCACCTCATTGTAATTCTGCTTATAGAATTTATGGAAAAGGAATGAAATCCAAGAAAATAAAATAAAACTTTAAAAATCCCACTGATAAGCAAAAATCCTTTCTGTAGGAAATAAGGTTATATAAAAAGATTTATATTTTGTTTCATATAACTCAGAGGAAACCCATATCCCCTGTTAACTGCCACCTCTAATTAGTTACAGACCATTTAACTCCGTAAATATTTTCAAGGATTAATGATAATTGACACATGTGCTATGCTTTTAATCTTTTAAGAAATGTTAATACTGATTCATTTTTCCTAGAATCTTGGGATGGTGCCAGTATTTTATCCCAGTCGAAAAAGAGGCAGAGATGCCACTTTATAACCAACCCCTCAATGGTGAAGTCAGCTTGGTTATGCACATCTGCCCGGGTCTGTCTCTTTACTACACCCTCCACTTAGCTCAGCTCCAGCCATTGCCAGGGTGACTTCCCTCTTTGTGTTCTTCCACTCACCACTTTCAGTGAACCCCAAGGAAGCCTAAAGAAAGATGACTTCGAGGATTCTCAAAACTTGGCTGTGCTTCAGAACACGTGAGGCAACATTACAAAGAATATAGATGGCGCATGGGCCTCATCCCATAAGAATCCATAAGAACTTCTGAGCATGAGAGTTGGGCCAACCAGCATTGACCAACCTTAGTGTAACTTTAATGGCATGGAAACAGGACAGCGTTATTCAGACCTCTAACAAATGGAGTTGACTTTTAAAGGAAGAGAGGAGTTTTTGATGGGGATACGTAAAGGTCAACCTGATTGGGCCGCAGGGCCCCCAGGTATTTGATTAAACATTATTCTGGATGTGTCTGTGAGGGTGTTTCTGGATGAGATGAACACCTGAATCAATAGGCTGAGCAAAGCCGACTGTCCTCCCCAAGGGGGGTAGGAGTCATATAATTCACTGAAGGCCTAATTAAAATAACAGGATGAAGAAAGGAGAATTTCCTCTCTCTTCCCAACTGCCTTCCTTCTAGGACATGGGTTTTCTCCTGCCTTTCGACTCAGACTTGGACTAGAACCTGAGCCATCAGCTTTCCTGCTCCTCAGGCCTTTGGACTGAAACCGTATCATTGGCTCTCCTAGGTCTCCAGCTTGTAGATCTTGGGATTTCTCAGGCTCTATAATCATGTGAGCCAATCCCTCATATGTGTACACACACACACACACACACACACACACACACACCCTACTGATTCTGTTTCTCTGGAGAGCCCTGACTAACACAGGTTCACATTTCTTTCAGCTATGTGTGCTAGGAGAAATATATATAAGGTACACAGACAATGTTTGAGAGATCTTTTACAACAAGAAGACAAGGAAGCAGAGGGCAAAGTGCCATCAATGTTAGACTAAAGGCTGAGCAAGTCTCTACCTGGGGCTTTGGAAAAAAGGCTCCTGTTCAATTGGGAGGAGCTGTGCACGGGTGCAGAGTGAAGTTATTATATAAGATGCTTTACATTCTATTCACCTACACGTAAAATCATCTCATATGGTTCTGAAAAATAAGAGGGTGAGACAGTGAATATAGTTTAAAGGTGAAGGTATTGTCTATATTGAACAATGATAAGCTCTCCCATTTTCTTCGTACCTAAAATGTTTACTGAAAAGCTAAAAGAAAAAAAAAACATCCTCAGGAAGAGAAAGGCAGTGCTGAGGGCCAAAGTGAGCAGGACACAAGGAAATAGGATTCTCAGGGCGTCAAAAGCCCATTGCCTGGGCCTTCTGTTTTTAGTTTGTCTCTTGGTTTCCTGTGAGCTGTGATCTATGATATTAAGAACCAGAAGTCATGATGTTCTTTCTGGCTGATGTGCCCTCCTGCATTTTCCTCTTTTTCCCACCCTTTTTCAGTCTCTCTCTCTCTTTCATATTTTCTTCATTTAAGCAACTGATAAATGTTTTAGTAAATACAATAAAATCAGTCATGTTAATATGATGAGGCGTAAACTAGGGATGAGGACTATTTAGGAAAATGTGCTCCACGACAGAAACATTTAAAAGTGAAAAAAAGGTATGGAACTGAAATTTAAAACAAATCACCTAAATATAGACAGGTAAAGAAAATAGGGCAAGATAACGGCAACATTCTGAGCTATTCCTATGCCAGAACTTTTCAAACACACTTACCAAGCACAGGCAACTGGGAAAGAAAAAATTCACAAGTGAATAATTTAGCATATAACCCTCAGCAAAATTCTAATGAAAAATCACCAAGCTGGATTTCAACATAAATAGTTGCTTACAAAACCTGTTTTGCAAATATGTTACTGGTTTTAATGTAAGTTGCTGCATAAAATGTGAACAGTTTTACAACAACTATATTCTATAATTTAGACTTGTATGGCTTACTTATGTAACTCTACAAAATGATGAGTCTGGAAGGTTTGAGTTTATAAGGGAAAAATGCCTTCATTTCAGTGATTCCAGTTTAAACTTACAGAAATATCAGATCACTTATGGAAAAATCCCAGATGAAGTAAAAAGGAATGTTCTGGGAAGTTGCCATTGACAGTATGTTGCCCTGATCTTATAGATGTCTGTTTCCCAGGATTATTTAGTGAGGATTATCGGTATTTTAGAAATAAGGACAGAGGTCTTTAACAGTCTCATCAGAGAGTTCTAACGGGACTGAATTTTTGTTTTTAATGAAGTATCCAATCTAATTTTGTACAAAAATCTGAGAGCTGGCTTCAACAAACTAATGAAGAAGGAAGATAATTAATTAAGAATGAATTAAGAGAGTATGACTTGTTCCCCACTGTTCTTCCAACATCCCACCTTACTGCCCTGATCTTGGACTGTCTCTGCTACCCATGATTGTAGAAGTGAGGTGACAGGAGGAGAACCTGAGAGGGACCTTTCCAAATCATATGAATCCAGGAGCCTGATCTCTGACTTCCAAATAAGGTTAAAGCACAGCTTCATTCACAGATCCTGAAATGTCAGCCAACTTCACCAGCATGAGAAGCGCAATCAAAAAAAGACACTGTGCACCAACAGAAATACATCACTCATGAAAATGGAAAGCCATATAGCAACAACTGATGTCAATGGCGATGAACGTTTTTAAACAACTACAATAGACGATGCACTCTCGGTGTGCATACTGAGATAAAGGAACACTGTCCTCCTAGAACCGAAATCTGGTGAGTTGGAATCCTATCAACTGGGTAGCAAACTGCATACAGAGAGCTAGCTCTTCTTACCGTCTTTTCTTTATCCACTAAACACCATTTTGACCCCCATTTACAGCTTACCCTTCATTTTAAACTCCCGTCTCCTTATTTACACTTGGGCCCTTCGACCATCTTCCTTTCCTCCAGTGAATGTTTCAAACAAAAACACCTAAGAGAAACAACGTTGGGGTGCCAGTTTTCACCATTACCTAATTTTTCCAACCTGTTACAAAGTGCAGCTCATAAAATCCAGAAGGAGCATCATTCCCTGTGTATGTTAAACACTCGTGCTAAACCAATACCAAGCTAAGGAGCCCAGTTTCGACAATGCTGCGAATACCATTCTGGAAACTGCTTGTGAAATGGCACTCCTTGAAGGCCCATATTTCACTTGCTTGGCAAAACTCCCTTTCAAGGTCATTTCCAAATGCTCGTCTTGTGCCGAGCAGCATGCGTGGAGCAGCACTAGCATGGCACCAGGTCAATCCATTAGTCATTGCTGGAGTGAGCCTTCTGTGGAGAGGCAGCTTGCTTCAAAGTCAGATGGGCTTTTGAGAAGCACGCCAGGAAAACTTTCAGATTTGAAATGTTACAGAAAAGAAGGTCACAATATCTTCTAATTGCCTACTATCCTTGCAGAAGGTTGCTTTTCATATTTTTATGCAAATATTAATATCTGCTCAGTGTGAAAACCAGGTTAAAAAATGTGGTGAGCGAGTTTGCGCATATGTCTTCAATTGAGCAGAGCGCTGAGTGCCAGACTTCAACCAGGCTGATCAGACTGCAGGTCTGTGTCAAAGCCTGAAGTGGTGGAATCTAGTTGCTATGGCTGCAAATTAAACAAATAAATGAGACACTGTGGAATGCAGCAAAATATCTGTGGTCCGATTAGTTCATATTTGCCATATGTGTGAATATTAGCAGTCGAATTCTGAGTTGAAGTAAAGTTCTTTACAAAAGGTGCAAGTGAGAGGAAATGCTGAAAAATAATAAGGGAGATGAGAATTCTATGTCCAAGGATAAATATCTGACCTTTTATATAAACTTTTAAGGAATTTCATTAACTTTTGTGTTAGGAGTATATACAAATTCGGTGTTGCTAAAAATAAAAGATTTCCACCCCAGAATTTTTCCTTGCAGCTTTAGACAGGGTTTGACGCTGGCCTATTACTTAGTGTATCAGAGTAAGTTAAAGTCATTAGCTCTAGGGAAAGTTAATCTTCTCCGTAAGATTCCTATCATATCCTATTTGACGGGACTGACATTTATCAAGCCTATTATGTGGCCAGCATTGTGCTATTTGCTTCCACGCCAATCTCAGGAATTCCCGCAACAAGCTGTAAGTTCCCCACCAGTAGGATTCAGTAGGGAAATTTAAAAAGGCTGAGTTCTATTCTGACTAACCTCTTAAATCACTTACACTAAATCCTTTTCACAGAATGAGAATAAAACAGAGAAAACTCGAGAGGTCATTTGATTCAGTTCCCCTTTCCAGGTGGCTCGCATGTCTGCATCTATCAGGAGAGCTACATACAGAAAGAGTGGCTTTTGGGGTTACCCGGGTGTGAGGAAGAGAAGAAAACAAAAAAGACGCTCTATCAGGTGTGTGGAAGCAGCATAGATATAGAAAGGGATGTTTTCTAACTTCAATCTTTTTATCGTAACACATACAGATAGTAGCAGTGTGAGGAAGGGCACTTGGACACAGATTATAAGATAATTTGATATATTTCCAGGTCACACAGATAAATGTATTTGATAAGGATGAAAGGGGTTGCCTTAAGGGGAAGCATTTCCACCCGTCACGGCTAATCCTTGCAACTAGGTTGAAACATGTCTTAATTAGATCATTAAGGGCAAGAAAATTCTCTGGATATGCATATGGTAGGACAATAGGCAAAAGTCACCCTTGCTTAGATGAAAAAGAAAATAATCGCAAATGCCAGGAATGTTTATCAGTGTCTTGATGAAATATGTTTGTGAAATATAATGACATTTCACATTGAAAGGCATCTCTTCACCAGAGGTTAACAAAGCTCTACAGAGAGAGAGGCCCTGGATACAATAAGCATGATGGGGTTGGTCAGCTCAGCATTCTCCTTCCAGCTAGGGTACTAGCTAGCTCTGTGAGCCTGGACAAGTTATTATACTGGACGCCTGAAGGCCAGCAGGTACGGTTCTTTGGTGGAAAAGGGGAAGACTGATTTTAAAATTATAAGCCACTGAGCTTGACAAGGATGCTGTAAGGTTCTAAAATGGGTCACTGAAGGACGGAGGTATGAAACATAGAGAATTACATGGTGATCCTAGGTACTGGCCTAAGCTCACTTAGAGAAAATAATCTTATTTCCTATTCAGAAAGTGTTATCAGACTCGGAGAGTAAGGAAATATGATAGAAATGCACTCACCCCGTCATCATTCATTCATTCTTACAAAAATCTTTTCTGAGACCTACTATGTGCCATGTACCAATCCAGAAAATGAGACTATGGGAGGAAGCTAAGAGCGTGCGCCTGCTCTTAATGAACATCCGGTTCCAGACTAATGTAATAATATACTACAAGTAAAGCATAATGGATACTATAAGAGAGGCACATGTGTGGTAGAGACTCATAAAGAAGGGGTGCTCACCTCTATGATATAAAGGGAGAGTTGATGCATGAGTGGACTTGGAGGAAAAGGGGGGTTTTGAGAGGGAAATGAGGACTGGGTGGACACTCAGTCTCGGAATGTCCTGGAGGGCAGGTCTCATTGCCATTCTGTATGAGCCACAGATTGGCAGAGGGGAACACTAGAGACTTCCTGGAGAAGCTTCACTTGGACAAGAGGTATATAAATAGGCTCAGGGAAGTTAGCCAGTATTTCTAAAAGACCAGGCATTTTGTGGAAAAATTTGGTAGTTTAGGTTCAGATTCATACAGGAATAAAAAACTGGCTTGAACACTTTCTAGTGGGATTTTACAGTCTTTCCTTGCTTTCCCTTAATCATTTTTCAGCCTGAGTTGGATAAAGCAGCATGAGATGAGATGAGGATTCGTGTGATCTTCAAGATTTGGTGCCAACGGAAGGATTTTGGACAATGCTTCTGGACCCTCAGAAAAGTTTCTTTTCCCATTTTATCTAAATGGGACCAAGGCAATGACCCCTTGGGATGTCTAGATATCTAGAATCAGTCAACTTGGGAAAAATCAACACCTATCCTTCGAAGGTGAGCTTTGTCCCCAAGCTACCATCCACTTGGTACCAACACCATCTTATAAACCCTTTTCCTCACAAGTCCTCTTGTTCAAGGACTCTCTCTCCACTAGACATATTGCATTAATTTCCTGTTTCTCTATTATCCTTGGACATGGTGATAATTTTCAGTAGCCTATCCCTTCTGCCACCACATATGTAGTTTTTATCTAAATACCTGTCTTGACCAGAGGAATCAACCATCCTCTCTGAGCACGGTTATGAGATGGTTAAAATATATTGCTCTGAAAAATCAATTATTTTGTTACTGACTATACTTACATTGGTAGCCTCCAAAGGAGCTTCAATTCAATGGCACAAACTTAGGCTTCTCAATTCAAAACAGAGTTTTATAAATCAATATTATTAAATTCTGATATATTCATTTAATGATCCTCAACATCTTAGTACTGTCGCTTCCCCAGAGCCCATGCTGTTTTCCAGTTGAGTTTAACAAGATGCAATTCACTATGAATACACCTAAGAGTCCTACATTTTGTATATAAAAAACAAAAATAATGACTACAAATATTATCCAAACCACCCACTGGTCAGGTAAAAATGATGTGGAAGTTTCAGTGTGTTGTATAATGAAACTTCCATAAAGAGTTAATGAAGCTTGGACAACACTAATAGGCCAAATTGCTCCCTGTGCTCTTGCCAAATCACATGAAACTATAAAAACGAATCTAGACAAGCTGAAGCCTAGTCAGGGGAGACTAAGCATGATGGTAAAGGACCTGTATATCATTTTTTCAATAAACGTTTACTGAGTGTGTGGTAATGCCAGAGAGTATGGTAGATTCTGGAGGAAAAGAAGAAAGGAAAAAAAAACAACAGTTGCTGCCCTTTATGGCCTCATATCCCATTAGGGGAATAAACAAGTAAATAAGCACCAATCAAATAATGAGAAAAGTGAAATCATAGGTGTTGAACAAAGGTCAGGAACTCCCTGAATGCAGGGAGAAGCGACCCATTCAGATACCTAGGAGGCTTGGGACCACTTCATTCACAGGTGGTGTCTGAGAAGGGAATGGGGCAACGAACCATCAAGACTTCAGCTCTTCTAGAAAGGTTACTGAGGCATCAATGCAGGGTAAGTCCCGGTGAGGAGAGAGTGGGGAGGCAGGGAGATAAGAGATGAGCCCATTGCCCCAGTTCAGCTGAGAGATGATGAAGCCTTTAACTAAAGCCGGGATGGTGGAGAAGAGGAGGCTGGGGCAGCTTTGGCAACTACTTTGGACACACATCTAATAGGACTTGTCAACTAACTGCGAGGGATGTGGTATAAAGGGGGAGCTTTTAGATGCTTCAGCCATGATTGAAGTGGCAACATGAGACAAGTAACAAGACTGAGGGAAGGGGTTAAGGTAATGAGGGGAGGGGTTAACGTAATGAATTTGTTACAGTATGTTCATCTTAAGGTCCTTGGGTCAAATGCTTTGTGTGATGCCCCTTAGAAGATGGAACAGGAAGAACCAACTTGGAATGACCAACATTTAAGAGAGACTGAAGTTATGGAGAAAAGCGAGATCCTCTTGGAAGAGAACATGAGGAGAACAATGACGACTGGTATTTGAATCCTGCAGAATGGATGAATGGACTGGGCCGATTTGGGCTGGAGGAAGGTACGGAAGGCTCAGTTCCTTATGAGGTCTTTGCTAAGCTGAAACTCCATGGTCTTGGTCCGCTGTTTGAAGCTCCATCGTCGGAGATGCTCAAGTAGAGACTTAAAGGGAATCTGCTAAGATACTGTTCAGGTAACTTGGGTGTCACCTGGTGTATGGACCTGAAGGCCTTTAGAATCACTTCCCAAGTTTGAAGATGGGGATCCTGTGCCTCTATGATCAAAAATGCAGCTTTGTGTTTCCACTACACTTTCTTTGGCAGCTATCGCTGATGCTTGCCGAGGTTGGAGCTTCAATTAAAAGGGAACTGGAAAGGATATGGGGATGGACTTCAGCCAAGGAGTTGGGTCTGTGGCTAATGAATGATCTGTTTGTGGGAATGAAGAAGGAAGCCAGTTCCTAAGGCAACACCTTCAGGTCTGGCCCTTCCTCTCCCCCAGCTATGAGGAACTAAGGGCAAATGAATGGGAAACATATGAATGAAGTTTACTTTGAAATATCTATGGATTTAAGGATTAGGGGTAAAAGAACTCAAGTAAACCACACTTTGGGTTTTGCTGACCCCAAAATATCTGCATATAATTTATAGACCTTTTGATGAACTCCAACTACTGCTGGACCTGCTCCTCTATTCAGTGGAGCACGAAAAAGGGCAGGCTATATAAGCCAAATAATATTAGCCTCGAATTCTACCCTTATGTGGAAAATTAGTTGTACAAAGGAATTTGTGATCAGAAAATTGCTTTAAAAAGCCATGGTCTATTACCCTAGAGAAAAAAAAAAAAAACACAACTAATACCCAGACAAAATAATCAATATATGGAAGAACTTTTCAATATATTTGACCCAGGCTACTACATGCCTGGTCTGTAACTCTCAGATGTTCCAGGGACCACGGTGTGTTCTTTGGACATCATTTCTTTTTTTTTTTTTTTAAGTGTTTATTTATTTTTGAAGGAAAGTGAGACAGAGCGTGAGGAGGGGAGGGGCAGACAGAGAGGGAGGCACAGAATCTGAAGCAGACTCCAGGCTCTGAGCTGTCAGCACAGAGCTCGATGTGGGGCTTGAACTCACAAACTGCGAGATCATGACCTGAGCTGAAATCAGTTGCTTAACTGAGCCAACCAGGCACCCCATCAGAAAATTGCTTCAAAAAGCCATGGTCTATTACCCTAGAGAGAAAAAAAACCCACAACTAATACCCAGACAAAACAATCAATATATGGAAGAACTTTTCAATAAATTTGACCCAGGATACTATGTGCCTGGTCTGTAACTCTCAGATGTTCCAGGGACCACGATGTGTTCTTCGGACATCATTTCAGGCCTTCTCAGGCAGTAGCAGCAATATAAGTACCAACTGACAAGATCCTCAGAGAGGAGAGCGAGTCACGTATATAAGATTTTACTGCAGTGCAGCTGAGGTTGAAGAGTGAAGTAAAATACAAGTTAGGAAAGAAGCGAATGGTTTGGTATGTATTCTGTCAACTATCATGAAAAGGAAAAGACCAAGAGTAGGAAAAAAGGACAAGAGAAAACATAGACATAGAATATTGATAAAATTCATTCATTCATACCACAAACGCTCATTGATTTCCACTATGTAGAGGCACTGTTTGAGGTGTTTGGGATAAACGAGTAACAGAAACAAGGATCCCTGCTCTTAGGAAAGTTATATTCTAGCAGGAGAGGATGGACAGTAAGCCATAAATACAACATGTAAGTAAAGCCATATAATATGTCAAGGATGGTAAGTGCCAGGAAGGGGACAGCAGGGACAGTGAGGGGACTCTGGGGACATAGGGGTAGTTGGCAATACTTAATAAATAGGCTGCTCAGAGTAGGCCTTACTGAGAAAGTGAGATTGAGCCCATGAAAATTCACAAGGAGAAATCGATGATCAATAAAATTGGACATGGAAAATCATACACATGAGAACCATAGGCAGTAACTCTAAAAGTATCTGCCTCCTTGTGGATGGAGCTCCCCTTCTTGTTCCTGGGTCTTTGGGTCTTATCTGTTTTCTTTGGGGGGTCCATGGGGAGTCTTAGAAAGTGGTTCCCAAGAAATTTCTGACCTCTGTTCCAGTCTTACTTTTATTTTTGAAAACTTGTAGATATCTTCCAGTTACTTTAGAATATATTAGGAAAAGGAGAAAGCTCAGCTTTATTCATATGAAAAACAAGATCGTCTTCTTTTGACCAAAAGCTTATTTTATGAAATATCCAATATCAGGGTGGCTCCACCCTCCACGGGTCATGAAATGGATAATCTGTGTGGCCCAGAACTGGAAACTTTCCATAAGTTGTGTTATTTAACAAAAGAATAAATCAAAATCTGAGTTCCTGCAAAACCAATGATCATCCAAGCAGTATTTAATGCCTTCTCTTCTGAGACAGATGTATAAAAACTTCAGTAATTACCAAATGTCAAAATAATATTGAACGGAATAACTAGTTGCCTAAATTAAGGTTCTCTTAAGGATCAGTGACATACACCAAGAACAACTGACAAATCAAGCATGAAGAGAGGTGGGGTTTATTTTTGTATCTCCTTATTAATTATATGGGGAATGAACAACCGCTGTGATTATAAGAATATCTAGGTCATGTATGCTTAAAGATCTGCAATAATAATAATAATAATAATAACCAAACTTCTGCAGTGCTTGGCATTCTCAAAGCATTTTGTAAACATTAATTAGGTCTTCACTAAGCACAGACACTGTCTCATTGTTGGCTCTTCCTGGTAGAGCATCGCTGAGAATCTGCAATCTTTCTAGAGTTTAAATATTCATTTATTTATTGCTTTTAATGTATATTTACTCCATGGACAATGCTTTAAACTTATAATCAGCAGAAGAGAAAGGTTCAGGGATCTATTTTTGCAACCAAGGAAGAGGCCAGAATAACAACAGTGCTTCTCCCCGTCAGAGTGAACACAGCCTCCTGAGGAACACTCTGTTGGCTGGTGAACCGTTTTCTTACTCCTCTTCCTCCACCTCAAATGTGCCGTTTCTCTCTTTTAAAAGAGTAAGTATTTTTCTCCTCCTGTAACCGCACAGTGCGTAGCAGGCTTCTTTGCATTTAGCGGGTTTTCAATAACTGTTTTCTAGATTGAACTAAATCAGAGCTCAGCTCCCACAGGTTGTAGCGACACAGAACCCAACCACAACAGTCCATGACCGTTCGAATTACATTTTGAAAACGGATTCATTTTGAGGATATCACTTATAGTTTTCTCTTGTCTGATCATCAGTGGACTAAGGATAGAAAGGCGGTAGGGGGAGATAAATGTAAACATGACATTCTTCCAAGTTTCAAAAGCAAACATACAAATACCCTTTTTATCACTAATACTTAGTGAAGGCCTAATGGGCATCATGTGCTGTTCCAATTGCTGGAAATACAAAAATAAATAGGGCTACAAGCATAGAACGGTTTTTGATTTTGGATACTGAAGTGACTCCAGCTAAATGTTTTATATTTTATATTTTTAATTGTAATAAATTAAAATTGTGTTGGGGCGCCTGGGCGGCTCAGTTGGTTGTGCTTCCAACTTCAGCTCAGGTCATGATCTCACTGTTTGTGGGTTCAAGCCCCGCATCGGGCTCTGTGCTGACAGCTCGGAGCCTGGAGCCTACTTCAGATTCTGTGTCTCCCTCTCCCTCTCTTCCCCAATCCTGCCTGCACTTTCTCTCTCTCTCTCTCTCTCTCAAAAATAAATACACATTAAAAAAAATTTTTTTTAATAAAATAAAACTGTGTGTGTGTGCATGTGGTATTTAGAGGTAAGCTAGTGGTTGCACTAGTGAGGCGGTATTGTTGCAACTCATCTATTTTTCCGTTTCCTCTTCTCTTCAAAAAAGATTCTAAGATTGCTTGCTGAGAGAAAAGAAGCAGACAACAGAAAGGAAGAGACGGGATACTTCCCTTTAGTTCCAATCCTGTCTAATTTGGGGTATTTTACTGTAAATCAAAAGGAAAGTCCTGTGAATTTCAGACCCTGCGAGTCTGTTTTCTAACTAATTTTGTGCTGGGCAGTTGAGTGCTGTAAATTCAAGGCTGACTTGGTGATGTCTTCTGAAATGGTGCCATGACAGACTTAAAAAACTGCATCTCAGTTTTGTGGTTCAGGGCTCTGGATCCCAAGAGATTATGCTGAGACTCTTCAAACAATGAGTGTGATTCTACGTGTAAGAAAAGAGTACATCGACTTTTGGAATTCTTACAGTTATAAAACTCTAGACAGATAATACCAAAAGGCCTAAAGGACCATAAACCATCTGCATAAATATTTAAAAGTTATAAATTAAGCTAGTAAAATATTAAATAAAATACATTCTATCTTCTTACATTGTTAGATATATATTTCATAAAGCAAAATAAAAATTATGTGATTGGATAAATAGTAACTACTTAAATTACAAATTTATGAATTATAAATCACAAAATTACATTATTTAATATAATACAAATATAAATATTCTAAAATTTTAATTTCTTGCTTTCATTTCAGCAAAT
>NW_027532015.1:8980678-9094688 GCF_008692635.1 Crocuta crocuta
ATTAATGTAAGGCATTAATGAAAAACAATGTAATTATAATCCAAGTACACACAATTTGAATGTTTTTATCAAAATATGAACATTCAAATGAATGTAAAAATTTTTAATTGAATTATTTTAAAAATAAAATATTCAAAATTACTTACTAAAATAAAACTACAAATGATAATTATTGTTAAATTTGTAAATAAAATTTAAATAAAATTGAAAATGCTTATTTGATTTTTTGGTTTTTCATAAATTTTTTTCACATTTTTATAAAAATTTGGGGCACCTCAGTGGCTCAGTCGCTTAGGCGTCCGACTTTAGCTCAGGTCATCATCTCATGGTTTGTGAGTTCCAGCCCAGCATTGGGCTCTGTGCTGACCGCTGAGAACCTGAAGCCTCCTTCAGATCCTGTGTCTCCCTCTCTCTCTGCCCCTCCCATGCTCATGTTCTGTCTCTCTCTGTCTCTCAATAATAAATAAAAATGTTAAATTTTTTTAAAAAATTAAATTATTCATAATTCCTACTGTTTATATTTATATTTTAATAGCCAATCTAAAGAATCAGTATCCTATTTAAAGTTACATATACACAAATTTAGAGCAATGTAAATTATTATTGCAAAATATTCCTCAGCCCCCATAGGCAACTTCTTTGTTAGTAAGTTTGAGACCATGAACTGGAACATGAAGAAAACCAAAGAAATGGTCATTCATCCCTACTAAAGGACAAAATCTATGAAGCTCCTATTATCTTACAGGATTTGACATGTTATTTATCTTTTCTGTTTCTGAAATATTCATATCACTCAAATTGTCCTTGAATTTCTAAGTACTGTTTGTCTCCAAGAGTGAGAATTATAACCCATCAAAGTGAGACAAGGGGAAATTATGAGAGTTAAGTTATACCTCTAATGACTGCATCAGTACTTCGGAACTATTCGTTTGAAACATGAACTAGCACTTGAATCTGCAAAGGTTGTGATTTAATCTCCGGCCTAAAGGTAATATTGTGCATCTGAGGGGTGTAGACAATAGGCCTGATAGTTAAGGACTGTACTTCTATAGCACAGCATGCAGCCACTGGTCTCAGTTAAGGCCTTTCTTGTGTCAGAAACTTTGAGCCTCAGTTTCTTCATTTCTGAAAGGGATAACAATTTCTTGTTCATAGCACCACCACGAAAATTAAATGATATAACCACAGTAGAATACCTAGCACATGATAGGTTCTCAAAAAATAATAGCTATCATTATTGACTGGCAAACAATTATGGAAACTGACTACAGCAGCCCGCCATACCCTTATCCATGGTTTTGCCTTCTGCAGTTTCAGTTATCCAGGGAAACCATAGCCCGGAAGCAGATGCTAGAAGATCAACAGTAGCCTAACGCTACATCACAGTGCCTGCATCATTCGCCTCAGGTCATCTCATCATGTGGGCATTTTATCCTCTCACATCTTCACAAGAAGGGTGAGTACCGAACAGTAGGGTATTTCAAAGAGAGAAATAGCATTCACAAGTTTTATTACTATAAACTGTTATATGTTCTCTTCTGTTGTTATTGTTAATTTCTTACTGTGCCTAACTTATAAGTTAAGCTTTATCATAGGTATGTATGTATCGGAAAGAAACTAGTATGGCTTCTGGGGATCTTGGAATGGATCTCTCTTGGATAAGGAAGAGGACAACTGTATACTGAATTCACTCATCAGTCAAACATACCTTGATCCTACTACAAGCCGGGTGGGTGGGCAGAGTGCTCAGGGCTGGAGGTTGCTGTTTACACCAGGACGGAACACCTAGCGAGGGGAAGACAGACATGCCTAATGGAGACCTGGAGGTCCTTTGCAAGGGTAACTGACGGGGGAGGTAACCTGGCATGGCGGGGAGAGGACAGGCTTCTGAGAGACGTTACAGGAGCTAGCAGGATGAGGAGGCGTCCCCCAGGAAAGAAAGGAAAGGGCATTTGGGGCAGAGGACTGCGAAGACATGGGATTACGAAAAGGCTTTACACATTCAAGAAAAGTCAAAAGTTGGGAGAGGCATGGAGTAACCACATCAAGCCCATTAGATGGTTAAATGAAGCTGACAAGACCCAGCTTATTCGTTCGGAACTGAACGAGAGGTGCCATGTTAATCCTTCAACAGTGTGGCTCTAATTGGACTCAAAGAAAATGCCAGTTTTCTGAGATGTGCCACTTGTGATGAGTTGTCTTAGGAAAGGATTAATCAAAGTCCCTCAGTAATGTTTGTTTGTTAGTACACACCATTTTTCTCAAAATATACCAAAATTGGGGGCAGAAGGGAAACTGTTATTTTGAACCTATGACGTGTGATTTCTAACTCCTCGTTCCCCTATAATTTCTGTGATGGGTTGCCCTTTTCACCAGGAGCACCCAGTGACATATTCTAAAAATTGCTGCAACCAAAAAACGCAGGCTTCTTAGTTAATAACAAAACCGCTCAATTCCAGAAGCAGAAAGGGAAGACAACGACAAAATGTCTCTGCAGAAAAGATATCCTCAAATCTTGCAAGGTGATGTACAAACCATCCAAAAGATTTGATTTGAAACGTGTGAAGACAACACTATGGCTAAAGCGTCAGAAAGAATCAGACTGAAAAGAAGGAAAAGACGTTGCAGCCCCAAACAAACAAACACACTCCAATGGGGACAGCCTGACACGGTGGCGCCCATCACTAAAGCCGCCTCCAGGCCCACGGCAGGTGTCCCAGGGAAAGTCATTGTCTTGTTGCTTCTCCCGGGGAAATTCTTCAAGGAGAACTGTTACTTCCAACACGACCCCACTGACGTGAGGTAGAGGAACAACGGGCCTCGACAGTTGTATCGGTTGGAAAAGATCCTCAGACTCCAATAGGGATAAGTCTTT
This sequence comes from Crocuta crocuta, assembly GCF_008692635.1. Taxonomy (NCBI): domain Eukaryota; kingdom Metazoa; phylum Chordata; class Mammalia; order Carnivora; family Hyaenidae; genus Crocuta; species Crocuta crocuta. Next base: position 8,983,554 of record NW_027532015.1, read on the forward strand.
GAATGGCACAGAAATTAAATTTATCCTGGAATGAGCTAGTTGTATTATCCAACAACACCAACAACTTATAAAACTGTGGGTTAATCCACTACATAGTTTTAATAGTGACTCAATTTCATGGGAAGCTTTTTTTCATTCACATTCAGTATTAGTATCTAATTATAATCTCCCATAATCCCCAACGTAGATTCTATGGAAAGCCTAAATTAGAAAATAGCTCTCTACTAGATTTTTTTTTATGAAAGGAAATTATTTGAGTCCACTCACCATTCCGTGATTCAGCCACCCTGGGATAAAATTATCAAGCAACTTTGGATAAATCATCTCTCTGTCATAGGCATAAATGGTCCAGAACACCGCTACAACGAACTGGAAGGGAAAAGAAATCCTTTATTTTAAATCCACAACATACAATTTGTTGTTTATCCATTGTTCAAAGAACCCAACAGAACTGTAATCTACAGTGAAAGACGAATCAGCAAACCAGCTAATGACTAGAAAGAGAGTTCTAACTTCATTCTATTAGTGGTAACACGCGGGGTCCTTCTTCCTTCCTTGATCTCCCTATTGTGCTCACTCAGGCAAAGGGATCTATTTTAGAGGGAGAGATAAATCGTCTGTCTGTCATCTGGAACAGCTCCTTTCTAGGGCTAATTGCGTTGGTTTGAATCTTCTCAAGAGGGTTTAAAAGTTCACTGGTGGTTTTTTGGATCCCATTCCCCACTGTACAGAGTCAGCACACATTCAAGAAACTGTAGTGTATTTTCCTTGAACCCATCATGTGGTTTAAATTAATCTTCACATTCTCAGGTTTCCATTTCACCACTAGCAGCATTAAAATCACTGCTATATAAAATGTCTCAAAGTCACATTTCCTGCAAATGTATGAATTTATATAGCCTAAGCAGGGGCCTTGGCTGCACTCAGAGCAGAGAGTATGGGACACAAGAATTAGGAATTCCTAATTCTCTTGTGATAACTTACATGTTCATTTGGGTTCCTGAGATTTACTTTGACCCATCAGCAACATAGACATCAAAAGAGAGTAGAGTACTCAATTTGTTCTCTCATCTTTCTTCAAATTAATGGTGAGAGAAGTTCAGATTAAATAAAGAAATGAATGGTCCAAGGTCTTAACCTTCAACTTAGAATTTTAAAGAAAACACAAATGCTTTGGTACACAGTCAATAAATGTAGCATGGGAAAGGGAACTATCCGAGAGGGAGAGCTCAAAATCTCTGCAGAGTTACATCTCATAATAAACGCTACAGCGTGATAACACACAGATAAATATTAAAAGAAACATTTTTATCTCATTTCTTATAAGTCATCTCTACCCCATATTTTATTAATAAAAGTAGTAAATATTTTAATGCCACATTTCGTAAAACTCTCAGTGGTTATACCACAAGCTAGTAATCAGAAAGATTCCAAAGTTCTTTTCCAAGTATGTCAGTTACAACATGGGTAATAGTAGCCTGAAAAAAAGTTCACCCTTAAAACCTAAGATGTAATGAACATTTCTTGCTTCATAAAATACATTGAAAGATAATAGGCAACCATAGATAACACACAGTTTCATTACCAGATTGGGGTCCCTACTTATTTATCCTTTTGGGTCAATTATTTTCACTTAGTTGATAAATGCACAAGATGGAATAGAAAAAACAAAACTCAAACCATTAACGGTAACTATCATTATGATCTTTCCAAGTACAATGAGTAATTTTTAAATTATTCACAACTTTGGTTTCTTCATTCCACTGTACACTTCAAATGCACCGAATGCTTTGACCTAAGCCCTGAGATTGCTACTCAAGGAGCACTGCTACTCAAAATGCGGTCCCTGTGGGTCAGCAGCCCCCATGTTACCCAAGAGCTTGTTAGATACATGAGATGCCAGGTCCTGTCCTGATATGTTCTGATTCTGCATCTTAATAAGATCCTGGTGTCATTCATATCCACATTAAAGTCTGGTTTGGACACTACTCCAGCCACCTTGATTCTCCTCCTCCATCATGGAGTGAGGCAGTCACCGAACCACGTGGCTGGTCTAGCCAGAGCCTCCACCCTTCTTTTCTAGACTTGGGAAGACATGATCCTAGGATTTCTTTCCCCCAAAAGACAAAAGTATGCCTCAGGGCCTGTGTGGGACTCCTTCCTGGGTCTGATCTGGAGGACTGGCTGCACAGTAAATGTGGAAAGCCCCTGACCTGAGAGGTGGTTAAGACGTATCTGTTTCTGAAGGGGGAGAACGAGTTTTACATTTGGTCTGGAGTCCACGTATAAGCATGAAGCCATTCTAATCCTGGAAAGAGCCATACGTGGATATCCCTTCACCTCTGCCATATAATGTCACCTGACGACACATCTCATCACATTCACAGGTGCTCTCCCACACTCAGGGGGAGGGGATTACACACTTGCTCCACAGGCGATGCAATCTTGGGACCATCTTAGAATTCTGCTTACCATATGCTTCCACTCTTCTTTTCCAAATTGTTTTGGCTATTTTCAGTCCTTTGCATTTCCATTTAAATTTTGGAATCCAGCTTGCTAATTTCTACAAAAATATCCTCCTAGAATTCTGATTACGACTGTACTGAATCAATATGTTCAATTTGGGGAGGAATGACATCCTAACAATATTGAGTCTTCTGTCCCGGGAACATAATTTACATCTCCATTTATTTAGATCTTTGATTTCTCAGTTTGTAGTTCTCAGTGAAAAGGATCTTGTACATATTTTTTAATTTATCACTAAGCGTTTCATGTGGTTTTATGTTATTATAGTGTTAAATTTGTTTTTACATTCTTTGTTGCTAGTACATAAAAGGTACAAATGACTTTTGTATATGGATACCGTATCTTCTCTTCGCTAAATTCAATGGTTTGAGTAGTTCTTTCATAACTTATTCTAGATTTTTATATGTATATGATCTGCAAATAAAGACAGCATTTCTTCTTCTTCCTTTACAATGTGCATGCCTTTTACTTCTTTTTCTCTTCTTACTGCACTACCTACAACCTTCGTCACAATGTTACCTAAAGTGATGTGCAGTGAGCACCCTTGATTTCTTCCCTATCTTAGGAAAGTGTCCAGTCTTTCAACATGTAAGTGTGCTGTTAGCTGCAGGTTTTTCTTAGATGCCTTTTACCATGTTGAGGAAAATCTCTCCCATCCTTCATTCATGTACGTAATGAGCAAGTACTGCTTTTTTTCAGATAACTTTGCTGTATCTCCTCAGGTGATCAGATAGTTCTCCTTTATTCTGTTGATATGATGAATTATATAGATTCTTTTAATGTTTACTTATTTTTGAGAGAGAGAGAGATTGAGAAAACAGGTGAGGAGCTGAGAGAGAGGGAGACACAGAGTCCAAAGCAGCCTCCAGGCTCTGAGCTGTCAGCACAGAGCCTGACACGGGACTCAAAAGCACAAACTCTGAGATCATGACCTGAGCTGAAGTCAGATGCTTAACTGACTAAGCCACCCAGGTGCCCCAAATTCTATAGATTTTTAATGCTGGTCATTATGTATTATCATTTTTATATATTGCTGGATTTGACTTGCTGACATTTTGTGAAGAATCTTCTCGTCTTTATTAAGTATATCAACCTGTGGTTAGGTTTATTTTCTCTCAATGTCTCTTTGTTTTTAAGTTTACTTATTTATTTTTGAGAGAGAGAGCATGAGCAGGGGAGGGGCAGAGAAGGAGAGAGGGAATCCCAGGCAGGCACCGCACTGTCAGTGTGGAGCCGGATGTGGGGCTCAATCTCACAACTGTGAGATCAAGACCTGAGCTGAAATCGAGAGTCGGACGCTTAACCAACTGAGCCCCCTGGGTGGTCCTCATAATGTCTTTTTCTAATTTTGGTGCCAGGACAAGGGTGGCTTCAAAAAACAAAGTGGCAAAAGCTCCCTCCTCTATTTTCTGAGAGACCGTGTGCAAGATTAATATTCTGTCTCCCTTATCTATTTGATATGCTTCTCTAGGTAAGCTTTCTGGACTTTATAAAGTTTTCTTGTGAGAAGATTTAACTGTGAATTCAATTTCTTTAATAGATAGAGAGTTTTCAGGCTCTCTGGTTTCTCTTGAGTTAGTCTTAGTCATTTTTGCCTTTTGTGGAATTTTCCCATCTCACCTAAGATTTTGAATTTATAAAGCTGTTCTTCATATTCCGCCATGGAAATCAGTGAAATGCTACAAATCAGATGTTTTTCCCCTGGAGAGCCAGTTGTTAATTACTTACTAGCACACCACTGCTGAGAGCTCCTTTTTATTCCCCATAAATGTTCATTCGTGGTATCCCTACCACGTGGAAAGCATCATGTGGTCAATACTTACCAGTGCAATTGGATCAATCCTTTATATATTAAGGGAATTGCATGGATTATTAAAAGTGAAGTGACTTTCAAGAAAGTATTAGTCACCTTTCTTAACGTAACACTAGAAGGTCAAGAGGCCCAGCTAACTGAGCAGTCAGCCTTCTAAATAATTCTTCAGATGTAAGCATGGCACAGATGGTAGCTTCTTGGCCCCATGCACTGTTATCCTCTTGACAGTATGGTCATCAGCAAACCCAAAATAAGTTTGAACTCTACTACCGGGGCATGAATACGAAACAAAAATAGGTTCTCTTGGACAGGCTAAGTGCTACTGAAACATTCCACTGTTGTGGCCAACTCCTCAGTGTGCACCTGCTGCTTCCCCGCTGCCAGGACCAGAATACTGTACTTGAACTGAGAGTGGAAGGAGCTCGGTCACTTTCCAGTCCTTCAAGTTTCCCAGACAAATACTTGTGTTACAGATAGTCGTTGAGGACTCGTTTGAAACCCTGGAACAATCAAAACTGAATGTGAAAGAAAACTGGATTCACACTTTGCCTCCTTCTGTAAGGAGTCTCTTACACAATATCAGTAGAAGCTGAAGCTAATCAGCTTTAGTCCACTTCTAAGAAGAAGCCTTACTGATCAGTGGGAAATTCTTGGGAGTTCAGTAAAACCGATTAGAGCACAAAGGCTGTTGCAGAGAAATTGACCATGAGGCAGGCCAAAGAGGAAAGTCACTTATCTACAGATTGGTCTGTAGAGGCCTCTAGCATGATCTCAAACATCCACTATTGAAGGAAGGAAGGAATAAATACATGAATACATCTTTCAAGTCTCCAGCTTCCACACGACAGGATCCTAGGAAAGTGTTTTTCCTTTAAAATCTAATCTATTAGTACTCAGACTTTACTAAATATCAATTGGGAAAAAATTTTAATTCTGTTTTGGGCTCTATTACTTTGCCTCCAGATTTCCTTGTCATGATTTGCTCTCCCATCACGTTTTTCCAGAATAATACTTGCTGCAAGGTAATATGTAGACATGTTTCCAGTTGTGATTTCTTCTTCCAAACACACAAAACATGAGAATAAACTGTGTGTTCTGCATGCTAGCTGGCCTTGTCTCTGATGGCCCCCATGCAGAGAGAGACGGTCTAATTTGGACAAGGCCCTGTCTTCCCACCCTCCAGGCCTAGAAGATTCTGAGTCCTTATGTGTTTTCTTGGCTGACTTCCCTCAACCCTACCCTCAAATTCAGCAATGCCCAGAGAAGCACGGATGCCTCTGGAATGCTAAAGTATCTTCTGTTCCAGGGTACAGTTAGTCTCCAGTATCCATTCCTGGAAGTGTGATCCACATACCTCTACTTGTAATTATGAGGCTATGAGCACCATTACATTTTTTACTCTGTGCATTATGCTCATATTACCTTAAAACCAGAATCTACATTTAGAGCGTTCCTAAAACACGCATCACTGCCTTTTTTCCACAGCCTTCAACTATAACTTACAATTTATCCATATTTACCTACATTTAGGTCCTTAATGATCTCTTCTGACTGGGTAAATAATGTGAGAATAAAAACCCAACTCTCATAGTGCCCATGTGATTTGATGGCCGCTTTTCTCTCTGACTTCAGCTTGTACCCCATTCTCTCTTGCTCCCGAAGCTCCAAGTGGCAATTTGTTCCTAAAACTCTTAAGCTCTTTCCTGCCTCGGGGTCTCTGCATTTCCTGCTCTTAATGCCAAGAATCCTCTTACCCTATTTTCACCTGGCTAGATTCTCTGTCCCTTCAGGTCTTGGGGGAGACCTTGCCATTGACTCCATCGCCCTGTTATTTTCCACCACAGACCCTGAGAGAAAGTAAGCTGTTGTCATTGTTCACCTGTTGGTTGTCTGGCTCTTTTACGAGGAGGTGAAGTGTCAAAAAACAGGAACCTGTCTGTCTTGCTCGGTGCAGTTTCCCCACTGCCTCACACATAGCATGTTTGTGATAAAACTTCGGGACTAAGTGAATAAAGATGTGTTGCTGCTTCCTGTCTGTCTGTCAGGCTCCACATCTCCCATAGGGGCAAGTACTCTTTTAAGCCTTCGATTTGCTTCCTGGTGACCTAAAATTCCTTTTTTATATTCTCCATATTTTTTTTTGTCTGTGAGGAAGAGAAGCCCTTTTTTTCCAGGGTCATTCTTCCAGCCCATCTCTTCTCAGACTTTACCTGCCAGCCTCTCTTTCACCTGTGTAAGTCTCCTATCACCCTGAAATAATCCTCTGGACTTCTGGATCATGATGGAAGCACTAAAGGCTCTCATTCTCCAAATCAACCAATCACAAGGAGAATGGGAAACAAAGTGAAACCCATGCAGTAGGAAACACCTATAATCCAAATATCACTCTTTTCAACAGGCTGTGAAGTATTAGGAAAACTGAGTCAGGACAAGACAAGACTCTGATGGAAGAAACAAGATCCAAGGTTCTCTGGTCGAGTGAACAGAACAGAGAGATCGCTACAGCCGGCATACTCTAAGGGACACTGAATGACTCTTGCTGGGCACAGGAGGTCTGAGATGCATGGGAGCACCGCGGAAACGTTCTGATCCCTGCTTGGCTTCAGGTGTCGGAAGTGATGATGCTAAATGTGGAAACGGGCCAGCATGTCATCTCTGCAAGAGGTGGGAGGTGGGGATGTTAGGGTAAACAAGAGGGGGTCTGTGGTAGCCAGGCTGCCTGCTCACCTGATGAACACAAAGCTTCCCATCACCATATAAAATGGTTGTGATGAAAATGAGTCAAGGAGAGAGAGAGGAGTGTGGCCCAGAAAGGAGCCACTTTCCAGAGGAGGTAGTGGTGGAAAATAGGCAGAAATTCAAGCTGCCCAGGCTCAGTTCCCTAGTCCGTCTCCAGTTCTATCCTTTAGCAAATAGCTGGCTCCAAGAGAACACACCCATTTAAGGATGAGCAATCATAAGAAAAGAAATAACATGGAATGTATTCATAAATACCACAAAAGGGAGAGACAGAGAGAGAGAGAAAGTGGACTCTGGCCTCCCCCCAAAAGGCAACTGAACAAGACAAACCAGAAAAATTATCAATTAACAATCAAATAATTCTCCTTAAAGGAAAGAGGTCAACGATGAAAATCTGAGATTAAATAAAGAAGACAGAGCAAGAGAAGAGGGGAGAGCTTAAGAGCTAAATATAATATAAGGGGCGTGTGGGTGGCTCAGTCGGTTGAGCGTCCGACATTGGCTCAGGTCATGATCTCACAGTTCATGGGTTCAAGCCCCTCGTCGGGCTATGTGCTGACAGCTAGCTCAGAGCCTGGAGCCTGTCTTCGGATTCTGTGTCTCCCTCTCTCTCTGACCCTCCCCTGCTCACGCGCGCTCTCTCTCTCTCTCAAAAATAAAAAAATAAAAACATTAAAAAAGAACTAAATATAAAAACATAAAACCACATAAAACTGAAAGTCACATTATAAGCAGTAAAAGGAAAACCTGCCCTTTGGTAAAGACGGTAGGAGGTTAGCTTTCTGCAGTACCATGGACCAGATACATTGAAAGACCCTCCCACCGGGACACACTAGGTGCTAAATAAATTACAACAAATATACCTTCAAATGTATTGCTGAGCAGACAAGAAAGGAAGGGAAGTCACTGGGAGGAAAAAAAAATTTTTAAAGACCCATACAGACAAGATCAGAACAGGGAAGAAACCAGAACAGTAGCAAACACAGAAACTGGGTCTGCCCTGGGGGCAAATGCCCATCCTGGAATCAGAGAGCTCCGTGCATGGTGGCCACGGCCATGGACAAGCTGGGCCTTGGGCCCACGAGGACTGGCGGAGCAGGCCCACACTTGCCAGCCTTGCCCCCCAGAGGGGCCAGAGCCTCAGTGAAAGGGCACTGGCTGGAGAAAGTGCCCTTCGTCAGGCTAAATATATTGCTCTGTATTCTGAACTGCTAAGATTTTTTTAAAAATCAAAAACATTTCATTTCAGTGAACTGTGTGGTACACGGAGATCACCATGTTTTGCCCTTCATCTCTGTATTCATGAAAGCTGAGTGCCGTCATTCACAAGGTCTGCAAAGTCAGAGAACAGCTTTCAGGCTCATGTCAGGTTACTGTGGTGGATGCTGTAGTGCTTCTCCATGATCCCCTCTTCAGAGTCCGTGCGTCCATCCCCCAGATGCTGAGAATGCTGGTTTTTGGCCACCGTGAATTCCCCTCATTGGGAACTGCCTTGTGCGAAGTCAGGCCCCTTCCCCAGGGAAAGTCTGAATCCAGTGACTGATGATGCAAGGAAACCCCCTCCCAGCCCCTCTGCCTCCATTCAGGGCAACTCCGAAACGTGATCCCAACTCTAAAGGTCCCAGGATGCATGTCACAAATGCGGTGTGGGCCATCTTCCCCTTCTCCCTGCTACTGTCTTCCTCACTTCAGAACAGGTATTTCTCCCAAGAATCTGCATCCATCCATCTGCATCCATCCCTGAGCCTCTTCACAGGAAGCCCAATCTAAGAGCATGCCATGCATGGATAAGCACAACAGACATATACAAGCATAAAAACATTCGTAATACATCACCATAAAGAAATATGTAAAAAGTGAAAATTATTTGTAATCTCGTCCTGAAGAGATAGTCATTGTCAAAAGGATACATACACCCTTAAAAGGCCTTTTCCTATGCATGTAAAGTGCATTCCATTCATTATTTTAGAAAGTTAGACCATACTTTAATTAGTCTTCTGCATTTTTAAAAAAAGTCAGAGAGGGAGAGAGAGAATTCCAAGCAGGCTCTGCTCTGTCAGCACAGAGCCCAGTGTGGGGCTTGATCTCACAAACCATGAGGTCATGACCTGAGCTGAAACCAAGAGTCAGATGCTTAAGCAGCTGAGCCACCCAGGCGCTCCTATCTTCTGCAATTTTTTAATTTAAGAATGTTTTTTTTTTAATTTTTTAATGTTTTATTTATTTCTAGGGGAGAGAGAGAGACAGTCTGAGCAGGGGAGGGTCAGAGAGAGAGGGAGTCACAGACTCTGAAACAGGCTCCAGGCTCTGAGCTGGCAGTCAGCACAGAGCCCGACGCGGGGCTCGAACCCACGAACCGCGAGATCATGACCTAAGCGAAAGTCGGACGCTTAACCGACTAAGCCACCCAGGCGCCCCCCCAGTTTTCTTAAGCAATTCATTAATACCACACTGTATGATTATGCACTATAATTTACTTAAGCACTCTCTAATGGATATGTATATTCTTTCTGATTGGTACAATTTCCGATAATGCTGCAATAGTATGTGACGTGTATGTTTTTATGCACCTACATCATGAGGACCTCAGAGGAATAAATTACTAGAAGTGAAGCTCCTAGATCCAAGGTCACCGTTGACTTTGGAGCTGACTTTCACAAAGGCTCCTCTGTCACCCCTGCTCCCATTGCCCACTGCCTTTACCCCAGTTCCAGGCCACGCTGTCCCTGCCCTGGACTATTGCCGTAGCCCCTTGGCTAGAGCCACTGGCATCAGTTTTCTTTAAATTCTATCCATGCTTTATCTTGGCCTCAGAGTTATCTTACTAAAAACATTTAAGAACTTCTCAGTTTAAAACTTCCAATGGCTCCCCCTTGCTCGCAGAATAAAATCAAAACTCCCTTTGTGATCTGGCCCCAAATTCTCTTTCCAGTCCCCTTCCAGCTTCTTCTAGGAACCCAGTCAACAGAGTATGTATAGTTTCCCAAACTTACCACACGCTTCCAAGTATCCATTCCTCTGTGCTTTTTGTAATAGCAGCTTGAAATTCATTGCATTTTTTTTTCAAACTCCAAGCTCTATCAAGTGTTAGATATCAGTTGTGCAGCCGTCCCCACCACCTAAAAAACCCTACGATTTCTCGTCAAAAGCAATTACTTTTTTCCCTGACCCACTTCAGGCCTCTGCTTAAAATATTAGCCCGTTTAACTACCTCTTACATGTCCTCTCGTTTGCTGGCCCCTCTAAGCTGCCGAAGGCTCTGTCTACCCTCCAGACCCCTCATCTGCTGCTCCATTTTCCAGGAATGCTCCCAGCACTCATAGCAGCTCATCCTTACCATGCGGAAGGGATCCGAAATAGCAAAGTCTCCAAGAAGCCTCCCCTAAGTTGTCCCTTCTTCTTGTATGTGCTCTCTTAGCACGTTATGTTTTTCCTTCATAATGCTGGGCATAATCGTGATGAAATAAGTGACTGTGTAATTCCTGGTTTCTCTTCCCAGTGGGATGTGAACTTGATGAGAGCAAGGACCAGTTGATTTCCTCTCAGTTGCATCCTCACATCTCCCTTGGCACGTTCTATGTTTATTTCTTGGCTCTTTATTTTGAAATCATCAAAGACTCGCAAGAAGTTGAAAAATAATACAGAGAGTCCCTGTGTATCCTTCACCCAGCTTTCCCCAAGGATAACATCTTACACAAGTATGGTACATTTTCAAACCAGAAAACTGACATTGGCCCAATACTATTAATGAAACTATAGACCTATAGACCTATTCAGATTTCACCAGTTTTTACAGCCACTCATTATTTGAAGGGTATATTATGCCATGAAGTTGTGCCACATGGACATATTTCTGGAACCTCTACCACAGTCAGGATTCAGAAGAGTTCCATTACCACAAAGAAAGTCCCTAATGCTACCCCCTTAGAGTCACACCATTCCCTGACCTTGATCCCTTGCCAACTCTGGATCTGTTCTCTGTCAATAAATTTTAACATTTTGAAAATATTATATATTCTGGATTACACCTATTTAGTCTCTACCATGTATAGGTCAGGGGCTTCACAAGCAAAATATTATTTAAGGGTTACAACTACCCTGAGGCAGCTACCATTATTTTTCTGGTTTTATAGATGAAGAAATTAGCCTTAGAGAATTTTAGTAACTTTTCCAGGGTCAAAAAGTGGCCAAGCCAGAACGTGAGGCCTGACAATGAAGACCCCAGAGCCAATGCTTTTAACCTCTCTTAATACTTCTTACACATAATAGTATATACTTTTGAAGGAATTAATAGTTGAATGAATGATTAAATGTCAAAGACTATTTCATTTCTAAGTCCACTAGCAAGGCCTGCATATAGCAGGAATTCAATGAATGTTTGGTGAGTAAAATGTTTGGTTCATCATTCTAGAGAAATCAAAAGAAAAAGAAAGATGGCGACATGTGGAGAAAAATCACCACGCTGCTCTTCTGGACCCACCATGACATATAAAGCCACAGGGCAGTAGTATGGGATGCAGAACAAAGCAGGAGAATCATTCGTGTCTTTGCTAGTAATAAATGCGTTAGTGGAATCTCAAGCATCTTAACAACGATTATTTGACCAGGTACATCTTCCCTCTGGCAAATTCATAGTCACAGGATAGAGAAGTAGAATATTTGCTGGTCTTAACTGATATTTGGGTTTGTCTTGCACCTTGGAGCCACGCACCCTTCCTTACTCAAATTTTACTTAATAAGCTCCTATCTTATTATTTTCATGTCATCTTCTGGACATATGTCTTCCCGCAGAATACCAGCTTATGGGGCTGGGTGCCTATGACCTGACATCCTCAGACTCTTTTGCCCAGCGTCATGCCCTGTGTCATCCCTGTGCCTACCAGCTGAAACCACACCAATCAGGCCACATCCCTCTGACTCTCTTTTCAGTTCTCAGGCAACTCTGTTTGATCTGTTTCATCAATGACTGATACATGGAAATGGATATGAGGGCTTTTTTTGTTCCCTTCTATTTCCCAGTAAGTGGACCCAAATTGCCTGGGGGTGGCTTCTAGTGGTAGGAACCTTCTTTTGAAAGCTTATTTTTACACTGCTGAGAGTGTCCTGGCAGTGGGGGCCCTGGTTAGGAAGGTGGGGTGCAATATGAGGAGGTTGGATGTGGAGAAGATGAGCCTCTAAGGGTGGAAACTTCTGTCTATTCCACTTTCTGGTTGGCCGTCAAACTACAGAGAGAGATAGAGGAAAATAAACAGGAAGGGCCAACTGATATGATAAGCATGAATCAGGAGTAGTTGAGACTCAGATGGGAAACTCCAAAGATTACAGCCAACTGCACAGATGGAATGAAAAAGACAAACAGGTACTCCAGAAAAATGCATAGTAATGTAGCTGGAGCTATTAAGCACAATGGAAACAGTTGATGTTCTTTATCTCCACAATGGTATAGATTAACCCTAATGTATCTGGCACAACCATTTCTTGGAAAGAAACTTCAAGGTAAAGATAACTTCTATTATTGAGACTCTGATATGAAGGAGATTTGGTAGGAGCTGTAGGTGAACCCATTCTCTAGATAAGATGTGGTAAAAAGGGAATCAGAACTTATAAATATATTATGGTGGAATAAATGCTCTGAACTTACTCTCTCAATGAAAAATACCACCAGAAAAAAAAAAAGCTCAATAAAATATTCAGGTGACAATGTATTGGTTTCTCTTTCGTCCTTTCAATATTTCTTTTTGCAAATACAAGACAAAAGGTATACAGCCACCCATATAAACGCCTATATGTTCCTATGTGTATGTGTGTCTCCCCTTCTTAAATATACGTATCATACTATATAACCTTGATTATGTTGTTTTGTAACACATCCAGGGAGCATGAACACCTTTTAAAATAAACCACCATCTCACAAAAATTAGTGAAACTATAGATGTCAAAATAAAGTGAGTGAGAATCCCAAGAGATCAGCAAGCACAGAGCTAGCTTTCCTCCAGAAGTATCTGTCAAACTACAGTGACCCTGAGTTTATCTCTGGATGCCCCATGGAATTCAGGAAATAGGAGCTAAAGACTGCCCAAGGTGTGGGGCCGAACCACTGAGGCCTCTGCCTAAAGCTGGTACCCCAGAGGGTTACTCCTTCAGTGAAAGGGTGACCCTCATCGCAGAAGAGGAAAACATGCCTGCTAGAACCTTAGGTCTTCATTGAGAAGAAAGAGAAAAAAATATTACCCTGAAAGATAACCATCAGAACCTTAAGATGGCAATCATGTGGGTTTGTGGCCCGATATGAGCTTTTGGAAAGATGCAGTGATCTGAAATGTGTGTTCTTCTTAAGCTCATTAAGAATATTAAAATATGCCACCATTTAAACCAAAAGAAAGTTCAAAAAATTTCAGAGTATTGGTATCTTACTGATCATAGCTTCTGGTCAAAATGCAATGGAGTTTGAAATCAATAATAGAAACATAAAAATCCCTATACATTTGGAAATCTATAAACATACTTTAAAAGCTTAGGGATTGAACACAAAATCAGAATGGACTCTAGCAAATATTTAGAGATAAAACAGTCACAAAAATGGTAGATACGGTTCTGTGGGATATAGTTAACATCTTAAATGAGGGAAATTGGAGGCTTCTATATACACAGTAGAAAAGAAAAATGCATAAAAATTAATGAGTGAGGTATACATCTTCAGAAGACAACAAAGAATAGCCAGATGATTAATGAAATAGAAAACAGACATACAAGAAAGGATCAGTGAAGCACCTTTACAGGTGCAGAGGAAAAACCTGATAAAATGTGGCAATCATTCTTGATAAGAATTTTCAGCAAATGAGGAATAAAAGTCCCTTGTTAGGGAGTATTGCACCTCAGGCCATGCTGAGATTCTCCTGGGTGGAAGGGATTAATGTATCTTGGCACACCTGTATTTCACTGCAGCATCCTGTTTAGGAAACTTCCTTTTTTTCCTGGAGAATCTCTCATGCATGTGGAACAGGAGAATGTACGAAAATTTTCAGGGCAGTATTGCCCAAAACTGCTAAAAAATTGGAAACAAGCTGAATATTCATCAGTAATAACACAGGTAAATTTCTCTGGCAAAAATTTTAAGGACATGCAAGATCTTTTAAGGGATCAGTTTTTTTCCTCTTTGGTGCAAATTTCAACCTCTGGTCCAGTAAGTCAGTTACTGATTCTCACCAGAAGATACAATGTATGTCTACCAACTGCACAATGTCCAGGTGAACTGTGTTGGAAATTGTCCCCAGCAGAGCAGACCCATTTGTAACTTATGACATAAACCCCACCAACAGTATATTATTTCCCCTTGAAGCCTTTTACCAGTATTTGAGTCTTTCCCTCTACCCTCTACTGCCTTCATGAACCATAAGAACTCCTTCTGGGATTTTGGATGGCATCACCATACATTCTCTTGGAATTTCAAGACGTTGTACCCTCTAACCTTTTGAAAGAGAGGTTTGCAATGGGACAGGATACTACTTGCAGGATACTACTTCTCACCTCAAAGGACATTCTCTGTGATATGAGGCCACTTTTAGGGCAAATGCAAGGAAACTGATACTCTTTGACTGCATGACATCCTGCCTGACACTGTTTTAGACAGTTTGTGGCTTTCATTGTCCTTCACAATAACCCAAGTGAGTTAGGTGTTTCCAGCCCACTCTTCACATTAGACAACCAAGCTTTTGGGAACCTATGAAATTCACATTAGGAAGTGGTGGATCCAGAATTAAAATCCAGGTCTGTCTCCAAGGCTCATGCTCTTCTGACGACATCTGGTCACCTTACAACTCACACAGGTGAGATCACCACATAAGGTGGGTCATTTATACATTCCCATAACTAACCCTCCTTTTTAAAAACATAGTTTATTGTCAAATTGGCTTCCATACAACATCCAGTGCTCATCTCAACAAGTGCCCTCCACAATGCCCATCACTCACTTTCCCTTCTCTCCCAACCCCATCAACCTTTGGTCTATTCTCTGTATTTAAGAGTCTCTTCTGGTTTGACTCCCTCCCTTTGCTTGTAACCATTTTTCCCCTTCCCCTCTCTCGTGGTCTTCTGCCAAGTTTTCAAGATCCACATATGAGTGAAAACATATGGCACCTTCTGTCTTTCTCTGACTGAGTTATTTCCCTCGGCATAATACTCTCCAGTTCCATCCACATTGTTGCAAATGGCAAGATTTCATTCTTTCTCATTGCCAAGTAGTATTCCATCATATATTTAAACCACATATTCTTTATCCATTCATCAGTTGATAGACATTTAGGCTCTTTCCATAATTTGGCTATTGTTGAAAGTGCTGCTGTGAACATTGGGGTACATGTGCCCCTATGCATCAGCACTCCTGTATCCCTTAGGTAAATTCCTAGCAGTGCTATCACTGGGTCATAAGGGAGTTCTATTTTTAATTTTTTGAGGAAACTCCACACTGTTTTCCAGAGGGACTGTACCAGTTTGCATTCCCACCAACAGTACAAGAGGGTTCCTGTTTCTCCACATCCTCGCCAGCATCTATAGTCTCCTAATTTGTTCATTTTAGCCACTCTGACCAGTATGAAGTGGTATCTCAGTGTGGTTTTGATTTGTATTTCCCTGATGATGAGTGACGTTGAGCATTGTTTCATGTGTCTGTTGGCCATCTGGATGTCCTCTTTGGAGAAGCGTCTATGTCTTCTGCCCAATTCCTCACTGGATGATTTGTTTTTTGGGTGTGGAGTTTGGTGAATTTTTTATAGATTTTGGATACAGCCCTTTATCTGATATGTCATTTGCAAATATCTTTTCCTAGTCTATTCTATTGGTTGCCTTTTAGTCTTGCTGTTTCCTTTGCAGTGCAGAAGCTTTTTTATCTTGATGAGGTCCCAATAGTTCATTTTTGGTTTTAATTCCCTTGTCTTTGGAGATGTGTTGAGTAAGAAATTGCTGCAGGTGAGGTCAAAGAGGTTGTTGCCTGCTTTCTCCTCCAGGGTTTTGATGGTTTCCTGTCTCACATTCAGGTCTTTCATCCATTTTGAGTTTATTTTTGTGTATGGTAAGAAAGTAAGTGGTCTGGTTTCATTCTTCTGCATGTTGCTGTCCAGTTCTCCTGGCACCATCTGTTAAAGAGACTGCTTTTTTTTTTTTTTCCCCATTGGATACTTTTTCCTGCTTTGTCAAAGATTAGTTGTCCAGTTCTGAGTTCTCTATTCTATTCCATTGGTCTATGTGTCTGTTTTTGTGCCAATACCATACTGTCTTGATGATTACATCTTTGTAGTAGAGGCTAAAGTCTGGGATTGTGATGCCTCCCGCTTTGGTTTTCTTCTTCAATATTATTTTGGCTATTGTGGGTATTTTGTGGCTCCATACAAATTTTAGGATTGTTTGTTCTAGCTTTGAGAAGAATGATGGTGCAATTTTGATTGGGATTGCATTGAATGTGTAGATTGCTGTGGGTAGTACTGACATTTTAGCAATATTTATTCTTCCAATACTTGAGCATGGAATGTTTTTCCATTCCTTTGTGTCTTCTTCAATTTCCTACATAAGTTTTCTAGTTTTCACCATACAGATCTTTTACATCTTTGGTTAGGTTTATTCCTAGGTATTTNTATTTTGGCTATTGTGGGTATTTTGTGGCTCCATACAAATTTTAGGATTGTTTGTTCTAGCTTTGAGAAGAATGATGGTGCAATTTTGATTGGGATTGCATTGAATGTGTAGATTGCTGTGGGTAGTACTGACATTTTAGCAATATTTATTCTTCCAATACTTGAGCATGGAATGTTTTTCCATTCCTTTGTGTCTTCTTCAATTTCCTACATAAGTTTTCTAGTTTTCACCATACAGATCTTTTACATCTTTGGTTAGGTTTATTCCTAGGTATTTTATGGTTCTTCATGCAATTGTAAATGGGATCAGTTTCTTTATTTCTCTTTCTGTTGCTTCACTATTGATGTATAAAAATGCAACCATTTTCTGTACATTGATTTTGTACCCTGCGACTTTGCTGAATTCATGTATCAGTTCTAGTAGACTTTTGGTGGAGTCTGTCAGGTTTTCCATTTACATTGTCATGTCATCTGTGGAAAGTGAAAGTTTGACTTCTTCCTTGACAATTTTGATGCCTTTTATTTCCTTTTGTTGTCTGAGTACTGATGCTAGGACTTCCAGCACTATGTTAAACAACAGTGGTGAGAGTGGACATTCCCTACCGAGGATGATATTAGATGTGGGCTTTTTGTAAAGGGCTTTTTATGATGTTCACGTATGTTTCTTCTGACTTTTTGAGGGTTTTTATTAAGAAAGATGCTGTATTTTGTCAAATGCCTTTTCTGCATCTATTGATAGGATCATATGGTTCTTATCCTTTCTTCTATTAATGTGATGTATCACATTGATAGATTTGTGAATATTGTACTCCCTGCAGCCCAGGAATGAATCTCACTTGATCATGGTGAATAATTCTTTTTATATGCTGTTGAATTCGATTAGCTATTATCTTTTTGAGAATTTTTGCATCCATGTTCAACCGGAATATTGGCCTGTAGTTCTCTTTTTTTGTTGGGTCTCTGTCTGGTTTGGGAATCAAAGCAATGCTGGTTTCATAGAATGAGTCTGGAAGTTTTCCTTCCATTTCTATTTTTTTGGAAGAGCTTGAGAAGGATAGGTATTAACTCTGTTTTAAATGTCTGATAGAATTCCCCAGGGAAGCCATCTGGTCCAGGACTCTTCTTTGTTGGGAGCTTTTTGATACCTGATTCAGTTTCTTCACTAGTTATGGGTCTGTTCAAATTTTCTGTTTCTTCCCATTTGAGTTTTGGTAGTGTGGGGGTATCTAGGAATTTGTCCATTTCTTCCAGGTTGTCCAGTTTGTTGGCATATAATTTTTCATAGTATTCCCTGATAATTGCTTGTATTTCTGAGGGATTGGTTGTAATAAAATCACTTTCATTCGTGATTTTATCTATTTGGGTCCTCTCTCTTTTCTTTTTGAGAAGTCTGGCTACAGGTTTACTAATTTTATTTTTTCAAAAAACCAATTCTTAGTTTCATTGATCTGTTCAACTAGTTTTTTTTTTGGATTCTATACTGTTTACTTCTGCTCTGATCTTCGTTATTTATCTTCCTCTGTTAGGTTTGCAGCGTCTTTGAACTAACCCTCCTTTTATCAGTTCAAAGTTTTAAACTGGTTCATTTAAAAACTCTTTTTTTAAGTTTATTTATTTATTGAGAGAGAGAGAGAGAGAGAGCAGAGGAGGGACACAAAGAGAATCCCAAGCAGGCTCCATGCTCTCAGTGCAGAGCCTGATGCAGGGCTCAAATTGTGAGATCGTGACCTGAGCTGAAATTAAGAGTCAGGCATGTAACCAACTGAACCACCCCAACCCCCCTAAATCAATCCATTTTAAACTGAATTCCACTCCAGAATAAATTGAGTGAGGCTCCTTTCACTCTGTCAAGTGACAACAAATGAAATGGTTAAACATATCCATAAACCTCACCCAAGACTACTTTTATTATGTTAGAGAAACACTGCTATCAATTGATAGCAATTCCTTTTTCAAAAAACTAGACTTTTTGTCGTCATAAAATCATTGAATAATCAAACTCTTGCTGTCTGTATCTCTCTCTCTCTTTTTCAATAAAAGGGAGCTGTAGTCTGTTATTAGACAGGATTACATTAAAAGGAATATCCACAAGGCAGCTATAAGTACATAGGAGAGACATCCAGCTGCAACTTAAATCTAAAGTTACCACCTGAGAATAAAATTAAGAAAAATCTAATTTAATCTAATTTAATAAAAGTTAATTAAGTAATTAGAGCATCCTTTTGTAGAAGCATCCTGGGTTAGGTGGCTGGGTTAGGACGGCTTATATTCAGTGCCTTGGGTATAGTATCACAATGGCCTGGCCAGAACACTATTATAACAGTGGAATCTGAAGCCTGCTTAAGTGAATTACAGGCTGCCCAAGAAGGATATGTTAACAGGAAAAAAGTGATCATCACAGTGGGTCTGGCTTATGGATATAACAGAGCAAGAATGGGTCTCCAGCTCTTTATGGGGGACAGGAACAACTCTGGCCATCTGAGATAGCATTCCAATCTACCCAGCAAGTCAGTCCCTTTGGTGCAAAAGGACACATCAGACTATAGTGATTTGACCAGCTGCCACTAATATCACCCAATTACTGTGCCTTGCCTCGAATTTGAGTTCACCTAGATTTGGCTACACTTTGTCTTCTTCAAATTGTTCTGGTCTAGAGAGAATTTATGCAGATTCTGGTCTGACAATTTTTCTTGGTCATTATAAATGACTCAGTGATCTTTCTGAGCTAAAGTGTATTCTGTAATCAATTAGTTAGCATGAATTCATTTACTGAGAGAAAGATTACCTTAAATGGACTGACAAAAATTGTGTGTCTAGGTCTTTGGTTCTGGGCTACAGTGACATTTGAGTACAGTCCCAGCACACTGGGACATCCACAAATGGCCACTTCACTCTCTCTGAATTTCTCTCTGAATTTCCTGTATTTTGTTTAGTTTAGATCGTATGCACAAACAAACTAGGAAAATACATAACATTTCTGTGCATAGTTTGCCATGGGGAAAGAACTTTTAGAAATGTTCGTGCATTTGTGTTTTGGCATCATATCAACTACATATCAATCTTATCTCTTCCTCTATGAACAATTTAAGCTTTTAATATAGAGCATAAACATCTGTACATAATACATTTGCAAATGAGAATACATGTGAGATTTTCTTATTAGGAAAACAATAAATACTTATTGCGGAAATTTGTGCGGACTTTTGTTTTTGCCCTTTACATTATTCTATTATGATCTATGCTGTCTACATAACGTGGAAGGAGTCAACAAACAAAGGGTCATCTTTGGAACCAAAATGGCTCAAAGATGCATATATGCAGGCTACGCGAAAGCACTCTGTCTGCCCAACAGCACATCATGAGTTTTGTTTAGGCCTTTGATCTCCCTGAATTCTTTGTCATCTGCTTAGGTCCCTCTAGAATTGCTGAGGACCACTTCTTGTCAATTAAGAGCCAGGAGGTTATAGTAACCCAATTACTTTGAGGATCAGCCCTTCAGGAAGGTGCCAAAGTTGGGGAGAAACATCTGTCTTGATGGTGACCGCAAAAGGAGGGAGACCCAAATAAAATCTACTCTCTGTGGATGATTCTTTCTAGAGCTTTCTTTCTTTCTCTTTCCTTGTTACCGTTTTTTTTTTCTTTAAGACTATTCATAGCACAAAGCATTCATCCAAACATTACTGGCCAGGTCCATTCTGGAAGGTAGGACGGAGCAAAGCAAGCAGAAACTGCTGTGGCCTGTGTGGCAACATCTTGCCTGCCCTCAGGGAGTCCGCTCTGTGCTGGTAACACAGCCTCAGGGATGAGTGAGCTTCCTGCTGCCTCTTGTTTTCTTAAGATCCTCTTTGAGAGTCAGGAAAATTGTGTGAGAGCATTTAACATAATGACTGGTGCATGGCGCTCAATAAATTTGCCTGAAAGCTTTTTGAAGATTTCTCCCTATTTTCCTAGAGTGTCTGGCTTTGCAAGATACAACGTACAAAAAAGTTATTCTGTGTATCCTGCAACAAAATAGAGAAGACACTTCTCCACATAGGCAAGATTTACATGCAGCCACAGCTGAATGATGCTGAGGCCCAGGAGACTGGGTCACAATGAACTGATTTGACTTGGACCACCTCAAATCCTTGATGAAAGCAGGTGGAGGTATAAATTATAAATTTAAAAAGAAAACCAGATTTGACTGAAAACCCTCTCTTTAATAAAGCAGAACAAAATGGCTTTCAGTAATTCTTAGTAAAATATTTGCTGGGTAGGCACAGTTCATTTGTTAGGATACCCATACGGAATGTGCTGGATCATTTCTTGCCAAAAATATTCTTTTGCAATCGTGTAGCTACGAACTGTGCTTTCTTGGAAGCCCAGATATGATTTACAGATGACACTGGATACATTTGGTAACCATTTCTAAAAACGTAGCTAATTATGTTGATAAAACCTGACTTTCACAGATTAAAAACAAGCACGTTGGATAAATGAGATAGCTTAAATCTGTACTTAATGGCTGAAACAAGAAGGCAAGGCAGGAAAGATGTTCTTGTTTTGGCCCAAATCTGTACTTTGCAAACTGGCCTGTAAAACTGTATGAAATCATTGATCCATGGTGTGAAATAATACATCAAACAGGAACAATAATATGCACAAATGAACAGCTTTTGTTAAATAGCCTCAAGGAAAATGATAAACAGTGGCTTTTGATCCAGATTCTGCATAACTCCCTTTCTTATTCTGATGCATTCTCCTAAATTAGAAATTGTGGTCAGCTCAGAGCTTATGTACATAGCTAAAAATACCTATTAAGCAAATGATGAAAAGCAAAGTTAGGTTTGATTTATCAGAAAGTTTAGCATACTTGCTACGAGCAAGCACTTCATTTGTCAGTGTCTGGGTTAAAGTCCTGGTTGCACCGTTGACTGACTGTGGACCTCAGGCAAGCAACTGTAAAGCGGGAAGCCCCATCTGTAAAACTGTAAAATACAGCATCTTCTGTGAGGTGGGAATGATGGCATTTCTACCTTTTGGGGCTATGAGAATTAAATGCACAATTAAAGGAAAGCCCTTAGCACACTGCCTGTCCCCCAGTAGCAAGCAGTGCTCATTATAGATTTTTTTTCAGCCTCTTGAGTTGTTTGTGGGTTTTCCCTCTGTGGGAAGGGGAGATGGTGAGAAGTGTCAGTAAATGCAAATGGAGCTGCTCTTTCACAGGCTGGAAACAAAAAACAAAGGCAATAGCAAACGCCTCTGGGGATGCAGTGTCTTCTTTAAAACTCTAAGGTAACTGTAGCAGGAAGGAGGTACAGGTAGAATTTCTGAATATCAGACAAAAATGTTACTATATTAATGAATCTAGGGGCTGTTTTTCTTTGTTAACTCAAGGCTAATTTTGACAGCATCCCCAGGGCATGTGCGGGTTTATATTATTTTTGAGGCTTCTTCCTGTTTAGTTATTGGTGCTTGTATGAACGAGGTCATTCTTATTTATTTATTTTTATTTTTGATGGAGAAAAAGACAGAGCATGAGCAGGGGAGGGGCAGACAGAGAGGGAGACACAGAATCGGAAGCAGGCTCCGGGCTCTGAGCTGTCAGCACAGACCCCCGTGCGGGGCTCCTACCCACTAGCTGCAAGCTGAGCCCAAGTCAGCTGCTTAATTGTCTGAGCCTCCCAGGTGCCCCTGAGGGAGGTCATTCTAAATTTTTAGTCAATTTTTAAGGTGAAGAGAAGAAGGGGTCCTCCTTCAGATTAAGTGGCCAGGTGATCCAAGCAAATGAGCACAGAAACCTCATCTCCGTTCATGCCACCCAGTGTGGGCACACCACCATTTATATTCAGAATCTTCTCCGTTTACATTCCTCCCCCATCTCCCAAGGGTGAATGATGAACAACGGGGTAGGGGACCCAGAGGCGCACAAAAGCAGATTGGGACGGAAGAACTTCTTGTTCCTTCTGGAACACGCTCCCTTCGTGTTCCTCCAGTCCACCAAACTTTAGCAGCGCAGCCCCACACCCTGTGTGTGTGTGTTCCTTTGTGTGACTGGAGCACAGACGTAACCTACAGAATAAGGGACATTCCGAAGACGGAACCCTCTTGGGAGCTACTCTTCAGGGAATGTTAGCAGACAGTGAGTGGGGCCCCAGGGATTCCTGTGAGCTGTGGCTCCTCGCCAGCTCTCCCCTCACTGAGCCCCGGCTACTCATCTTCCTACCCTCCCCTGTGCCCTGACACATCCTCCAAAGCCAGAATTCTGCCTCACCTCTTGTTCCTAAGAGAGCTATAAAAAGGCATGATGAATGAATTAAAGGACTGGCTACTTGCGGTGAGATAAGCAAATCGTTAGCAGGGTCGAGCAGGCACAATTTAAAGTAGATACACTTTGTGTGGGAGGAAAGTCCACTAGCTCCTTCCTTGGGGGGAAATTACCTTTTGAAGTCGACTGATGCGACACAGCACATTTTGATCCAGCTAAAACAGGTAAGAGTTACCTCAAAGTGCCCACAGGGACTGTAGTGATTTCAGACACCCACTCGGCAAATCATTGTTTCTTTTTCTACAAAGAGGGAGACGGGTTTGGGGTAGAGGGATGAGGTTGAAAGGTATGAGAGAGAGATAAGCAGGAAGAATGACATGCAGAGAAGGAAGAAGAAAAACGGATAGTGTTCCTTTCTCTTTTTCCTTTTAAATCAGCATTTTATAGGGGCGCCTGGGTGGCTTAGTCGGTTGAGCGTCCGACTTTCGCTTAGGTCATGATCTCGCGGTACGTGGGTTCGAGCCCTGCATCGGGCTCTGTGCTGACTGCCAGCTCAGAGCCTGGAGCCTATTTCAGAGTCTGTCACTCCCTCTCTCTGACCCTCCCTTGCTCAAGCTGTCTCTCTCTCTCCTAGAAATTAAAAAAAAAAAAAATCAGCATCTAATATTGCATTTTGTTCCTGGTTTTTTCAAACAAGGGCATACAAAGATTCTGATTTGGGGGTGGGTTTATTTTTGAGAATATGAATCATATGCTTATTTTACAGGCATCACATTGTTAACGTTACCAGAGATCAATTCTACCTTTTCTCAATCACATAATATATTTTTTACTTGTGTATATGAATATGGAAAAAGATATTTTCATTTCCTGACGTACTTTTGTGGCCCTTTGGCCCAGAGAGAGTGAGAACGTTGTGAAATGACACCCAGTGCATGATCATTCCGATTTCCAGGGGACTATTAAAGGAAGATTTTACTCATTGAACGTGGTTGTCTGCACATTTGAGTTGCTGGTCTGACGCAGGGCCACCTCTTACACACCTCCTATGAGTTTCAGAAACTGAACAGGAACGATTTGGTCAATTGTGTAACATATGGGACTTTCTTTGAGAAGAACCTCTTCACATGTCAGATTTTGACAGCCGTTTATAATAATACTAACGAGAATGTCCAAAAAAATGATGCTGGCAGAGAATAAATGGGAAAAATGCTTTTCTTGGCGAAGACAGAAAATGTCCATGATTAGTCTCATCAGTTTGACTATATATATTTTTCATAAAAACATACATAGGT
Organism: Crocuta crocuta; assembly: GCF_008692635.1. NCBI lineage: Eukaryota > Metazoa > Chordata > Mammalia > Carnivora > Hyaenidae > Crocuta > Crocuta crocuta. The sequence goes on from NW_027532015.1 coordinate 9,007,800, forward strand.
GAACAACAAATTACGTAAAATCTTTTGGTTTTTGCTTAGTTTACATTTCACAGTCATTCGAAATATTTGTAACTCATTGTTCTTGAAACTCCTGATTTTCTTTGGGCAGCAACACGCGCGACCCATAAGGATCAATCTGAATTATTCTGAGCCTTCATGGTACACGTCCGCCCTTCTCCTACTTGCTTTTCCAGCCTCCGCTGCAGTTGGTTACACCCATGTGACTGCTGTAACCGACAAAACCTCTGAGGAGGTCTGCTGCCGGGGCCTGTAGGAAATATTCACCAGCTTGACAAAGAGACAAACACATACAGAGAGCTCCTGAAAAAGCTTCTTCCTCTTCCTGCCTTGAACAGAGTTGCACAGGAAGCGATGCTTGGGCTTTTCCAACCCTCTGGAGACTGTAGGTGGCAAGTTCAAGGACAAAAGGTCAACATTCTGGAGACAGAAAAGTTAACGAAAAAAAATGCCCAAGTCTCAAATGATAACACTGAGCAATGCCATCCGGAAACTACCTGCTTATGGGTTTTTTGTTTTCCGAGATACTACATATCTTTATTGCTTAAGCCACAACTGGATGGGTGGATGTTCACTCAATAAATACTGAATTATTTAGGCATCACTCCTGATGGTTGGGTTACAAGCAGTCAATCAAACACGCCACGTCCCTGGCCTCATAAGGTGGGTACCACGTCAGAGGAGACATATGCTACAGAAGTGAAAGAATACACATATAAAGTGCCAGGTAGTGGTAATCATTTTGGAGAATATAAAGCAAGGCAAAGAGACTGAGAGTAATGGAAGACTAATTTATATTGATTATTCATGGAAGCTTTTCTGAGAGGTAATCATTTGAACAGAGACTTGAATGAATTGAAAGAGTAAGCCAGGTGGAGGGCTGTGGATATTCCGTTACTTGCAGCTGAAAGCATCATTAACTCATACATCCAATAAGTTTGTAGTCATTCTTCAAAACAGAGCTCTGACATCATGATTTCTGGGAAGACTTCTGGGACCTCCCACACACTAAAATCAATCCCTTCCTCTTCTAGACTACTTCTGTACCTTAGACCCATGCACTCTTATACATACCAAGCCTTCTTTTAATTTCCTTGTTGATATAGCTTATAAAGTCATTTCTCTAGACTGAGACTCTTGAAGGACAAAATCGACCCTTACTGCCATCTTGGCTCTTAGCACTATCTGTTTACCTGTAAAAGCTCCACAAATAATTATTGACTTGACTAGAACTTCTGTCCCTAGGACAGAATATGTTCTGGATATGTGTGGTTTCCACTGAAGTGTGATGAAAAGTGGGCACCTATAGAAAATTTTGTTAAAGTGTGATTATTTTTTGTGTTGAAGAAACTTGTCTCACAAGCATTGAGAAAGCTGACCGCTCTGAGTTTGCATGAATGTGTAGAAATAAAATAGGTCACTTAGGCAGAAAATCTTTGGTTTCCATTGAGGAGAAAAAAATATATCTAAGATGGCTGAGAAGCAACGTGGTTCTGTATCATATGTCAATCTAATCAGTATGTCCTTGGTCTTTGGAAAAGGCAAGCCAAAAAAATGAGGTTAAGACCACTCACCTAGGTTCGGTGATTACAGTCTCCTGAGTATTCCTCCTGGTAGGGGAGGAAAAAGTTAATCTTGTTTACTGATCTTGAATGAATCCTCATCTATGAACCTTCCCTCTTAGGCAACCCAACTCACACTCATTTCAGTGCCGGGTGAAAGCATATGATTGCCTCCACTCCAAATGAACTGGGTTTTACCATAAAATATGACCTAGCAGATATTATATTTTTAACTTCAAAGGTGAAGAGAAAGGAAAAGGGCATTTGAAGAAACTTAAAACATCAACGAAGGTTTAAAAGAAAAACAGGAAAGAGTTTGGTTTTAGGTACCTGTGTGAAAATTTAATAAAGAGAGGATCAGCGGATATTAAGTGTATTTTTATATTAAACCGAGTTTGTAGAATAAAGTAAATAATGTGCTTTAAAATTTTTTTCCTTAATATCAAAATAGAAGACAAAGCATTGGGTTCATACCATCTCAAATAGAATCAAATTCTCTTCCTTTATGTGTTATATTAACAGATATTAATATTAGTAATTAATTAATGTTTGCTTTCCATGTAAGCCAATCTCTTAGCTGAAAATCAGAAAGGCGAGTAATGTTTTTTAAATTGTAGGGATATTACGATCTAAATTTGTATGCTTTACAAAATTTTTCTGAAGAATGGCTCAGAGTTAGCAAGTATGTCAATAAATAAAGACTTAGTCACTTTTTGAAAATAACTGCTAGATACTTTTCTTTAAGTTTGCATGTGAGATTTCAAATTATATTTTCCATTATGCCTAAGGGAGCAGGTATCACACAGTCCTCAATACAAGCAAAAACAAGTTTTAAAGGAGTCTAGACTAGGTTGGTACACACAGAATCTTCACCAAGTCTTTACACCAATATACTTATAACACCAGAAATGGTAACTGAACAAAGACCTGAGAGTAAACTCCGATAAAAAGCCCAAATTCCAAAAGAACGTATCTTGGCATATGCTGGTTTGCTTGGGACACCCTGGATGCCCATCCCTGGTTAGAACAACCCAAATTTCTAGGGCCTGCTTGGACCCACTCCCCCTCTATACAGAGAGGGACATCCTCATCTTCACCCATCAATCAGTCAAGGTCAGTTTAGCAACAGCCTAGCTTCTTTCAAGTAACAGAAGGGACAAAGGTACACTGGGGAGGTGGTGAGATTTGATTCCATGTCCCATGCAGGCTAAGAAGTCGCAAATGAATGGGATGTACACACTTGAATTAATGGCACATGTTTGATGATTCTTTGCTATTAAATGGGCTACTTCGGATACCGGTTGGAGACACACTTAGAATTTTTGAGAGAAACAATTTCATACCCAACATACCCATTTTCTTGCCATTCTTCTACTTATTCTTTATCTTTTTGTTGGTTTGTTTGTTTGGTTGGCTGGTTGAAAGCCTTAGCCTATTCTCTTAACTAGAAGAGTATCTGCCCGGCAGAAAAGTCAACAAACTCACAAGAGACAAAAGACATTCTTGGTTTGATTGCTCCTAATAAACTTCAGTGCTTCCAGACCACATAATGTCATAGCATTATTTGTAATGCTTCTTTAAAAGGGTGACAGGGTTCAGAAATAAACTGCACATGGTAAGAAGAACCTCCCTTGGGTTATCCCTGCAAAATGAGTTGCAAGGCTTTGGGAGTGGTGGTGGTTTCCGGCCATTAGCGTTACTAATCAAGGCCAGCTTTGCATTTATGGGAATCTGCACAAATCAGGATGATACAGCCTAAGCTCACTCAAGCAACCCTGCCTGATTTCTTCAAGGTTATGCTCCAGCAAAACTTTACTCCAACTATCTTTGGTTGGAATGCTTCATTATCTTTATATATCCTAGAGAAAGAGTCCATGAAGTAGATGCATTAGGTCCATGGGTCACAAAAATCATATTTATCGCTTCATGCCCACATCAAGCAATTACTGTCAACTCTCAATTAACCTCGTTATTGGAGGAAGCATTAGTGGAGACAATACAAATCCTAGATAACCTGCCCATGTCTTTCTTGCTGCCACAGCTGCAGTGGAGGTGAGAGAGAGAAAGAAAGAGAGATAATGGGAGCGCCAGGAAAAGCTTGGGGCTAAGAGGTCTCTTCAGGAAAATTGGAGTTGAGGGTGCCCCTCTGCCCCCTTATCAGAGCCCCTTGCCTTTCTGCCCTGCGCTTGCCCGGAAGCAAAAATAACATTACTTTCCCTGCAAACTTCTGGCTGACAAACAAAAGGTGAGGATTAGCGGGAGCCAGGAGGAGGGAGCGGTGGGGGAGGAATTTTGTGAGGCTGGCAGTCAGCCAGGGCCCAGAGGAGGCCTGGGGGGGCGTGGGGAGGACCGCAGGCTGGTTCTAAGCTGAGGCTGGCTGTGCACCTTGCTGCTTAGAAGCTTGAGCCACGCCCAAGGCTCTCCGGGCACAGGTGAGTGTTCGGGTGCTTTGCCTTTTAGGATTCTGACTGTGTCAATCAACATGGCAAAAGGTGTTTAATTACAAATGTTATAATTAATCGTTTTCACACATGATAATCATTCTCACACTATAGATGCCTACGGGTATAAGGACATGTCCATCAAATCAGGTCCCAGGCATTAATGCTATTCCTATCCTTCCGGTGAAATGAACCCACCAGGCGGGGCACCTCCCTCTCAGGCCAGGAGCCACAGAAAGAGTAAAGATGATGCCTCTTCAAGTGATTCCTAGTGGCACTGCTCCGGGAAGGGTTTGCATTTTAACAAGGGAGAAAAAGTTCAGTCATAAAACACACTGAAATTCCAGACCCTACTGAGCAACCAGATGGTACCGGAGAGACACAGAAGGGGCAAGGGAAAACCTCTGAAGTCACAGCAAAGATAAGGGCACACTGGAAAGAAAAGCTGGGAAACAAACTTGGGGACAGAAAGGTGAAAACCCATAAAATTTTGTTTTAATGAAACAAAATCAGTTTGCATTAAAATGCAAATAAAGAGACAAATCCATGTCCTTTGTAAATATGATTTTGCTATAAAATTAGTGGAGTCTGGGAAACAGGTAGTTATCCAGGTTTGTGTTTTGTTTTGTTTCGTTTTTTGGGTTTTCTTCAGGGGGCTCAGAATGCAATTCTGTGTATTAGTTTGAGAAATCGGCAAACTAGGTGCAAAAATTTAAATCATAAAGTAAGAAACAGTGGAAAACATCAGGGGATTTCCGGAGAATATTGCTCAAAGCGCTTCCAAATACCAGAGAGACAGAGAGAGAGAGAAAGGGAGGGAGGGAGAGAGGGAACTATAACAGAGGGACTTCAAAAGTTCAGTTAAAAGAAAAGACTAGTGGCTCTAAAAAGGAAAGTGACTCATAAATAACAGGGAAGATTATAAAAACATGTAAATATTGACTATAAAATATCAGCAAAAAATAAGAGTTAAAGAAATAAGTGAAACTGTTCATTTGATTCATTATCTTTATAGCCTTCTGTGAAGCTCACCACCTGGGAAAGGTGCGTACATATGCAGTGACATGTGACGCCATGATTTCTCAGCTGGAAAGGAGGAGTGACATTAAAGGTATTCTTACCTCTCTTCCCTTTTTCAAACCACAGAGCAAACCACAAAGTTGGTGAAAACAGAGGAACACAGCAAATACAATCAAACAAGCAACCATGAAGTCTCCCATTCTTGTTACAATCCATGACGCATACATGACCAAATTCAGGAGACACTGGAAGCTGACAAGCATCTGAAGTGTCAAGCAGGTGGAAAAAGTTTCTGGCCAAAGTAATGTCAAAAACGTCTAACGGGCATATGCTGTGTGCCTTTGATGAGAGTGGCAAGAGACAGAACTGAAGCCCTAGAAACACAGCCGGACACCACACAACAGAAGGAGAGAGGCAGAGCGAAGAGAACATGTTAGCATGTATTCCTATTTACTTCTGTATTGTGTTACTGTGTTTCTCATAGCCAAGGAAGACTTCCAGAGGTAATGACATACCTATAGAAATTCCAAGGGAACAAGCCAGTAAAAAGAAACAAAAAATACACACACTTGGATATTCTAGATAATTCTTTCACGCACAGAGTACAAATCTTTATACTTTGTGCCAATGAAAATTTTCTCTTAGATGGTTATTCTGATAGAAAGCATTTGAATGTTATATGTCAAGTTCAAAGAAGGAAATACTAAATAATAGGTAAAGTATCTAGTTCTGTTGGGTTAAGCAATGGAATTTGAGAGATTTGCCAGACGGTTTCAATCTGAGCACCCAATTAGGTTTTCAATGGAAAAAGACGAGGGAACGAGCAGAGGAGTGTGACCAGATTATAATAATCTCCTTGTGTTGCTGTCAGAAGCTAAGGTCTATTTCACCCAAGAAAATACAACTTAGTACACAGAAAAAGCAATTCGGTGATAGTCTGGGTGCTTACTAATTGGTCTTAGAACAAGCATCTTCTCCCAGCTATAGAGCTGGCAAATATGAATAAGAGCCACTGGAAGGATTTAAAAAAACAACTTTCTGCCTACTATAGACCTGGGGCTTGGTACACGTGCTAGACNTAAATGAAAGGCCTGAACTTGAATTAGGTAACCCACTCTTCCTTATTTTCACAATCTGAGACCTATAAGAGTTTTCTCCCTCTTTTCATGCCTATCCACAGGTTACAATCTATATAATCTCACGGGGCCCTGACCTTTTAAAGAAACACTGTCTATGTATAAACAATGGATGATTAAGAGATGTGTGAAGGAAGTCAAGCAATGGAGTGCATCTAACTGAAAATAATGAAAATCAATGAAGCCAGAAGAGATCCAAACATTAAACAGCATTTACTTAAGTGATATTAGCTAATGGTACAGTTGGGTGAATGAAGCAGTATGAGCTAATGCTGACTTCCTCTCTCAAGTTAAAAAATACTAGAATGGTCATAGACCCAAGGACCATACATTTCAAGTTTGGGCTGCTAGAGAAGCTGTTCTGGGTTGAACTGCATCTCCCTGGAATTTCTATGTTTAAGTCCTAATCTCCAGTGCCTCCGAAATGACTATATATGGAGGTATGGCCTTTAGAGAGGCAATTAAAATTAAATGCAGTCATCTATGGGCCCTAATCCGGTCTGCCTGATGTCCTTATAGGAAGAAGAGATTAGGACACAGATACACAGGTAAGGACACAGGGAGGAGGTCACTTACAAGGCAAGGAGAGAGGCCTTAGGAAAAAGAAACCAACCCTGTGAACACCTTGATCTCAGACTTCCGGTCTTTAGAACTGTGAGAAAATAAATATCTGTTGGCTAAGCCCTACCCCTCCCACCGCAGTCTGTGGTGCTTTGTAACGGCAGCCCTAAGCAGACTAATACAGACACCTGCTACAGTGAGCCCTTCTCTTTCTCTTAGAAGTCTGAAATAAGGCCCTTTAAGTTTTTTTCTATGGTTAAAAGCATTCTACATTATACTCACAACCCCGACAGGAAAGGCCAGCACAGCTAACATCCAGTCCCGGAGCGAGATGAGCTTCTTGAGCTGCCTTTCTTGTTCTTGGTTCCCATTTCCTCTAGTCAGAAGACTGGAAAGGTCAGTCAGCACACAAATACCAAAGAAGACAGCCTGGATGACCTGGAGGGAGACAACAGCTGGTGTTAGTCAATAAGATCTAAAGAGGCCCCAGCCGTAGGATGGCGAGCAAGCTACAACTTTGCAACATGACACATGATAAGGGATGATCAGAAGCATATTTAAGAGCTGGCATGACAAGTAAAAAAAAAAAAAAGAATTAGATATTTACGACTTGCTATCATAGGTGAGAAAATTCATCCTAAAAACACTGCTTCCATTTTCGCTCGCCTCAAGACAAATGCAAAATGTGCATGCACATACATGTCTAAAGAGGCCCAACACAAAGCAATATCAAATATCATGATGACGTGTCCATTATTTTAAAATATCACATCTGTAGTCTCATTACATTGACTAGTGGGGTTTAAAAAACATCTAAAAAGTGCAAAGTTAAGAATCAAGGTAGCCTGAAAAATAAATGAGACACTTTTGTCTGAATGTGAAGAAAGCTTCCAATGCTCTAATCTCCTTTTCCACCACAGGAAGTGGTAGAAAGCTTCTAGTCCTTGGGTCACAGAGAAATTAACTGAATGCAATAATCAAAACTGGTATAGAACGATTTTCTGTTGTCAAACCTGAATGATATGACCTCCTCAGGTTTTTTGTTCTTATAAAATAAAATCTTTCCCAAGTAACATAGATACCCACACCATATTCCCCCCCAAAAGCTTTCAGTTGTACATTCCCAAATCAATTACAAATTAAATTACTTACATCAACTACATGTAACTTGGACTATCACAGGGGAGGACACTGAAATACTACAATTCGATAATTTGCGAAATACCTAACGTGGGAGCAAAAGTATCGATGATCCAGAGCTGTGGGTGGAGGCAGGAAGCATACTGTAATATAGCTTGGCAAATGATAATTCAAATTATGGGAAGGGCAGAAAACACATTCCCTGGGCTCAAAGTCAAACCCATTTAACACCAAGAGTAGAATCAGGGTAAGTTTTTTTGGTGTCTTCTACCAGAAATAATTACTGATGATATATTTGCAAAACATACAATTTTACTCACTACCTCCTTAGAAAACAAAAAATTGGGGGTAGATTTCCATGTTGGCAGTGGAAAGGATCTGTGAAAGCTCTGTGGATGAGTTCCTCACTAAGGCACCGAACAAAGTGAAGAAGGACCCTCAAAATTACCAGGTTCCATTTAACATAGCACTGACACACTCAGATTGTCAATCACTCGGTTCAAATTCTTATCTAAGCCATTTTGAAAATTCAGAATAATGGAGAATCCATTTCTGGCCTTAGTCAAACAAAAATCCTGCAGTATTCTTACATATAATACAACCACCATGTTCTTCCAAGTTCACCAAATCCTGCCATTATTTGCCAATGTTAGCTAAAGTTCTATTCCTTCTCATAACTTAGCCTGGCTTTTAGCTTCAATGACTTAAGGTTTACTGTTACTCTTTCTACAACAAGAAAAAGCAGGGGGGGGAGAAGCTGAGATGGCCATAACTAAGCAAGTTGGCAAAAATCATGTTGTGATGACCAGAAATAATTTCAATGACTCAGGGAATAATTTCACACTTAGGAAAACTTTCCATACCATATCTTATCATTTTACATGTTTGATCTTTATGTCAACCCTAAAAGGTTTTGAGAAATTGGACTGGCCAGGCTGGGGAATAATAATCTCCATGCCAATTTGGCCAGTGAACATATTAAAAGGGGCTCTATCTGATCAATTACCAGGGAAATGCAAATGTAGATCACAATGAGATAGCATTTCTCAACCATATAATTATTCACAATTTAATTCTGACAATACCACTGGTTATAAGGATGTAGAACAACCAGAAACTCTATAGCAGGAATGCAACTTGGGACAATTCCTTTGAAGAATATTTGTCAATATCTAGTGATTTAAAGATATACATGCTCTACTATCTAGTGACTTCACTACGGAGGGTATTTGTGACAGAAGCTCTCACACATGTGTTCTAGTCACATGCACATGAAGGTTAATTTCTGCATTCATTGCTTCAGAAAAGTTGGCCTAAATGTCTCAATTATTACTGGATAAAGAAACTGTGCTATATTCATACAGTGGAGTTCTAAGTACATATCCATTTTTCATTCTCACAACAAAACATTAAGCAAAAAAAGGAAACCAAGAAAATTCTACATTTTGACAGTATGAAAATTTCAAAAAAGGGCAAAGATAATTTTAAGGATGTACATGTATATAAAGTAAAATATGAAGAAATGCATGGAATTAATAGCATGGAATTCAGGTACCTCTCCAAGGAGGATAAGACTGCGGGGAAGGACACAGGGCCTCCACTGTATCAATAATATTTCATTCTTAAGTTGATTATAGAATTTTTTTTTATTATTCCCTATGTACTTCATTATTATGAAATATTTCCAAAGAACTTAAAAATAAAAGGTAAAAAAGAATGGTTTTCATATTTTGGGGATGTAGCTGGTGAATCTCTTTCAATTGTTTTCCCTCTAACTCAGTTTCCTTTAGTTTTAAAAATTGGCTGGTAATAGCAGGTTTTACTAAAAGTTCCAAATTAAGTGAATTAAGTGAATTTTAAAATTCCATGATTAAGTGACTACACCAGAGTTGCCTTCCCACCATAAACAGCTACGCATTTGGACTATATATATAAATCAGCTTTTTCATATATTGAATTTTCTTCTCTGTAATCAGCCAAAGAAATTTCTCACTTTTTAAAAAACTGGCTCACTTGATGAGGTCAGGCCCACCTTGAATAATTCTCCTTTTACTGCATAAAGTAATGTAATCACAGGATTGATTGTATCCACAGGATCTTCCAAAAACCCACTGAAGGTGAATATTACTGAGAGTCATTTTCTTATTCTATCTACCACAAGCTGTAGCTTAAACGATTTTTTTTTTTTAAATGTTTTACTTATTTCTAGGAGAGAGAGAGAGAGACAGCGTGAACAGGGGAGGGTCAGAGAGAGAGGGAGTCACAGACTGAAACAGGCCCCAGGCTCTGAGCCGGCAGTCAGCACAGAGCCCGATGCGGGGCTCGAACCCACGAACCGCGAGATCATGACCTAAGCGAAAGTCGGACGCTTAACCGACTAAGCCACCCAGGCGCCCCTTAAACGATTTTTGAAGCTCACTCAGAATGGAGAGGTATCCAAGTTCTGACCAGAGGGGCCTTATTGACTACAATAAGAATTCAGTTGAGCCTGAGGAATTTTATTACCTAATTTGTGATGCTATAATAGCCTTGGAATAAAGGCTACTTTATATCCACGCCAATAGTACTTAAAAACAAGCATCACAAAAATAAGCAAGCTTATCTACAAGTAACTTAAATATGCACTAAAATAAAATTCTACAATTTTTAAAGGAATATAACAAAATGCAGGCATTCAACAATATCCAACATTACACTATCAATATCCAATCAAAACTCACTAGACTTTCCAAGAAGAAAAAACAAATCTTTAATCAAAAGGAAACCAATTAAATAAAAACAGATATATGGGGTGCGTGGGTGGCTTGGTGGGTTAGCTGTCCAACTCTTGATTTTGGCTCAAGTCATGATCTCATGGTTTGTGAGTTCAAGCCCCACATCAGGCTCTACAGGTTCTGTACTGACAGTGCTCATGCTCTATTCCCCCCTGCTCATGCTCTCTCTCTGAAAATAAATAAACAATGTAAAAAAAAAAAAAACAGGTATAGAAATGACAGAAATATTGGAATTAGCAGACAGAAACATAAGTTCAAGAAGTTAAATGAAAATAATGGGCCAAAAAACATATTAAAAAGAACCAAACTGAACATTTAAGAATTAAAGACATTGCCTGAAACTTAAAAGTCACTGGATGGAGTCACTCATCATCAGGGAAATACAAATCAAAGCCACACTGAGATACCACCTCACATGGGTCAGAGTGGCTAAAATAAACCAATCAGGGAACTACAGATGCTGGTGAGGATGTGGAGAAACGGGCACCCTCTTGCACTGTTGGTGGGAATGTAAACTGGTGTAGTCCCTCTGGAAAACCAAATGTGTGTGGAGGGTTCCCCCCAAAATTAAAAACAGAGCTACCCTATTGTCCAGCAATAGCACTACTAGGAATTTACCCAAGGGATACAGGAGTGCTGATATACAGGGGCACATATACCCCAATGTTTACAGCAGCACTCTCAACAATAGCCAAATTATGGAAAGAGCCTAAGTGTCCATCAACTGATGAATGGATAAGAACATGTGGTTTATATATACAATAAAATACTACTTGGCAATGAGAAAGAATGAAATCCTGCTGTTTGCAGCAACATGGATGGAACTGGAAGGTATTATGCCAAGTGAAATAAGTCAGTCAGAGAAGCACAGATATCATATGTTTTCACTCATATGTGGATCTAGAGAAACTGAGCAGAAGACCATGGAGGAAGAGAAGGGGGGAAAAAAAGTCGATACAAACAGAGAGGGAAGGAGGCAAACCACAAGAGACTATTAAATACTGAGAACAAACTGAAGGCTGATAGCGGTGGGGGAGAGGGGAAAATGGTTGATGGGCATGGAGGAGGGCACTTGTTGGGATGAGCACTGGGTGTTGTATGTAAGCCAATTTGACAATAAATTATATTCATAAAAATATATTTTAAAAAGTCACTGGGTGGAAATAATAGGAAATTAGACACTACAGAAGAAAGATTGAAATACTGAGTAGTTAGCAATATAAACTATTCAAAATGAATCAGAGAAAGAAAAAGATTTTGAAAATCAACAGAATATCAGTGAACTGTGAGAGCAGTCTAACATATGTGTAGTGGAGCCCTAAGGAGCAGGTAAGGGGAGCATGTAGAAAAAGTATTAGGAAAAAGAAAAAGTATTAGAAGAAGCAATGGTTGAAGTTCTTCCAAAACTTCATGAAGTTTTCATGAAAACCATAAACCTACAGATCCAAGAAATGAAACAAATGGAGTATAAACAAAGAAAACCACATCAAGGTACAGTGTAATCAAATGCTGAAAAATCTGTGAAAAAGACATCACATACAGAAAAATAAAGGTAAGAAATTTCACCGGCGTCTCATGGAAAACAGCACAAGCCAGAAAACAGGGGAATGACACCTTAAAGTCCTATGAGGAGGAAAAACTCTCAAAGGTGAAAGACTTTTTCAGAAAACAGAAGCTGAGAGAATTTATCGTCACTAGCCTTTCACTACAAGGAATGGGAAAGAAATGGGAAAAATGATACCAGATATAACTTTAAATCTACACAAAGCAATCAATGACAATTGCTAAAAACTATAAATATGTGGGTAAATATAAAAGATTTATCTTAATTAATTTTATCTTTTAAAGATAAATGACTAGTTAAAGCAGAAATATGAGAACACATTGTGAGGATTTAAACATATTTAGAAATAAAATTATGATAGTTAAGTTTTTAGTTATATATGAAGTGGCATAATACTATGTAGCGGCAGATGGTGTAAGTTAAAGATGTATACCGTAAACCCTAAAGGAACCATTAAGACAGTAAAATGGAGATCTTCAGCTAATGCATTAGTTGTCTGTGCTACATAACAAATTACCACAAATTAAGCAGCTTAAAACAACATCAATTTGTTTGCTCTCATTCTGTACATCAGAAGTCCAAGTGAGTTAGTCTGGTTGCTGGGCCACCAAAATCAAGGTCCTGGCCAAGCAGCTTTCTTATCTGGAGGCTCAAGGAAAGGATCTTCAAGATCATTCTAGTTGTTGGTAGAATCCAGTCCCTTTTAACTGTAAGACTGAGGTTCATGCTCCCTTGTTACCTGTTGGCCAATCACTCTCAGCTCCTGGAATGTGCTCCCCAACCNATACCTGATTCTTCTTGTGCTTCAGATCTCTCTGACTTTCCCCTCTGCTTTTGTCTCCTGTAGTCAGTCCGAAAAAACTTTCTGCCTTTAAGGGTTCATGTGGTAAGGTTAAGCCCACATGAGTAATGTCCCCTTCTTAAGGTCAACTGTGCCATAGGTTATAATGCAATCAGAGAAGTTCTACGCCATTAATTCACAGGTTCTCAGGGTTAGAGTGGGGGATCTTTGGGGGCCAACTTACAAATTCTGTCCATTACAGCTAATAAGCATAGAAATAAAATGGAACACTAACAGTACATTGAGGTAATCCAAAAGAAGTAAAAAATTGGGGAAAAGGAACAAAGAATAGACAAGACAGAAAAAAAAGCCAGTAAGATCTCTGACTTTAACCCAATAATGCCTATGATTACATTACATACAAATGGTTTAAACTCTCCCAATTAATATCAGCGATCAACAGACTGCATTTATTTTTTTTTCCAAATAGTTTATTGTCAAATTAGTTTCCACATAACACCCAGTGCTCTTCCCCACAAGTGCCCTCCTCCATGCCCATCCCCCCCCNCATTGTTTCATGTGGACAGACTGCATTTAAAACACAAACAAAAAGCACTATAAGGATATAGATATAGATTTGTTAAAAGAAAATGGATGCAAACACTAATTGTAAGAAAGCTGGAATAGCTATGTTAATATCAGAAAGTAGGTTTTGGAGCACCTAGGTGCTTCAGTTGGTAAGTGTCAGACTCTTGATTTCAGTTCAGGTCATGAACTCATGGTTTGTGGGATTGAGCTCCGAGTCAGGGTCCACACTCACAACATGGAGCCTGCTTGGGATTCTCTCTCTCCCTCTCTCTGCCCCTCTCCTGCTCACATGCACACACACACTCTCTCAAAATAGATAAATACACTTAAAACAAAAGGGTACTTTCAAGACAAAGAATGTTATCAAAAACAAAGAGAAACATTTGATAATGATAAAAGGCTCAATTCATTAAAAAGTATAATGTCTCAAAAAGCAAAAGTTGATTTAATATGGGGCTAAATTACTCAACTAATGTCTACTAATATTTTTAATAATGAATACTTCATTGATCCTTGGGAAACAGATGTTTTTATGAAGATTTAAAAGAAAAGGAGAGGGGAAACCTTAAAAAGGGCAAAAAAAAAAAAAAAGAAGGAAGGGGAGAGACAGAAGCTCACGTTCTACAGGAATAAAACAAAAGCAATTCTGCAAATATAAATGTGAAAATAAGACAAAGTTTGTCAAACTCATAAGGTTAATGGTATTATGAAGTCTTAGACCCTCCTACAGCCAATTCATCTTCTTCTCCAGGGGTGTCATCTGACACCGTCGTCCCCTCACTATTGCCTGGTAGCTCTCCGGTCACTGTCTGTGGACCTTGCCACGGGCTCTCCCCGGCTTGTGATCATGGCTTGCCCCCTGCCTCGCCTGAATTGCCACGGAAAACTTCCCCAAAGCGAGCATGTGGCAGTCACGGAAAAGAAGTACCACAAAACGATTCTCTCTTCATTTCCAAACATCAGGAGCAGGAAATTGTTGGGTTGTGTTAGTTTAGTTTTGTTTTTAACTCACACTGGCTAATTTTAAAAAGATAATCTCTAAAGATGATAGAACAGTCCGCCGTTCCCTAGGGAGAAGCATGGACTGACTTTTGGTTATTTGCTCATTTAAGAGGCAGTCAGACAATACCGTGAAAGTAACACTTTAGATTTCTGCTACTTTATTAGACTCTGATTGGAGCTGACAGCCAACAAATCACATGAGAGACATTTTACTCTATTGCCTATGTGTATCATGTTGTCCGTTGCAACTTAAAATTCATTAAATTAACTTAGGAATGTGAAAGTCATATGGAGATGCACAAATGAATGTTAAGTAGGATTACGATTACCTTGAAGCATTATTTGGCTCCAGCCATTCTGCAGGGTTGGCATTTCCAGACCATCAACTCAGCATGACACACATATACACCATCTGGCTTTGGGTTCTTAGCAGGCTGGCTGCTCTTATTATTTTGTATCACGTGTAGAAATGAAGTGGTCAAATGTACCATATCTCTCCAAGAAATATAAATAGAGATTTATCAGAATGAAAAAATAAAAAGCCCAGGATATTTTGAACTCACACTAGTATTTGTTCTTCTAGAATATTCTCTACTATTGAATAATTCCTTCTACATCTTCTCTCCACCCCCTCAACTCTCTCTGTCAGGAAATAATAGATTATTTACTGAGTCATTTTAGGTTCAGGATTCATTTCCACAAGTATGGAAACGTACCCAAATTCCATTCATATTCTTATCTTTTCTTACCCATGAGTGGTTTTAGTTAAATTACCTTAATATTATTTTCTTTTTTCTCTGGAATGCACTAAACTATTACAACTCTGTTTGTAGCATAGGGCAAATTTGTTAGACTTCTACCATTTATTCCCAAACATATTCAATATGGTTTATCCAGAATACGTTATATTTTATTTCGTTAGATCATCTTCAATGTCTTAATTACATGAAGCTTTAGTCTGTATATCAAGTTACATCATTAGTATAATGAGTTGCTAATTTTTACAGGCCAACCTCAGGCAAAAACAAAGAAAGCACCAAGGTAGGAAAAACAGGATTTTAAGTAAGAAATGCAAATCACTGTTTATATGAATTTTAAAAGACCATAGAACTGCTATCTTGACCATTGGGAGGAAGATTTCTAATGACATGTATGTGTTGTGTACCACATTTACATTATATTGTATTTTCATAAGATTAATATAAAGAACAGAATAATATTTGTTAAAATAACCTTTATGTTAGGGTTAATTTAGACATGGTCTATAGAAGAAACAAGACGACAGAACTCTGAGGGGTAGCAATGGACACTGGAGTGATGTGGATCATGGAATGAAAGAAAGCTAGAAAGAACAGATGGAAAGAAGGCAGTAAGATTTAGAGGCGTCATAATGGAGGGTCTGGAGGAGTCCTGTGTATGAGGATGAGAGCATTAGTTAAAGGGATATTTAAATAAAGAAGAAAGAATTCATGGCAATATCTGTGTTCAATGAAGAGTGAATTTGTCTGGAGAAGTGAAATATGTGAAAAGGATATAAAGGCCATAAAATCACGGTGCTATAAAACAAACAAACAAACAAAAACACAATATTCAAGGGATTCCCTCTCTAGTCCGCAAATATCTTATTTTTTATTTATTTTTTATGGCTTTTTTTTGAGTGGAGATGTGCATTGCAGAGGGACAGAGAGGGGAGAGAGAGAAAGAGAGGGGGAGAGAGAAAGAAAGAGAGGGAGAGAAAAATAGAGAGTGAGTGAGAGAGAGAGAGAGAGAGAGAGAGAGAGAGATCTCAAGCAGTATACTGGGTATGGAGCCTGAGGGGGGGCTCCATTCCATGACCACGAGCTCACAACCTGAGCCAAAATCAAGAGTCAGACACTCAACCAATGAGTCACCCAGGTGTCCCAATATCTTACTTTTTAATAGTACATGATTCCGTCTTCTTGTTATTAAGGTCAAGAGGGAATGCCAAGCATATATCAGCACGAGACTGTGACTCACTATGAAATCAGATGAGTAAATTCTGCAAGGATCTCCTTTGCATTTGTTTGTGTCTTCCTTGCCTGAGCCATCTGAATATCTGTAGCAATTCTATAGCCCTGGGAGTCCATCAGCTACATGGAGGCTGCACTCATTTACACATATGGATACTACGTTGTGGAGAAATCAATGCATTTAAAACTCCCACAGTCTCTCTCTGCTTCCCTCGTCCACTGAAATACCCATCAGATGCACTGCCTGGTGAATTTTCCTTTACTGCTCTGAACAGGCCAGTATGGCTTTCACACTCTGGTGACTGTAAGTCTATTTGTCCAGATCTGCCATTTAAGTGATGTGCTGTAAGCCCAAGGTTTTTCAAGGAATCTTCACCACAAACATTTTTGAGGAGATGGACTCACTGCATCATCCATCCTGTGGTTTTCAGAATGTGATTTAGGATCCATGCCCGTGTACACAGACATTTACCTCACACTGCTCTATCTCATTACTGAAAATCGATGAAGTAGGCCATAAGTCACCACTGGCAAGCAATCCATTCAGATAGACAGAAAGAAAAATAAGTTTTTCAGTCAGAAATAATGCACTCAGATACGCAGCTTTGGAAAGGAAAGCTTGTCAACAAAATTCATTACAATATCACATAATTGCTTTCAATATATAAGAAGGATATGCTTCACAAAGTAATGGGTACAATCAGACCATGTTCCAGCAACAACTCGTTAAAAGTACAGCAGGGACCTTTCCAGAGACTCTACTCTAATCTGCAAATAATGACAGAAAACTCCCCTCGGGGTTCTCACTGTGCTTCACTGATACTATGAGCAACACAAAACTTCTGTAGGCTTAAAGATTTTTTAAACTATTAATATTAGCATGAATCCCTTTTGAATACTGAATTAAACACGCCATCGATTTATTTAACAAATATTTATTGATTAACTACTGTGTACAAAGCACTTAGTGAACTAGTAATGCAGAAATGCAGACTATCAAATGTACATTTCACTGCAAAGGAGAAGGTGCTTGGTGTTTAACCTCTAATTTGGTGGAATTCACATTTGCTCAATACTGGATATCAAGATTTCGGCACAAGAGCAATAAACAATTTTTTAAAAACTGGTGTGTCTTAACACAAATCTGTTCAGTAGAGCATTAAACTTTCTAGCATTATAAATGTATTTTATCCCACTAATGCATTTCAGCAGAAGATGATTTAAGTGCCAAACATAATCATTAAAGAGCTAGATAAATTTGAAAGCTAAATTAGAAAGGACCTTGACCTGAATTAAGATCAAATCAGGTCTTAATTGATTAGATGATACATAATCAGATCATCATACATAACCTGTGCATAATCTCTATATAATAAAATGAATGATATATATTTAGAACATATACACATACAGGTGAAATTGTGTCCATGAAACCAATTAGAAAGACATGGCCCTTGTCCTGAGAAGTCTCTATTTTAAGTATTTATTTGTCTATTGATTTTGATCTAACATTGAGTCTACATAAAGGTAATGTCTACGCAGTCGTAGATAACTACTTGGCAGGGAACTGAATGGTTGACATAGTTATGAAGGTGGTTCCCTGTTTCTAGATACCAACTGATGCCTTTAGGAACAGATCTTCCAGACAAAATTTTCTGAGTGGCTTTGAGAGATCTCATTCCCCCCAGTACTTGCTCAAATTGGCCATTGTTCTACCCTATTCCCTGGTTTAATATGTCATTTTGAAGTTTACTGGTACAGAGCCTAACGGGTATAAAACGAACTATTCTTGGGGTGCCTGGGTGGCTCAGTCAGTTAAGCGTCAGACTCTAGATACTGGTTCAGGTCATGATCTCATGGTTCATGAGATCCAGCCCTGCATCCGGCTCTGTGAAAACTGGAACTGTAAGTTTATGTTAGATTTTAGAATTGAATTCATTAATTTTTTAAAAACCGCAGACGTGTAATATAAAGGATTTTGAACTATCATAGGAGAGTAATTGTAAGATGCAGCGAGAACTCTGAAAGGTATTTTGTGGCTCAGAGATATTATCGAAGGAAAGAAGAAGTTAGAAGAGGCCCTCCCTCTCAAGGATGGGCTTCAGACCTCACTGTGGGAGGGGTGTTTGCAGCCTGTTGGATGGTGGAAAAGCTCTCTGGGCTGCCGGGACAAGATCTGGTCCACAGTCACTGCATGAAGAGGAAGCAGCCTTCCCACGTGCAGATGAGCGTGGGCAGACGTACTGGTGCACAGGAGCTAAGCAACCACCGGGGGCAGGAGGCCTGGAGCATGTGGGGCCCTCCTTGGGAGAGCTGCAGGGAAATGGTCACCAAAGGCCCACACATCCCTGCCTGTGGCTGGGGAGAAGCCATATTAGATGTCCTCCTACCCATGTGACTGATCAGAGGGGCAGCAGCTAGACCCAGACAGCGATCGACCCTCCTCCTTCAATTACACTTCAGTACCCTCTACTTCACATCATCCTCACTGTGGAGGAGAAATGATTGAAAAGTTCAGTCCATTTGGAAGAGCAGGTATTACAGGGTGAATCTGAAGCTGAGAAACAATACATATGTCATTTATTTCACTACGACTTCATTGATATTTAATAGTACTGAGGACACAGTTTCATTTATTCTAGTGAGATGCAGAAGAATCAGGGAAGAACATTTGCTTTTAATTATTCAGACGGGCAATATGAGTCTTATCTCCTGGCTTTCGGCCATTTAATTGTTTTATGTCATCTTTTATAGAGAGTAAATCAGGCAAACCAATGAATATATTATCTTAACATTTCAAGTATAGTAGAACATTCAAGGTGGTCTATTTTGCTACTAATTTGTGATACTTGTGTTAAACAGAGAAGGCTGAAGTGAATGGCCAAAATGAAATTGTATATATATGTTGAAATTTAACCCAATAATTGTCATGATCTTCCTATTCATTTCAGGATTTTTTGTAGTGACCAAAAAAAAAAAAAAATCAAATGTGCACAAACTCAACCTCTTAAATAATCTCTTAAATAGAGGTATTAAAAAAATCATAATACACAGAAGGGAAAATAATTTACCTGGAGGTACCTGTAACAACGTAGGTGAATTGCTCAAGCATAACATCTAACAATAAAAGTAAGCTGGAGCAGACGGAAAACCTACGTTATTACTTAAATAAAGTCCTAAAAGAACTGAATAAAAATCCACAATAGTAGCCCAGAAATACACATGCAGTAAAGCTACAAGGAAAGACGATGGTAATAAAATGCCACCCAGGGCTGTTAGACCTCTCTCCCCCCTTCCCAGGAAACAGCTCGGGTTACCTTTTACCTTGGTTTCTTTACCACCTGATTCAAGTATAATGAAATCATCAATACCGTTGCTATTTTATAAATACCTGACTGTGTGGTGGGCCAATGAGGGTAGGGTTTGGTTTTCATTTGATATTGCCACCCTTGAGATTGGCACCACATGTGGGGTGTGGTATTAATACCCACTTGCCAATTACCGAATTAATGAGAGTGGCGAAGACAGCCAAACAGGATGGCAGGGAACCTGACCTGGGGCTGGGGGAAAGATGGCTCGCAGGTGCTGAGGAAGGAGCACCTTCCCGTTAAAAAGGATCCGGCAGAGCTCCGTTTCCACTGCTGTGCACTGCTGTTCTACTTGTTTGCAACTGTGCTCAGCGCTGTCGTTACAGAGCATGCAAGTGGGACTCTGGGGTTGAGGGTTTGCAAGGCAAGCCCAGCAAGACATTAGGGCAGTGAGGGCATCAAGAGATGAGTAATGAAAGATCCTGGAGTGTAGACTGGCCAGAGAAAACCAAGTCGACAGAGAGAGAGAACGTGAGTCCTCTGCTGGGTGGGGGCGGTCACATGTCTGGTGCAAGGGAACAAAATGAAAGATGTGTGACTCTGGTTTGTGGACAGAGAAGGAGTTAGAGGTCCGGCTGTTCTTGGTGACAAGGAGACCCAAGGGTGGCTATGGCACCAAGCTCCAGGATGGAAGGGATAAAAATCGGAAGAGAGGAGGACAAAATATATTGTGAGGAGTGAATTTCATGTACTAATGATGTTATTGTAAATTTATGGCACCTCTCTCTAAAAAAAAGTTAAAAGAAATTGGAGGCAATATACAAAGAAACACTGATCCTAAAAAAAATCAGAGACACTTTAGAAATCTATCAATAAAGTATATCAATATAAAATACATGTATAAAACAATAAATAGTAACCGATTTCTTTTTGCATCAACAGAAATACAAACAATTGCATTTTCCTTATAATTACATTAAAGTAATGCATTTTCTTCTGACCTTGCCACATTTCTGTTCTCAGAAACAAGGTGTGTGTTTAAATGCTAATAAATAGATGGGAACATCAACCAAAATTGTACATGGATAGAACACAAAAAAGGATGACTATGTAGCAATTTGATAAACAAATTTGACTTTGATCCCACAAACGGGGTAAAGCCAGTCTCATTTTTGTTATGGCCGGAATAAAACAGGAAAATCCAAAGTCCTCTGGAGAAGATCCAACAGGTGTTAATAAAAATATACATTCCTTCTACAAAAAGTATTCATGCAGAAACTTCTCCTGAGAGAAGCTAATTCAATACCACATATCAAGGAGTCAAATGAAATTAAAAAGTATAAATTCAAGAAGAAATAACATGAAGCGCTATAAGAACTCAGAACACAGAAAATGCATATTTTGTGTTGCTTCATAAAGAATGTTAATTTTGAAAATGAGTGATAGTTTCCTTACTAGAATAACAAATGAAAATAATCAGTTGTTTCTTAGACACAGGAAAGCATAAATTTGTACTAAATTTTAAAGATAGCTAGGAAAACCAACTTAATGGAGAACTGTCTTGTTCTGGATATACTAAATTTAGGAAATGGCTGTTTTTAAGTACCTTTTTTTATTTTTTTAATTTTTTTAATGTTTATTTTTGAGGGAGAAAGATTGACAGAGTAAGAGCAGGGGAGGGGCAGAGAGAGGGGGAGACACAGAATCCGAAGCAGGCTCCAGGCTCTAAGCTGTCAGCACAGGGCCCGACGTGGGACTCGAACTCACAACCTGCGAGTTCGTGACCTGAGCCGAAGTCAGAAGCTTAACCGACTGAGCCAACAGGTGCCCCATGTTTTTAAGTTTCTAAGGGGTTCTGACCAAAGATTTTTTTCTGAGATGTTACTTTTTTGTTTAACTCAGACTCATGAAAAATAGTATTATTTGAAATAATTACCACATGGTTTCACCAGTAGAAAATCAAATGCTTACTCAGGGCTCATGAGAGTTCATACTTGTACAGTGCAGCCTTCTAGTGCTTGCCAGTGTCTTAGTTGATAACCACAGTGAAATTGCTCCTAACAAGTGGTTCTCACAATTTCTCCAAATAGCTTGCAGTGACATTTTTATGGCAATGCTGCCGGTAGGTAATGAGGGAAGGGAGAATGGGGGAGGGGGGTGTTGGAAGAAGAAGGAGGAAGGGAGGAAAAGGGAAAGGACAATCTTTGAAGGAAAAGCTTTATGTAACTTTGCCTTAGTCTGTTTGGGCTGCTATGATAGAAATACCATATGCTACATGGCTTGTAAGCTACAAAAATTTATTTCTCATGGTTCTGGAGGGTAGAAGTCCAAGATCAAGGCCCTGGTGAGAACCTCATTCCCAGATGGACCTCTTTTCACTGTAACCTCACCTCTCTCTGGAGCCTCTTTTACAAAGGCAATTCATCTCATTCATGAGGGTTCCATCCTCATGACTTATTGCCTCCCCAAAGCCCCACATGCTGATACCATCCAACACCCTGGGAGTCAAGATGCAATGCAAGAATGAGGAAGGGTACACAAACACTCAATATAAAGCAAATATAAAGTTGTAAAATGCTCAGTCTGAAAAATATATATACCTCATTCCTAATATAACACAAGGTGTTCACTTTAATCAATAGCTCTCTTGATCAGAATGCAGCAGGGAAAGGTTGATGTTGCAAACTGGTAAATGCTAGAGAATATGGTGGACAAATAAGAGCTAATCTATCCACCTTTTCTAGCATTACTGACATTGGACACGAGACCTGAATTGAAAATATTATCTAAAGGTATTCAATGAACTATGTCAAATTTACAGACTGTCCATGCAGAACTTGCATACAGTATATGTAACATTTGCCTCAGTTACTTTTTTAAAAATCCATTGTTGATGCTGAGCCCAGGACAGAATATTCATCATTTCAAAGCCCAAGTTTTCTTCTGTGGCTTCAAAATGGCTTCAAAATATCCTGAATGAAATCTCCCCAAATGTAGAATCAAAAAAATCTTTTAGTGGCATCATTTTTCTTTTCTCTGCAGTGATTGTGCTACGCACACCAATCAGTGAGTGCACTGACTAGGGTTTAGAGTTAGGGATGAATGCCTCTGTCCAAGGCTCTTTGGCCAGACAGAAGCCCCCAATTCCAAACAATGGATAAAGAAGGGATACGTCACTTAGATAACAAAGTCCAATGTTCATGAGCCACCGCAAACACTACCTGTTCTCTTTACCTTAAGTGAAGGCTCCCCAGTTTTGGAAGCTCCCCCTGCCTCTTGAGATACAGAAAGCCCCAGGGCTTCAGCTCCACTCCCTTCCATGGTGTGCTTGGATTGCAATCGGGACAAGCCACCTGCACACTTTTGGACTAGTGTTTATTACAAGTGGATTTTACTCCACTCACCCAAATACTGCCCATTTGCTGGATATCTCTCAAGAAGCCAGTGGCCTGTGAAAATTATTACATACTTTCAAATTGCTTAGGCTTTAATAATCTCTAATTTAAAGTTCTGTGCCGCAAAGTTTATGATATTCGATATTTAAATTGAGTATACCTAGGCAAAAAGCTAGGACCCTCTCTAGTAACCATAGTGTTCTCAGACATGATCCTAGAAATTTGTTGGTAAGTGATAACTACAATGTACTATGAAAAGTCTGTCTTTGGGACACTCTCCAGAAGCAGTATATAGGCGTGGTTTTGATAATGTTTGTTTTGTTTTGTTTTGTTTTGTTTTGTTTTGTTTTTTAGGTCTTTCAAGTTCCTCTTTGTTGTAAAGCTCTTCATAGGATCTTTAGGGCACCTGGGTGGCTTAGTTGGTTAAGCGTCTGACTCTTGATTTCCGTTCAGGTCATGATCTCACAGTTTGTGAGTTCAAGGCCCGCACAGAGCTCCACACTGACGGTGCAGAGCCTGCTTGGTTTCTCTCTCTCCCTCTCTCTCTACTCCTTACTCCATTCTCTCTCTCACACACAATAAATAAGTAAACTTTAAAACAAAAAGCTCTTCATAGGATCTTACAGTTCAGTTACTTATTAACACTATAATAAATGATAAGTTTTGGGATTTTGCTACTAAATTTCTTTTTAAATTCATTTTTATTTTTATCATGGTAGTAATACTTAATGTGAGATGTACCCTCTTAAAAAATTTTTTTTACATTTATTTATTTTTGAGAGACAGAGCACAAGTGGGGGGCAGGGAGAGAGAGAATGAGACACAGAATCCGAAGTAGGCTCCAGGCTCTGAGCTATAAGCACAGAGCCCAACGAGGGGCTTGAACTCACAAACCATGAGATCATGACATGAGCCCAAGTTGGACGCTTAACCAACTGAGCCATCCAGGTGCCCCAAGATGTATCTTTTTTGCATGTACCATACAGTATTGTTAACTATAGGCACAATGTTGTACAACAGGTCCCTAGAATTTATTCCTGTTGCATAGATGAAACTTTACACCCATTGATTAGCAATTCATTTCCCTCTCCCCAGCCCGTGGCAACCACTCATGCACTCTCTGTTGCTATGAGTTTATTTTAGATACCTCACAGAAGTGAATCAAATAGTACTTATCCTTCCGTGACTGGCTCATTTCATGTAGCATAATGTCCTTCTGATAATAAACTAATTTCTATTGGGGTGCCTGGGTGGCTCAATCAGTTAAATATCTGATTTTGGCTCAGGCCATGATCTCGCAGTTCGTAGGTTCAAGCCCTGTGTTGGGCTCTGTGCTGACAGCTCAGAGCCTGGAGCCTACTTCGGATTCTGTGTGTCTCTCTTTCTCTGCCCCTGCCTCTCTCTCTCTCTCTCTCTCTCTCTCAAAAATAAATAAAACACTAAGTAAATAAATAAATAAACTGATTTCTGTCAACTGAATGAATATAGCTCTCCACACACACAAGGTGACAAAGCATGTGGAGACAAACAATTTTCTGGAAGGTGTCTTCAGCATTGGAAACCTGGCTCATGTCTTAAATCCAACAGTACGTCTTACCTTAATGTTGAAAGCATACTGTAAATAATGTACACATTCATTGTAGTAGCATTTTCATCTCTGTGCACCTAAATTCTTTTCGTGCTTTTCTGAACCAGTGTTTTTACGTAGCAGATGTAGAGGTTGAGGTCACTATCGTTGCCTGCACGTCATCGTGAAGCATGCTGCACAGAGATGCATGGAACCCTCTCCAGTGGTGACCAAACACCACTGAGCTTGAACCAGCCCTGACAGAAACTCCTTAAGTCTTTCAGATCATGAGGACATCAGAGCATCATTTCATAAAAAGATGTTTTTGACAATGACTACAGCGAGCAAGAGAAAGGCTACATATGAAAAATACCCCAATCAAATCTTGCACTAAAAGTCACGATATATTGCATTTTCCAAAAGGGCCTAAGGGTTGCCTAGGATCATCTCCATGGTAGGTTAATGTACGTAATGTGCATTCACGTGGAGGTGGCCTTTTCTTCTTTCCCCAGTGGACACTCCTCCATCTCTTTCCTTTTTCCTTCTTAACTTCTCCACCTCCAAATTCTGGTGTGCCCCAGGGCTCAGTCACTGGACCTCTGGTCTTTTCCAGCTGCAGAAATCTGAACCGGTCTCCTCACTCTGGATACCGTCTCTCTGATAATGACTCCCACATTTACATTTCTAGCTGGGGGCCTCTCCCTTGAATTCCATCTATCTACTGGACATCTACATTTGAGTGCCAAATAGGCAACTCAAACTCAACATGTCCAAAAATGAACTCCTTGTGTCCCCGGCAAGTCTGCTTCTTCTACAGCTCTCCTCATCTGAAGTGATGGCGAATCTGAGTTTAGAGTCACACAGGCCTCAATCTCGGTGAATGCAATTCATTGGCAAATCACGTTGACTTTACCTTAAAAAAAAAATCATCTCCAGAATTCGACACTACACCCCTTCGAATGCTATCTCACCCTCCCTCAGCTTGTTGGAAGAGCCTCCCACCTGACCACCCGGCTTTTCTGGTATTCTCTACAGCAGCTGGAATGAGGCTGTTGCAAATCAGATCATGTCGCTCTGTTCGAGCCCCTTCCAAGGCTTCCCACCTCAGGTCCAGTAAAAGTCAAAGTCCTTAATAACATGTCTCATGAAGGCCTTCCCTGTGTACCGTCATTTCCCCCTCACTCACTCTGCCCCTGTTCCGCTGGTCTCTCAGTCGGGGGCTTTGCACCTGCTGTTCACTTGACCTACCCCATCACTTCCTTCCTTCAAACATCAGCTTGTAGTGAGGCCTTCCCTGCGACTCTGTAAAACTGCAACCCCTCCTCACGTATGATGACACTCTCAAGCTTCCTTTACTCCTTACTTCAGGGGAGCACTTTTCACACCCTCTCCCCTCCCTACCGGAACCCAGACTCCAAATGATGGCAGAGGCTTGCTGTATACGTTACTAACTGCTGAATCCTAGACACTCAATAAATACTTGCCAAATGAATGAACGAAAAATTGAATTTTACTTCTTTTCATTTTCTTGCTCAGAACACAGGGGCTAGCCTTGCTCAAAGTCATTCGACAAGAACGTTTTGAAGCCTGAATGTGAACCCAGGTAGTTTAAATGAAAGCCCCTACTCTTCTACCAAAGCATGCCAGTTAACTTGCATACAACATTCCTACCGTCTCAGAGGCTGGGCCTGGTTTTATCGTTACTTACTTCCTTTTTAAAAAAAATGTTTATTTCTTTTTGAGAGACAAGCAGAGCACAAGCAGGGGAGAGGCAGAGAGAGGGAGACACAGAATCTGAAGCCGACTCCACACTCTGAGCTGTCAGCACAGAGCCTGACGCAGAGCTCGAACTCACAAACCATGGTATGACCTGAGCCAAAGTTGGACACTTAACCGACCGAGCCACCCAAGCGCCCCTACCATTCCTTTCTTTTAACCCCTAATACCTACTAGGACGCAACTCAGATGAAAGGTACAAAACAACTGTCCACTAAATATAAAGAGAAGAAGAATTTCACCCAGAAAACAATGGTAATCACACTTGCAGTCTAGATTGTGAACCTATCCAGGGCAAAGTTACGTTCCATTCATTCCTCTATTAGCGAGGCTTGGCTCAGTTCCCAGAACAAGGTAGGGACCAAATGTATGTTCAGTCAAGGAAGAGAAGTACACCAAGTTGTCCCGACCAGGATAGTCAGACTTGGTGACAGGACAGCTGAAAAGTCATGGAGTTGTGCCCCTTGCTCGTTCGTGGAGCAGCCAGGGCATCTAATAGGAACTCGACTACTGTATAAATTTACAGATGCAATAAACTGAGGAAGGTGAAGCCTTCCTCTTCAACAAAAAAATGCACTCTTGGTCAATATCACTGTGGCCAACCCCAGGTGCTTGCCATGTGCCAGGACCTTTGCATGTAGCTTTTTATGCACAATCTTATTTAACTGCCACGAAAGTCCTCTAAGATATATATTGTATCACCATGTTACAAAGTGTGAGTGCGTGGCTGTAAGAAGTAGAGTGACTTCCTCAAGCTTATATATACTCCTCTCTCAGTCAGTACAGGAATCAGGCCTCTTGACTTCAGGGCAATGCTCTCATTTCATCACACAAGTGCTTCTTTTAAACATGAAAGATAATAAACATCATAATATATTTTCTTGCCTCCTATGGTATAAATGAATACAGATATTCTGGCTCTGAAACCTATAGTCCTTTCTTATATATGTCCATATTCTTCTGCATTTACTTAATTCTTACTTAAATGCTGTAAATACAAGTGGGCACTTCCAAACTGGTAGAAACGTCCAGGGATGTAATTTGGACATATGAATCAGAAGTCTTAAATATGCTGTTAGAAATGCATCTTACTTGGTCACAGACTTATGGATAAAAGTGTTTCTTTCAGTGAAATTTATACTATTAACAATCCGGAAATTGCTAATTGACCAAAATGACATTACTTAAATCTTGAGGGAATAGTGGAATGTTATAAGTCCATGAAACATCGTGTCTTTGAACAATAGTTAACAACTGGAGAAGATGCTTAATATAGATAACCAAGTATAAAACAAAGTAATGAAAGTAACCATAACCACAACAACAGCTAACATTACCTGAACGCTGAGTGAGTGCCAGGCACTGTGTTGGGTACCTTATTAACTGGTCCCATTTAATCTTTATGACAACCTCATGAGCTGCAGACTCCAGTAATCCTGGTTTTATATATGAAGAAATACAGGCACAGAAAAGCATTTTATATATAGTATGATCTCAAATCTATGTAAAGTATTTTTTAATTTTTTAATGTTTATTTATTTTTGAAAGAGAGACAGAGTGCAAGTGGGGGAGGGGCAGAGAGAGAGGGAGACATAGAATCTGAAACTGGTTCCAGACTCTGAACAGTCAGCACAAAGCCCGATGTGGGGTTCGAGATCATGACCTGAGCTGAAGTCGGATGCTTAACCGACTGAGCCACTCAGGTGCCCTCAGTGTAAAGTATTTATACAAAGAAATCATGATCTAAAAATAAAGCTTTAGCCAGGATACTTTAAATGAACCAATGATCACATAGTGGTCAAGTACCTTTAAGCTGACATTCATTGAAAATTTGATTGTCGTTTAACAAACTTTTTTAAGTGCAAAAATACACACTCAAAACCTGAACGTTTTACTCAAATTATGACTCACTTTGTCTAATTATTAATAAAAATAGCGCTGGCCTCATATTTGTTCATATTCTCTTTCTCTTCTTGTTATCACTCCCACATTTGCACATTTTCTTTCCCCACATATTGAAAGTGGAATCAGAGAATTTTTTCCATTCATATTTCTGAGAACTTGTTTAAAATCTGTAAGTAAAACAGCGAGCTAAAGCTAAAGCAATTATGTCAAAGGTTCTTGCAGTATTTCCCCTTAGGAACTTTCTACTGTTTTAAAAGTTATGTTATTTTTTGGGAGCGGAAAAAAATCTAGGCAACAAACTTATTATCCCTCTAAGATTTTTGAAAACAGGTATGTGTTTTGATAGCTTAGCTTGAAAATATATTTTTCTACTAACTTTCCTGCTCTTGGGGGCCATGATATGATTGAAGCAGTTACCTAAGTGTTTTGGTTAGTTGTTAGCTTTGGGATCTTATTTGTAATCAAATTAGGTTAAGAAAACGTTTGTCCTAAGAGAACTTCTCTGTCCTAAGAGAACTCACAGAATCAAAATTTCATTCTGGTACTTCTCATAGTGTGAGGGGCACACCTACTCAGTCAGCTTTGGGGGGGAAATCTAAAAAAAAATATTTTAAATTGTGGCTACCCATATAGCCTGGACTAGTTTCTGGAAGGGAACTGTGGATCATGTTAACCTATGTGAAAACACACAGGACAGAACCTGGTTCTCCAACATATCTCTTTCAGTGCTATTCATTCATTCATTCATTCATTCATTCATTTGCTCACCATTCCCAACCACTCTCATTTTTTCCCAAGGGGAAGAAGGCTGGTTCACATGTGTGGTTGTACAAATGCTTTACCTCCTCATGGCACACTTTTCTAATTCCACTCCACTTGCCTCCTATTCCTCATCCTTGAAGACTCAGCTCCTCTCTACCCTTGGCAGCTGAAGTGACCATACATGCCTTGGTGCTAAGATTTTTATGTTGCACATTCCTCTGTCCTTGCATGTACTTCAGTGTATTTAGGTGTTTGTTTCTGTCTACCCTAGAAGACTGTGAACTTCATAAGGAGGAGCATAATGTTCTATTTGTCTTTAGATTCTTAAGTTCAATTTACTCAACTTGAGAACTCTGTTGCCCGTAGGCAAGTTCTTTTTATACTCTGAACTTCAGTTTCCTCTTGTGTAAAGTGTATTACTGCACAGATTTACTGTGAAGATTAAGTAAGATCCTGTATGTGGAAGCACCTGGAACGTAGGTTCTCAATTAATGCTAACTCGCTGAATCTGAATCATTTCATGCATCCCTACAATACACATCGCAGCAGTAAATCAGCACTGAGCAAAATGACTAGTAGCTAAATCCTCAATAAATGATTACAAAATAAATAAATAAATAAAATAAATATAAACTAAAGTGTGTAGACCGGTGGTTCTTTGAGTTACAAGAACTTCAAGGAGATGATGAAGACCATGGTCCTTCTCCCCATAGGCATGTGCTCAAATTTGTGTGGAATTTAAGGTACTCTTCAAACTCTCTCAAGCTGAGTCCCGGCCTCTCAAGTCTATATGTATCAGTAGGAGTCCCTACTGTAAACAATTCTATATAAAGACTAGGTAACCTAGGCCACATGAATTTGGCTTCCTTCTCCGACTGCTACAGTGTCAGTTCATCCTAAAGTGCATAAGGCTCTGGCCATTACTTCAGGCCTGGTAACCTGCCTACAAAATGGCTGTCAACCATGAGGTGTCCTCTCGTGGGATGCAATGGACAGAAACCAAAATGTGAAGATCTCACTTTGTTGGATTGTTTTTTGGGGATTTAACATATCTGAAAAAAAAAGAGGTGGGGCCTTTCAAGCTTTTAGGTTCTTTTCATTTGCCACAAATGCAAACATTTACAAAGTCAGCATGGATTTTTTTTTTAATTAGGGTTAGAATTTCTGTCAGAGCAGCAGGCACACAAAATAAGATGCTGATTCTTTCCAGTCTCAACTAAGCTGAATGCATATGTCTCTCCACTGAAACCACCTAATGTTTATTTACATGTGCAGGTATCACTGGCAAATATTTTAGCTCCCCTGCAGTTCTGTGCATCTGGAGATTTGAGTGAACAATCTCTGGACAGCAACTGGTAAAAATGACTATGAATCTTCCAGGAATTTTCCTGGAGCTAATCTTTACTTGGAAGATAATTTCTCCGCATGTCATTTCTGTAGAGATCCCTTGTGTATATTTAAATAGAACTTTCTCAGACCCAGAATCAGGTGCTGCTTCTTCCATGTTTTAAAAATACCTGTAATGTGGCATTCATCAAATTACACGGTAATTATCTGTTCATGTTTCTGTTTCACTTCTATATTGTGAGAGCCCCATGGGAAGAAATGATGTCTGAATCGTTGCATCTCTGGAGCCTAACAATGCCCATTTATTACAGCAGCCACAGAGGGAAGATGTAAACATGAAAGGTGTATACTTTGCCCTCAAGAAGTTCAGAGTGGGGTGATCAAAATAAGTATTTGGAATGTGTTATAATATTATCCAAACTGGTAGGGAAGGACGGGAAAAAGTTTCCCTTAGGATGTGTCGTATCTGAACTAGGTTTTGGAGAATGAATAAGAGGCATCCCCAAAGGAGGGTGATGGGTAGGGAGGACAGCGTGCCTGCTCTAGGCAGAAGGAGCAGCACTTCTGAAGGGAAGACAGAGTGCTGGCAGGAAGGCAAAGTAGTTCTGGATAACTAGGATGCCATGTGAAAAAAGGGTAATGTCAAGAGATGAGACTGTAGGAACAGAGGAACTTGAATAGGACTAGCTTTTGAAAGCCATATTAAGAAGTTTACTTTCATGTTAAAGGAAAAGTAGAACTATTGTCGAGTTTGAAGCAAAGGAATAGTGCATTCTGGAAAGATCACCCTGAGAACAGAAAACGGTTTGGAGAATGACAATACTGAAGGCAGAGAGGCTGGGGAGGAGGGTCTTTAAGTAAGTCATGTGTGAGAACATCCAAAAAGCAGAAATAGAAAGGAGAACCTAGACTGGAGCACAGCTAGGATATTACCACTGGCTACGGGGTGAGGGTGAGGATTGAGGAGAAAGAAGAGTCAACAAGCACTTCCAGGTTTCAGGCCTCCTCGGAAGGCCACCATTCACCAAGATGCAGAGCACGTTAAAAAGTTTCCTCCTTCGACATATTAAGTTTAAGTTGTCACAGGGGCAATTAAAAGGGAGAAGCCCAATAGGCAGTTAGACATAGGTGTTTACAGTGTAGAGTATTTCATGAATAGCCTTCAAAAACATCAGAATGATGATTTGTTGATGAAGCCATGAGAGTGAACGAGTTCCACCATGATGAGAGTTCACAGCAAGCAAACAATGAGTCTGAAGCCAGGCAGTTGCAACACCAACATTTATGGAATAAAGACAGCCCAAAAATTGCTTGAGAAAGAGTGTCAGAGAGGTTGCAGGAAGACCAGGAGAGGATAATGAGTATCAAGGAAGCCATGGAAGAATGGTTCCATAGAGAAGGAATATTTCAGTAACCTCAAATGTTGAAAAGAAATTGGAGAAGTGCAAATTTTTCATTGGATGTGATGAGGAGGAGGTTTTTATCTTCACGATGAGGGCAGTTCAAAGGACTTTTGGAGATCTGAGTTAATGTGAAAAGTGAATTAGAGCTGAGACACTGACAGAGTCAGAAAGAAAGAATCTTTCCCAAAGCATGACTACAAAAGGGAAGAAAAATAATCTAAGTATTTAGAATTCCAAGAGACTTCAACTCTGAAACAGTAGGCTCTCACTGACTCATGCATGATTTATTAAATTTTGAAGATTTTTAGAACTTAATGGGAAATACGCTTGAGGTAAATCTGACAAATGTACTCCTTACTCAGACACCTTGGTAATATTGTAATCACTAATTTTACAGCTTTTAATCTCAGGTGATTGGTGAAGATTGGTCAAAGATTTCAGAAGGTTGGTCCAGGATATAATCTATTGGTTTGGAACGGGCATTCATTTCACATCAGTGAATGTGCTTCAGAGACTTAAAGTATGCTTTGGTTTCCTCATTCAATATGCAATTACCCAAGGCAGTAAGTCGGTCTGCTTCTCAATATACTCTGTTATTCTTCCCACACACATCTGCTGCTTTTAAGGATATTCCAAAGATTCCATCTGGACAAGACACACTACCTCTCACCTACCTCAAACCAACAACAACAACAAAAAAACCCCACACCTCCTCCTCAAGGCACAAGGGCACTTCCTCTCGTCAGTTTCAAAATAGCTTCTCTGTAATATTTTGCTTAAGGGTGTGAGTCTAAAGGAAGGTTCTGCTTCTACACAAACTAGAAGCAGCTTTCAACTAAAAAGAGGGTACATGCCTCATAATAAAGTTAAATAAAAGATGTGCAAGATTGCAGCAAGGAAGAACCACAAAACTTTACTGAGATAAGGTTGATAAAGGCCAAATGAAATGGAGAAAAATTATACTATGTTCTGGGAGGCACAATACTGTAAAATGTGAATTCTCCCTAAATTGATTATAGATTCAATGTTATTCCAACTTACACCCTAAAACTTTTCATATAAAATCTGTCAAGCAGATTTGAAAATTAATGAAAATGCAAAAGGCCAAGAAGAGTAAAAATTATATGGGAGAAGAAAATGGAGGACTTCTACAATGAGATATCAAGATTTAATTTATGGTTATAGTAATTAAAAGAGTGGATATCAGCACAAGGATAGATAAATAGACCAAATGAGCAGAACAAAGTCTAGACACAGACTCACAATCAGTCACTTGGTTTATAACAAAGCTGCTACTGTTATCCTTTGGGCAAAAGAATGGATATCTGTTTGAGAAAACAAATGATCTTTTACTCCTACCTCACACACAAAATTCACTGCCAAGTGGATCATAAAATGGGAAAGGCAAAATAACAAAACTTCCAGAATATAGCAAAGGAGAATATCTTCATAACCTTGGATTATGCAAATATTTCTTAAAAGGATAACAGAAAGTAATGCAGCAGATTAATAAACTGAGCTCACTGAAAGAACTTCCATTGATCAAAAGATACCATAAAGAATGCAGATAACCTATAGAGAAAGAAATATATTTGTAATATATATATATACATATATATATATCTTAAAAAGGAAATATATTTGTACTTTCTAAACTTTCTAAAATGGCAAAAGACTCCAATAGGCACTGCATAAAAAAGGCTACTCAAATGACCACTAAGCAAATAAAATTAACATTGTTAGTGACCAGAGAAATTCAAGTTGAAACCACAAAGAAGCATTACTGCATACCCCCAAATAGTTAAATAAAAATAATAACATTAAATAAATAAATAAAACCACTGATGCTATAATGTGTTGGTGCAGATACAGAACGACCAGAATTCTTAAACACTACTGGCAGGAATGTATATTTTTAAAGCCATTCTGGAAAACTGGTAGCGTCCATGAAGCTGAACGTACATGTAACTTAAAACCCAGCAATTCCATTTCTAGACACACATGCACATATAGACGCACCAAACATATATATAAACATGTTCATAGATGCACGATCCAGAAGAGCTAAAAGCTGGATAATAACTCATAAGTGCATCAATAGAATGGAAAATAAATTTTAAAATATACAAAATGGAATTCTACACAGCAATGAGAAAGAACACATTACTGCTACTTGTAACCATTTGTACCAATGAGATTCACAGACACAATACTGAACAAAAAGAAGCTACAGGAAAGAAAAAACAGTATGCGTTGCATGATTCCATTTGTAAAGAAATCAAGAACAGCTAGCACTAACCTACAGTGACAGAGGTCAGAATAATGGTTACCTCTGAGGGGGTGAGGACATAGAGGGGACACAGGATGGTTTCTACGGGGCTGGTCATATTTGATATCTTGTTCTGAGTGATGTTTATACAGATGTGTTCCCCTTTGTAAAAGTTTTCCAAACTTCTCATAAAAGATTGTGCACTTCTAAATATGCGTGTCATGTTTAGAAAACAAACAAATAAATAAGACATAGTAAGATATAATCATGGTATTCCACACTAATACACCTATAGTCCAAGGGTTTAAAAGACGTTTCTAACAATAAATACCCTAGAAAGTTCAATACCTATGTATATACTGCAGATATGCATCTGTTTGAAACTGGCAAAGGCAAATGTTAATGTCCTCACATACAGTTAAAAGTGTAATTTTATACACCAGAGCCAGATTTTGGGCCCCATCCAGCTGAAGTTGTTAAGTGAGAATTCTCTGAGTTGCAAACTGCCCTTCTGTTTTTTATTCCTAGAAACAGAGGTTAGATCAGGGAAAAGGAAAAGCAAGGAGTTCTATTTCTCTTGTTGCACTAGCAAATAGACACCACAAACATTTGACCATCATGGTCAGAAGACGTTTTCCTTCCAAGTCTTTTTGTTCAGTTTTAGGTTTCTCAAGATACTGTCTTAAATTGAGTGGACTTTTTCTTAAATGCTAATGTAGTAAGCAAGAAATCTTAAAGAAAAAATTTAGTTCACCATTTTAAGTAGAGTAAATCCGGAATGTTTTAAAAATGGATTTGAGTCTGTTCCTTCTGATGAGCACCAGCATGGCAGAAATCTCATGCAGCAAACGCCATAGAGAGAAGCCACTGCTGAGCCTCCTCTGACCACAAAGGAGATGACCATCCCTGTACTCTGGAAATACTTTTTCCTTAACTATGGATTGAGAGATGTAATTCAGCATAAAAGCTTTGGTGCAGCCATTTTGCAAAATCTAAACATTTAGGCAAAACCTATAACTCTAGTTAAAACAGCCATAATTCAAGCAAATGGGTTTTCAGATGGAGATTTTATGTAAAACCATGCTGTCCTTCATACACTTAACTGCACCAAAAATGTAATGGAAGTATTTGTTCTTCGTTTCCCTCTTTAAGAAGAAACACAACCAAACGAACACAAAGAACCACAAGAACTGAAACACAAAAGATAAATTCAGTTAAAAGTGTTTTGAGGTTACCGCAGCATAAGTGTATTCTAGTTGATCACCAAACTTTCAGAAAAGATGTCTGACTGAGGGATTCTGAGAACTCTTATAGAGGACACATCCTACCTTGCACCTCTGACGCAGAATTCCTCTCTTCTTCTCCGTGTCCTTCTGGGTCACCTCATCCTCTCAGAGTCTCTAGAAATTTCTTTCTCCTCTGCTTTTCAACCACTTGGTACAGAAGTTAAAACTCAAGGAAACAGATGCTGAGGCTTCAACATATGGCCCATTGGCATATTCTTGTTGCTTGCATTTGTGGGGGACTGTTTTCCAGTTGACTTTTAACAACCTACCTTTTCACTTACAGTTCAAACCTGTCTTAGTTCACGCACGTATCAATGGCAATTCTGTATAGCCAGTTTCCAAAACGAGATGGTAAATGTCTACATCTCTCGACATATTTTAGATAAGCTATCATGTTGCTCTGTCTAAGTAAGTTGTACACTTAATGTTCTTTATTTACTCAGGAACATTGCTTTGCAAGAAGGAGGCATTTTTACATTAAAATGAATTTTTGCCTTTATTTGTCCATCAATAAAAAACATTGTTTTTCCCTTCTCAAGGGTATCTTAGCCAAATGTTTGATACGACCTCTACAAATGTTAATATAAATGAAGGGGTTTTTTAGAATAGTGGTATTAAAAATTTCACTTATCTGTAGATACTATGAAAATTGTTATGCTTAACTTTCTGCATACAGACATGCCTCAGTGAAGGTTGGTAGAAGGATCTGGGGAGAATTAATCAAGGGAAGCCATCCTGAACCTAATCCGGGATCAAAATTGCTAAATAGGAGTAAGTTTAAGAACTGGGAGAATAGACGGGGCACCTGGGTGGCTCAATCGGTTAAGCATCCGATGTCGGCTCAGGTCATGATCTCACGGTTCATGGGTTCGAGCCCCGCGTCATGCTCTGTGCCGACAGCTAGCTCAGAGCCTGGAGCCTGTTTTGGATTCTGTGTCTCCCTCTTTCTCTGACCCTCCCCTGCTCATGCTGTCTCTCTCTCAGAAATAAATAAAACATTTAAAAAAATTGGGAGAATAGAATATATGCTCCTACTTGAGAGATACCCAAATTTGGGGGGTTAGGAACCAAAAATATTTACTTATTTATTCAATAAATATTTGGGGGGGTCCCAACATCTACTAGACATGTTCTTTGTGATGAAGATTTGGAAATGCTCAGGGTGAGGTCCCTGACCTCAATGAGTGCAGAGTGAATTGCAGGAAACAGGAAAGAAACATAGATAATACAAATATTTGTTTTCTAATAGACATATTTGTTTTCTAGTACCACGAACTGAATGGCTTAAATACCGGAAATACATCATGTCACAGTTCTAGAAGCTAGAAGTCTGAGATCAAGCTGTCAAGAGATTGGTTCCTTCTGAGGGCTGTGAGGGGAAATCTACTCATTTCCTGGCAATCGTTGGTGCTCCTTGGCTTGCAGAAGCATCATTCCACTTTCTGCCTTCATGTTCACATGGTATTCTCCCTGTGTGTGTCCGTGTTAAGTTCCTCTTTGTATAAGGACCCTGGTCATGTTGGATTAGTGGCCCACTGTATGCCCTTATGACCTGCAACCACCCTATTTCTAAATAAAGTTACAATCTGAGGCACCAGGGATTAGGATTCTGACATAGGGATTTGGAGGAGACACATTCCGATCCGTAACAGCATAGAAAGGCATGCAACCTCATTGTAATCATTCACCAGATTTTGACAAATCCTTATAGAGAAGCCACCATATCCATAATGGCCTCCAATCATACCACCTGCTTCCAAAAGTCCATCTCCTATTCCCACCAACTGCACCATTTAGAGGCTGGCTGCCCACAGAGCCAGAATCTCAGTGAATGGAGTTACTGCAAGTGAGTGTGCAGAGAGCTGTGTGAAGGTCCTTGCCTTCTACTTAACTTCCAAAGCAAAGCTCTACATCAGAACTAAGACTATTGAGATTTCAAGAAAAGCAAGCAAATAACTCACTAATACATTCTCCTACAGAAAATGAACCATTTCACTTGTGTAGCCAATTCAAGGATAGAATTTTGCTTGTGGACACATTTTTTTTTTCTGGAGCTGTGGGAAAATATTGGTATCATTTGACACTTTTTTCTCACTAAAATCTACACTTCGCAGTGTTTATAGTCAACTTGAGGAAGCATTCCAACGATCATACTCTTAGGAAAATATTTTAAACTTAAGGATATATGAGATATTAAGATTACAATACACAACAGATTGCTGAACTTCCCGACTGTTTCCCCTGAGGGTCAATGCTCTGTCTTGCTCAGTGCCCGTGGGTACATCCGTAGGCTCATTTTAAAAATTACTCAACACCTCTCCCTTCTGAATGCCATGCAGGGTTCTGCCTTTTCCCCTCAAATGCAGCTGCAATTCTTAGTGCTGTCTTGCATCTTCCCTCTTTGGTGAAATTCCTTTGGTTTATCGGACTTTCTTGGCAGGGGAGGCTTCATTAACCACTGTGTTACCCTAGGTCAACCACGTTCTCAATATTCTGCTATGTTCTCACTGGCCTGTGCCGTGTTGCTCTGATTTCAAACAAAATTTGGTAAAAATATAGAAAGGTGGTAATGAGTGGAGAGGCACAGTGAGAATCCTATCTTAGCTGAATTCAATTGCTAATATGCTATTTTCTGCCCAAAACAGACATCCAGATTTCCGGGGTTTAGTTCCAAACTCAGTAGTTACAGCCCTGGGACACATTCAAGGTATTCTATGACTTTTGAGGTGTCTTGGATTCTGAACTGAAAAAAAGAAAAACAGAAAGAGTTCACATGTGGGAAAGGCCAAGAGGTCTTTAGTGAACCAAATGGCATCTACTCAGAGGTCTGTAGGTCTGCAATGTGCCCAGTTGAGACAGAGGACCACTGTCCTTCTGCACAGATGACTTTCTCAGGATAGAAAGAGGGTTCCTCCTTAAGAAAAGAATCCCTCCACTAAAATGAGGCCAGGAGGAAGTACCACCCTCAGAACAAAAAGAAACCCCAGAGTCCTTCCCTTCCTACTGTAAAGTGATTAGAGGAATATAAGCCTAAGGCCTTAATATAATAGGGCTGTAAGCACTTCAACTTTTCAATGTTTCTATTTTTTATTTTAGTTCCTCATCTGTTTCCATGGAATTGAATGATAAGCCGTAAAACTCTTAAATAAATAAATGAAGTCCTAAGGAGGCACTTAGAAAGGTAACAAAGAGGATTCTCAGAAACCAGCATAGACCAACTTCTAGCTCTATATTTGCTTATCACGTGGCTTCTGGGGAACACCTCTGGGGTTCATCAAAATAAAAACAGAAATCTCTTTCCATCATCCTCAGCATCTCTAGCAGCAGCAGCAGCTGTGGGAAATCAGAAACACTGTCAATTCCCTCCATTTAGGGCAGAAAATAAAGGCAAAAATATTTTGATGGGCAAGTACTTTTCACTCAGTTACTCGTAAGAATCCTGGCCAGTGACCAAACCTCTTCCAAGGCCCTAAGAATTCTCCTTTCGTGAACAATTTTGGGTTAGAGCTTATCAGGAAAAAGGACATTCACTAGCTCATTTTAGAAAATGTCTATATTTATCACATCTACCCTGTCAGTGCTATAAATGAAACCTCTAAGAGCTAAAACAGTGAACTTCTAATGTTTTTTGTTTTTTCTGAGAGAGAGACAGACAGAGAAAGAGAGAGAGAGAGAGAGACAGCATGAGTAGGGGAGGGTCAGAGAGAGAGGGAGACACAGAATCTGAAGAGGCTCCAGGCTCTCGGCTCTGAGCTAGCTGTCAGCATAGAGCCCGACTCGGGGCTGGAACCCACGAACCATGAGATCATGACCTGAGCCTAAGTCGGACGCTTAACCGACTGCACCACCCAGGCGCCCCTAAAAGAGTGAACTTCTAAATACAGCTATATACTTCACCTGGCAAACCCAAAACGGATATATACATTCTACCAAGCAGTGCGGTCATATATGTCGGTGGACTTAACATAGCTAATCAATGTTACCTTAGAATCCCACGAGGATGGTCAGGAGTAGACTGCAATCATTCATAAGGTCCATTATGTCTCTCTCCCTATACTTCCCCATTGTTTTGTAAGTGTTTGAGCCTGACACCTTCCTTAGACTGCAACATTTTTGAAGGCAGGGGGTGTCTAGCTATATATTACTGGTCACTATATTACTGTAATCTAGTGGAGTAGCACATCGTAGGTATTCAGAAAGTGTTTGTTGAGTAGACAAGTCAGCTAATAAAAGTGACTGTTTTTCATTGCCTTCATGCTTATTTTAAACATAAGATCCAGTGACACTTTCCAAAAGAACAGATTCACTGGCAATGGCCTAAGATGTATATGTATGTTAGATATGTGTGCCTGAAGTATATACAATTCTTCAGGACTCTGGCATTACTTAAAAAATAAAATAACATGGCAATCCAATGAGTGGAGGTTTTTTTTTTTTCATTTAGTTTGGTTTTGATGAAAAACTAAATGACTACTTTGACCTGGCTACATCGGTTTCGGCTTATAACTTACTGCTGCATGTTATTAAGTCAGATATCTATTAACTAGAACAAAAAATAAAGCTGTATGACAGTGATGAAAAATATTATTGGCCACTATTATTTTATCTAGGACTCTAACTCTTTCGGGTTCAGAAGGCTAAAATGAATGCAACAGTGAAACATTATCATAATCTCCCACTGAGGATGTTGTGTCCACAGTCTTTTAAAAATATCTGTGGAGTCCTGAAACCTTGACATTTCTATTTAACATCTCCTGGATGTTTTAAGTCATTCTTCTTACTGAAAATGTTTGTTCAGACATTACTTCAGGAGTCACAGGGGATGGTTTCTATGGTGATTATATCTAACACACATTGCCAGACTCTCATCTTTCCTATTTTCAGGGCTCTACCTTTCATGTTGTCCTCCAAAAGCCTCCAGCCTCTGCAGATCTGTACCTGCTCC
Organism: Crocuta crocuta; assembly: GCF_008692635.1. Lineage (NCBI taxonomy): Eukaryota > Metazoa > Chordata > Mammalia > Carnivora > Hyaenidae > Crocuta > Crocuta crocuta. Next base: position 9,048,341 of record NW_027532015.1, read on the forward strand.
AAGCCTATTCTAGAAGCAATTCATGCCCTCAAGCGTGATCTTCCTCTTCAACCCTTCCAGTGACTCCTCTTTGTTCTAACCAATAATTCCCAAGAAATTAGGTTAAAATGGTAGAAGGCAAACAATGTGATTACCTAATTAGAGTAATTCACACAATGGTGTGAATAATTGATATGTAGCACTCTTTCAGGCTACTTGTACTTTAACTGATGGAATGTTCTCTCCCGGATTTTTTGATCATTGGGTTTAGTGATCTCCCAGATGCCTCTGCATGTGCCATCCCACTAGCACATTTTCTCACCTTATTCCTCTAAAGTAGAAATTTAAAGAATAAAAGCCAGCAGCCTGACATCTCATTTTTATTAACCTACCTACATGTGCTACTCAAAGCAGTTTAACATCAGTATAAGTAAAAAGAGTTAATAAGGAAAACTAAAGCTTCTCAAATAGGCATACAAAGATGAAACAAAATAAAATTCAAACCTTTTTAACAGTGAGCTTAAATCAATTATTTAAGGCCATAAACTTTAAGTATGACCATACTATTCTCTTCTCCATTAGCATCTTATAAAATCTTCATGGGGGGTATGTATGTACCACTTGTCTTTTAAAACAAAGGGAATAAAGATAGATCAGAATATGAAGAGAGCACTTTTACAATTAGGTAAAAATATGGACTCTTATTATTCCTTAAAGTAAATGAATGCTTTTTTTTTTAATTTGTAGATTAAAGTTATGGCCAAATGTCTGTTTCTTCTGTTTGTTTCCCTTACAAAAATAATTGATAGCATTTTCTATCCAAATCACATTGAGACAAAATGCCAAAGTCAAAAGAATAATTTTAATGAAAACAAACCCCAACCATCTCTGAGACCAAAGTAAATAACCAGCGTCAAAGAGCAGTACTTGGAGTTTTCTAAGAGCAAAGGGAAGGCCTCTTCATGGAAATCTTATGGTTCAGAGGATCCATTTGGCAGCTGACATTGGAAGAATAGAAGGTACCAGCATAAGCAGAGGCAAAAAAATAAGCTAGTCTAGTCAGTGGGTGGCATCAAGACCCATGAGATTGATTCATGTGTGTTGACAGTTTCAACAATGTTGATCGAAGCTATAGAAAAGGCAAATACATTTTAAAATCAGTACTGACACCACTGGCAAACAAACACAACTGCACTTGAATGGAATTCACCTTTGGCTGAATTTTGTTAAAAAGCTGGCCGCAGGTCTGCCATTAACCCACATGTTTTGGTTTGGCCCTGGGCCTCCCAAACAACAAAGCAGGTGAATTCCACAACTGTATGTTTCTAATAAATCATTCTGTCAGTTAGACAGTAACATTTACATATCACCCTTCCAATTCCTAATTGTCTAATCAGTTGCAAGACCAAATCACATAGTACTCAAGGCAGTAGAAAACACAGACATGTAAACAATATTACAATGGCTCATTGTACGGTAAGGTTTACCCTCCTTAAACATGCTATTTCTATTTGCATAAAGAAAGCTTCCATGATGATATCATTTGTATAAAGGCCCTAACCAAGCAAAACTAACCAATGCAATATATGGCCTAGAAGTGCATACTATTTTTTTTTTTACAAAGGGGAATGAGAAACACAAAATTCAGGATGGCAGCTACCACGAGGCAGAAGGCAAAAATATGGGATGGGAAAGGAACATGATATGGAAAGGAACAGTAGTAATAAGCTCAACTTTTAATTACACTTAATAACTTATACACGGATCTATTATACTGTTTTATGTTTATCATTTGTTCCTGCCTGACTTTGGAAAAGTTTCTGTCTTGTTTAGAATATGGAGTGCTCGACGTAACAGAGCATAGCAAGCCTGGATTATGCAGAGAGAGTACCCGTATTCATTGTTAGTTAGAAGTCCTTTTGAAAGCTCTTTGATCTTTGCAATATATCTGGCTGAAAAGCTTGTGAAGTTTTCTACAGTAGCAGCAACACATAAAAACAGCTAATGATGTGCTTTTACTTTGATATTGAATATATACTTTTTTACAGTACTTTGATATTGAATATTTACATACACCTTTGCCCCTAGTCCATAGCCTCCCCCATCATCAATACCCCTCTGCCAGAACAGTATATTTGTTCACAACTAATGAACCTACATTGACATGTCATCATCACCCAGAGTCCATAGTTTACCTTAGAGTTTACTCTTGGTGCTGTGTGCTCTACTGGTTTGAACGAACGTTTAATAGCATGTATCCATCATTATGGTATCACACAGAGTATTTTCACTGCCCTAAAAACCTTCTATCTCTGCCTATTTATCCCTCCTCCCACCAACTCCTGGCAATCAATGGTGCTTTTATTCTATCTATAGTTTTACCTCTCCCAGAATGTCATATGTAGGAGTCATACTGTCTGTAGCCATTTCAGATTGGCTTCTTTCATTTAATAATATGCATTTAAAATTCCTCCATGTCTTTTTAATGGCTTGACCATTAATTTTTTAGTGGTGAATAATATCCCACTGTCTAATGTACCACAGTTTATTCATTCACCAACTTAAAGATATCTTGGTTGTTTCCTAGTTTGGGCAGTTACAAATAAAGCCACCATAAACATCCATGTTTATGGATGTTTATGGATGCTTTATGAAAACAGCCACCCAGGCTCTTTCGTGGACATAAGTTTTCAACTACTTTGGGTGAATACCAAAGAGCATGACTGCTGGATCATATGGTATGAGCATATTTAGTTTTATAAGAAACAGCCAAATTCTCTTCCAACATGGCCATACCTTTTCCAGTAACGAATGGTAGTTCCTGTTGCACCACGTCCTTGTCAGCATTTGGTGTTGTCAGTGTTTTAGATTTTGGCCATTCTAGTAGGTGTGTGGTGGTAACTCCCTGTTGTTTTGATTTTTATTTCCCTGATGATATATGATGTGGAGAATCTTTTCATATGTTTATTTGCCATATGTATATTTTCTTTGCTGAGGTATCTGTTTAGGACTTTGGCCTATTTTTTAATCAGATTGTTTTCTTACTACTGAGATTGAGGAGTTCTCCTCCTCCTCCCTTTTTTTTTTTTTAAGTTTAAGAGAAAGAGAGCATGAGTAGGGGAGGCACAGAGAGAGAGAGAAGGAGAGAGAGGATCCCGAGCAGGCTCCGTACTGTCAGCACACAGCCTGAGCCAGGGCTCAGTCTCATGAACTGTGAGACGGTGACCTGAGCCAAAATCAAGTCAGATGCTCAACCACCTGAGCCACCCAAATGCCCCAAAGTTTAAGAGATTTTGTAGATTTTGGACAGCAGTGCTTTATCAGACATGCCTTCTGCAAATATTTTCTCCCAGTCTGTGGCTGGTCTTCTCTTTTTCTTATCCTTGACAAAGCAGAAGTTTGTCATTTTAATGCCGTCCAGCTTATCAAAGATTTCTTTCCTGGATCACGCTTTTGGTGTAGTATCTAAAAAGTCATCACCATACTCAAAGTCATCTAGGTTTTCTCCTACATTATCTTCTAGGCGTTTTATAGTTTGGCATTTTACATTTAGGTCTGTAATCCATTTCGAGTTAATTTTTGTGACAGGTGGAAGGTCTGTGTCTAGATTCATTTCTTCACAAGGATATCTAACTCCAGCCAAGACTATCTTCGCTTCTTTGTCAAAGATCAGTTGTCTGTACTTACTTGGGTCTATTTCTAGTCTCTCCCATTTTCTTCCATTGACCCATTTATCTGTTTTTTTTCCAATATCACACTGCCTGGAGTACGATAGCTTTTCAGTCAGGTAGTATCAGTCCTCCAACTTTGTTCTCCTTCAGTCTTGTGTTGACTACTCTGGGCCTTCTCCCTCTCCATATAAACTTTACAATCAGTATGGTGATATTCACAAAATAACTTGCTGGGATTCTGATTGGGATAAGATTAATTCTACGGATCAAGTGAGGGAGAAGTGACATCTTGACAATATTGAGTCTTCCTATCCATAAATATAGAACATCTCTCCATGTATTCAGTTCTTCTTTGGTTCTAGTCATCAGAGTTCTGTAGCTTTCCTAATATAGATCCTGCACTAATGTGAGATTTATGCCTCAGCATATCATTGTGAGGGGTCTTAATGTAAATGGTATTGTGTTTTTAATTTCAAATACTATGTGTTCTTTACTGGTATATAGGAAAGTAAGTATATCCTGCAATCTTGCTATAATCACTAGTTTTCATAGTATTTTTGATCAATTCTTTCAATTTCCTACATAAAGTTACCACTTTTTAACTAAAAATAAATATGGCCATCTTTGGTAGAATAAAAAAAAATGTGCGGTTACTCCCTTAAATGCTAGATAAAAAAAAATTTTTTATTCAAAAACCTTTTGCTAAAATTTGTCGAATATTTAAAATTGCTTGAAAGATTTTTTTTTTTTTTGCATTATGTGCTTTGGCCAATATTAAAGTTATTCTCTACTTTTCACAATTTCTCACACAAAGGGATATTAGTTGATTATTTTCATCAAGTAATCACTATAGAAGCTGCCCAGGTAGGTTGCAAATTTCAAGGGCCAGATATGATTGTCAAATTGTTTACATTTTCAGGTCCATTTTGAAAAAAAAGAGATGTCCTTTGGGAAATCCACAGAAAATAGAAATAAAAATTCAATTAACCCATAAAAACAATGCACTCTGAATATGTCCAACATCATAGTCTTAGACAGTGGTGCTATTTACTGAGATAGAAAACAATGAGGCAAAATAGTTTTGGAAGGTGAAACCAAAAATTGTTTCTGAACTTAAGTTTGAAATGTATATTAATCCTCTAAGCAGAGACAGAAAGCAGTAGTTAGATATAGGAATGTGGGGCTCAGAGAGATTGGGACTCAAGATATAAATATGGAGGATCGTCCCACAGAAGGTATTTAAAGCCATAATGCTGGGTAAAATGTCCACAGAAGTGAATGTAGACTATAGAGAGAAGAGGGTTTAGGACTGATTCCTGGAACATTCAAAACTGAAAGGAAGAGAACCCAGCAAAGGAGACTAAGAAGAAATAGTCAGAAAAGTAGGAAGAAGGTCAGGAGAGTATGTTTGCCTGATACCAAGTTTTAAAAAGTGTTTCAAGAAAGAGAAGTATACTGGATCGAGCATTCCTGAGAGCTTCAGTTAAATGAAGAGTCAGAATTGACCATTACATTTGGTAATGTGGTGGCCACTGATGACCTTAATTAGAGCCTTTTGGCAGAGCAGGATGGGTTTAAGAAAGAATTCAAGAAGAGGAAGTGGAAACTGAGAGTGTAGACAGTTCTTTCAAGGATCTTTGCTGAAAACAGAACAAGAGAAATAAGGTGGCACTAAAAGATTCAAGACCACGATAAATTTTACTTTGTTTTGCTTATGTTGAGAGATAACACCCACGGTGTGTTTGTAGATTGATGGAAACGAAGCAGTCAAATGGAAAATGCAGGAGAGATAGGACAGACTCTCGGAAAGGGACTGCTCGAGTAGGCAAGGAGTCCAGGGACAGGCGGATGAGCTGTCCTGGGAAGTACTGGCGGTTGGTCCATTGTTAACAGGAGGGAACATGGAATTCAGATCTGGATGAAGGGAGATCGGCAAATCTGATGGTGGGAGAATGTAGAAGTTTCTTTTGATTGCTTCAACTTTCATATGGAAACAAACTACAAGGTCATTACACTCTTCAGCCCATATGAAGACTGTTCTTGGAGTGAGAAAGAGATCTAAGATAGAGGATCAGGGAGAAGATGACCAAGATTCCAGGACAGAGAAAATAGGCGCAAGAGGCACTGTGAGGCTGGGAGATTCCACGACTAGGGAAATGCAGTACGGTGTGGGGCAGTACTGAGGGTCCACTCCGTATTTGTGGTCATAAATGTCAAGCAGGATCAAATACCATGGTTCCACGATTTTTTTAAAATTACGCTCAGCTGCAAGCATGAATAGGCAAGTGCTTGGGTTTAACCAGAATTACATATATTCTAGATAAATAAGATGGAAGGCAAAAAGGGATAGTGTGGTTGATGATTTGTAAGGGTGAGCTTGTAATATCGGACCACAGAACCTCTCAAGTACAAAATAACAGCAGGCCCCATTTCAGCAAAGAGCAAGGAAATTTACATCTGACAGGCATTCTCCTAAGGAAAAAAAATCTCACTTTTCTTTTATGATTTAGACCTTCTGGTATAGTGCTACTCCCTTTCTGTTTGGTCACTAATGGCAAATTTTTAAATGTCAAATTAGGTCACATCCTAATGGCTTTTCTGTGGCAAAGTGAAAGTGGCTCAGATATGCTTATTACAGTCAAACTATGAATTTTAACTGGTGTCAATATATGGAAAAAGTTTAAATATTGTTGGAAGAAATTCATTCTAAATTATAATGCTAGGTTACCCTCCAGTAAAAATGTAAAGTAGAAATAAAGCAATTGCAAGTGTATTATAGTACCTATGATATACTCCTATTTACTTCTAACTTATATTTGATAGAGATCCATGTTGGGTATTTTTACTGTTTTTTAATGTTTATTATTTTTGAGAGAGAGAGACAGAGCATGAATGGGGGATGGGGAGAGAGAGAGGAGACACTGAATCCAAAGCAGGCCCCAGGCTCTGGACTGTCAGCACAGAGCCCGATACAGGGCTTGAACTCATGAGTCAGGAGATCGTGACCTGAGCCAAAGTCAGATGCTTAACCCACTAAGCCAGCCAGGTGCCACGAGATCCATGTTTTGATTGAGAGATATCTTTTTGCTTTTTTTGAAATTACTTTTTCAGAGAGAGAGAAGTCATGAGAAAAACTGCTTATCAGTTACTGTCATATAGTATTGACTGAACTATATCAATAGATATAGAACTATGTTCACATAAACATAAGTGAAATCTTAACCCAAGGAAATTCACATTATGAGGTATCAAGGCTAAGTCTTATTTACAGTGACAATAACACAAGGTTCTTCTTTTTTAAAATTCTAGGTTATTTAAAATCACAATTTAAGAGCAAAAGGGGAACAGTCTCATTGGATGAGGTCTTTAAAATATGTTAATCATTCTCATGCTAGATAGGCCTAAAGAAGGCTGGAACTGATCTTCGAGAATGACCAATGATAAAAGCATACTAATGGTTAAGAAAAGAAAATTTAGCCAGTTTAGGCATAACAATTTATATTCATTCATGTAAATTGTAATGGAAACAGTAAAAACCAACACTGCTCAGATGAGTACTTTCAGTTATTAATTGTAAATATCTATTCATGTCTTCTGTCCATTTCTTAACTGGATTATTTGTTTCTTGGTTGTTGAGTTTGATAAGTTCTTTATAGATCTTGGATACTAACCCTTTATTAAATATGTCATTTGCAAATATCCTCTCCCATCCTGTGAGTTTCCTTTCAGTTTTGTTGATTGTTTCCTTTGCTATGCAGAAGTTTTTTTTTATCTTGATGAAGTCCCAGTAGTTCAATTTTGCTTTTGTTTCCCTTCCCTCTGGAGACATGTTGAGTAAGAAGTTGCTGCAGCCGAGGTCTAACAGGTTACTGCCTGTGTTCTCCTCTAGGATGTTGGTGGTTTCCTGTCTCACACTTAGGTCTCTAATCCATTTTGAATTTATTTTTGTGTATGGTGTAAGAAAGTGATCCAGTTTTCCCAACACCATTTGTTGAAGAGACTGTCTTTTTTCCACTGCATATTTTTTCCTGTTTTGTCAAAGATTATTTGACCATATAGTTGTTCTTATGTACTCATTAATGTTTCTCTCTGCTAGGAAATATTTGGTCTTATTAGGTCTGTATAGTATTTCCTAAGCTTCCATGTAAATAACTTCCGCTCTGTTGAGAAGGCATTTCCCTTGACTCATAGGTTGGTTCTCTGTCACACTGAAGTAATGGAGCACATGAAAAAGAAACTACAAATCCCAGGGTACACTACGACTAACAGGTGTCTTCTTATTAGCAGGAATCGCCAACACTTTGTGTATACGACATTCCCCCAGAATGCAATGCAATTAGTCCTCTTCCTACTTCCTTCCTGCCCTCCTGTGTCCTGGGTTGTACAGAAACCAGTCAGACAACAATTTGGCTGCCTTCCAGATCTACCCCATGGAATAAAAATTAGTCTTTCCAGATCCCTTATCCCTGAATCAGAAATAAGAAAAGAGCTTCAGAACCATCATCTCAGCTTTCGGACCAGCAGATGTGAGGGGTTATCTATTACATATCTGAAAACAACCTTATGAGCCCTGGAGTTCATGGACTATCGTTTCCAATTCTAGAGAATAAATCTGGCTATAAATTCTAAATTTTGAAAATCATTGTGAATGTTCATCCTTTCCATACATCTGTATCTGTTTATACATACACATACACAAATACACACATATACATTTCTGTCATCCCTAATTTTCAGAAGAAACTAAGGCTCAAAGCAGAGGTTTTACTCCAGAGCTTATGTACTTAATCACTGAACTGTCTCCTTTCTGAACACTATACTTAGTGAAGTAATCATTTTCAAGTTAAAATGACCACTGTCCTCTTAAACTATGGTTCTTGTCCCTGATTACAGGTATATATGGAACAATTATAATAATAACAGATAACACTTATTAAGTATCTGATACATGCTAGGCATTAAGCTATGCAATGATCTCATTTAATCCTCACTACTCTATGATAGATACTATCATTAGTCCCATTTAGCAAATACAAAAAATAGACCTTAGAGAAGATAATTTTACCCAGAGTCAAATCACTGGTAGATGGGAAGGCTGGGATTCAAATTCAATCTGATTCCTAAGCCTAAGTGCTCACCTCTTATGCTATAAAGCCTCTCTATAATAGGGATATCATATGTTGTATATAATTCTTCAATAAACTGAAAGTATATGTTACTAAAAGTTACACGTTAAGCATTATTATTTTATATATTATTCAATTATAAATAAATAATTTGTGAAACATAAATGTTCTTTCCTCATATACAAATAGTTGCAAATTAGCCAAAGACTTCTTAATGTATTTGTACTGAGAGATTTAAATTAAAAAAATTTTCTTATATTTACTTCAGTAGATCTTTGTGCACTATATGAAAAGGCTTTCTTACCCTCTGACTTCTTGTAGGGTTGAGCCAATGAGGAATACTGTCAGGAAATCCGACAGAGGAAGGAAAGGACACTTGGGGTATTTGTTTTACTTACTCAGCTCCTGAAAGGTTCCTGCACACCACATGAGCACCAAAAGTCACTGCTCAAGTCTAGCAGTGGCAACCTGGCCCCCCCACCCCCACCCCATCACTAGCCTGCTGGTTTTGTATTGTATCTTATGATTTCTCTATATATCCTGTCCACACTAGTAAATCATTCCTACACTAAACTCCCTCAAATTACCCAATTTAAGTGCCATCTTTCTTCTCTGACAGAGCTAGGCTGACACAGAAGTAATCTGTTCTGGCATAGAACACATGCTTTCATGTTTTAGAATAGGATAGTTTCCCATTCTGTATGCATTCTTAATGTTCATATGTCTCTTTAAAAATAGCAGAGATGTATCACTATAATTACAAAGAAAAGGATATGTAATGTTACAGCAAACATACTTTCTTCAGACTCCTGATGGAGCTTTTCAAATTGGCTCTAGTCAATCACTCATGACTCAGCTAAAGTACAATTTTCATGCAAGATGAATGGAATGTACAAGCAAACCCATGATCATTGTGCACTGAAATTTATTCTTGCTCGCTTTAGCCATGTCAATTCATTCCAATTAGGATGTTCTAGGCAGCTGAATATGTTTGGCTCAAATATGTATGAGCCCAAACTAAATGTGCCTAATATAACCTGGTTTTGTAAACACAGAGTCAAAGACAGCAAATGTTTTCATATTTGTGAGATATATAATGAAATATTTGCAGTGCATCTCCTGGACAGAAAATTGTGAAGTTTAAGCATTTTGAGTGATCAGTAGAAGTATTTTTCTCTTCACAGTGTTAACTAGAATATAGAGACAGAAGTACTCCAAATATGGGAGAGTGTGTATTTTGATTGATTTACGATAATCTCTTGATTGGAGATAACCTCTTGAAGACTTCAGTATAGTAATTCTGCCTCCAAGAATTTATCTGAAGAAAATAATCACAAGTATGTGGAAAGATTGATCTATTCACTGAGACAATCAATATAAACATCCATATTAAGGAATATGCAGTCATTAAAATGAGGTGATGGAAGAATTTATAATGGCAGAGGCAAATGTTTACAAAATATGCTAAGTGGGAAAAACAAACAGGAATTAAAATCATATGTAAGCTACTTCTGGTGCCAGCCAAGATGGAGAAAACTGACTACAGCCTATCATTCTCACTAACTACAACTAATAACTCTGAAAAAAAAAATCAACTACCTGAGGACATTGAAAAGTACACATAGCAGGCATATTAGGAACTACTGTAAAAACGTGAATAAAGGCCCAGAAAGGGTGAGGTTAGTGGATTTTAATTTTACTTTTTTCCCTAGATTTGACCTGAGGGTGAGCTGAGTCTTGGGATCATGCAACAAGCACTGACAGCAAAAATTCCAGGAAAAATAGCCAGAAGACTGAGGAAAAGATTTCCACATGTTAGAGATCATGAGAGAGACCTTTTCCTGCACCTCTACTTTTCCCTCTTTTTTTTTTAATGTTTATTTATTTTTGAGAGAGAGATAGAGACAACAGGAGCAGGGGAGGGTCAGAAAGAGAGGGAGACACAGAATCTGAAGCAGGCTCCAGGCTTTGAGCTGTCAGCACAGAGCCCGACATGGGGCTCGAACCCACAAACTGTGAGACCATGACCTGAGCTGAAGTCAGATGCTTAACCGACTGAGCCACCCAGGCGTCCCTACTTTTCCCTCTTTCATTTCCCTCTCAGTTACAAAGCTACACTGGCAATAGCACAGTGGAAAACCCATCCCTCAAGCCAGAGGAACTGGGAAAAAGCCCTATTGTATAAAGAGTATGGGGAGTGGGGGTATGGGTTTTCTTCTCTTGCTGCATCACTGTGAGGGCAGCCGCAATTGTGTAGGACTACATGACAGTATGCGAGGCTAAAATTCTGAAAGGATTCCATTTTCTGGCCAGAGGAACCAAGAAAAGGGGCATCTGAGAGTGGAAGAGTATGGGAGAAATCACGGAGAGTTAAGAGCTGAAAAAGGTAATTCTTAGCAAACAAAAAAAGGGAAGGTACTCAAACTGATAGAGTATTTGCAGCATCATTTAAGACTCTGATTCCTGAAAAAGAAATAAGGCAAGAATATCCACTCTCACAACTTCTGTCCAATATTGTACTAGAAGTCTTAACCAATGCAATAAAACATGAAAAAGAAATAAAAGCCGTGAAGATTGGAAAAAAAGAAAACTGTCTCTATTAGTAGATGATATGACTATATATATAAGAAAGGAAAATCCCATGGAATCTATGGCAAATTTCTTAGAATGAATAAGTGAATTTAGCATCTCTATATACTATATCCTAACAATAAATAAAATAATACCATGTTTCACTGAGGAGGATATACACATGGCAAGCAACCACATAAAAATGTGCAATATTATTAGCCATTTGAGAAATGCAAATTATAACCACAATGAGCTATCACTACACACCAATCAAGTGGATAAAATGACAAATAACATCAACTAACTAGCAACAATGAGGGGAAACTGCATTGCTCACACATTGCTGATGGAAGTGAAAAATGGTGCAGCCACTCTGTCATCCGCAACAGTTTCTTTTAAAACTAAGTTTGCAAATGCCATACAACCCAGCAATTGCCTTCTTGAATATTTCTGCCAGAGAAAGGAAAACTTATGTTCGCACAAAAACCTGTCCATGAAGGCTCATGGCAGTTTTATTCATAATAGCTCAAAATTGGAAACAATCCAGATGTCCTTTAATGGGTGACTAGTTAAACTGTGGTATATTCATACCATGAAATACTACTCAGCAGTAAAAAGGAACAAACTATTGACACATATAACAACTTCGGTGAACCTCCAGAGAATTATTCTAAGTGAAAAAAGTCAATTCTAAGAAGTCATGTGTATATCAATTCATTTATATAGGATTCTTGAAATGAGAAAATCATAGAAATGGAAAATAAATTAATGGTTTCCAGGGAGCAGGAATGAGGTAGAGGAAGAAGGTATGTGTATCCATAAAAAGGCTACTGAAGGGTCCTTGTAGTAAGGGACCTGTTCCATATCTTGACTGTTTAAATGTCAATATCCTGATTGTGATACACTATAGTTGTACAAGACATCACTACTGGGGAAAACTGAGTAAAGCCTACATGGATCTCTCTGTACTATATCTCACAACTGATATGAATCTACAATTATATCAATAAAAATGTCAATTAAATATAAAAGATTCACTCGCCATTTCCAACAACATGGATGGGCCTAGAGAGTATCATGCTAAGTGAAGTCAGTCAAAGAAAGACAAATACTATATGCTGTCGTTCATATGTGGAATTTGAGAAACAGATGATCAAAAAGAGAAAAAAAGACACAAAAAAACATACTCTTAAATACAGAGAACTGGTAGTTTCCAGAGGGGAGGTGAAAGGCAGATGGGGAAAACAGATAATGGCGACCAACAGTACACTTACTTTATGAGCACTGAGAAATGAATTGAATTGTTGAATCATCATATTGTACACCTGAGACTAACATAACACTGTATATTAATTATGCTTGAATAAAAAATATTTGATAAGAAATAATTTTTAAAGTACCATTTATAGTAGCACTAATAAAAATAAAACACTTGAGTATAAATCTAATAAAATACATGCAGAAGCCATATGCTGAGAACTACTAAACTCCGATGAAAGAAACCAAAGATCTCAATAAATGGAGAAATATATTATGTGCATGAATTGGAAGAGTAAATATTGTTAAGATGTCGATTTTCTTTAAATTGTTCTATGAATTCAATGAATCTCTCTCAAAAATCCCCAGCAGGATTATTTATAGATACTGACAAGAGTATTCTACAAAGTAATCGGAATAGCCTCAACAAATCTTAAAAAAGAATGAAGTTGGAGAACTCATACTACCTGCTTTCAAGACTCACAGTAAAGCTGCAATAATCAACTCAGGGCAGTTCTTGTGAACAGACAAACAAGTACAGCAGAGACAGACCTACAATGCAGTCAGACTGATTTTGGACAAAAATTAAAGGATAGTCTTTTCCTGGAACAATTGTACATCCATATGCAAAAGTCAAGGTGGGGAGCTGGGGAGTGTGCACTCAACACTTACCTCACACCATATCTAAAATATGAAGTCAAAATAGATCATAAGCCTACATGTAGAATCTAAAACTATAAAACTTCTAGAAGGCATTAGAGGAGAAACTCTTTGGTGAGCTTGGGTTAAGTAAAACATTCTTAGATAAACATCAAAAGCATGTTCGGGAAAAGAAAAAAAACGTAATTAACTGGATGTCATCAAAATGATAAACTTTGGCTCTGCCAAAGGCACTGCTAATAAAATGCAAAGATATCCACAGATGGGAAAAAAGTTTACAAATCACATATTTGGCCGAAAATTGTTATTTGGCAAACACAAAAACTCTCAAATCCTAACAATAAGAAAACAATCTATTTTTTCCAAAACAATCTATTTTTTTAATGAGCAAAAGATTTGCACAGACATTTCAAAGACGATACACATGATAAAAAATGCACAGTAAAAGATGCTTAGCATCATGAGGCATGAGAGAAATTAAACTTAAAACTACAAAGAGATACCGCTACACACCTGCAGAGATTGTTAAACAAGAAGAAAGACTGACAACGCCACACACTGCTGAGGACCCAGAGCACCTGGACCTCTCATGCATCGTTAATGGCAATGCAACATGGCACCTCCACTCTGGAAAACAGTTGGGTGGTCTCTATCAAGTCAAGCATATATTTGCCATACAACCAATCAATTCCACTTCTGGGTACCTACACCCAAGATGAAAACTCATGTTCATACAAAAACTTGTATGTAAATGTTCATAGCAGCTTTTCTCATAATCACCTCAAACTAGAAAAAACTCCAATTACTCTAACTTACGAATGCATCAACAAAAGGGCACATCAACACCATGGAATACTACTCAGCAATAAAATGGAACACACTATTAATGTACACAACATGGAGGAACCTGAAATGCATTACGCTAAATATAAAGAGCCAGACTCAAAGACTACATACAGTATGCCTTATGTAATTTTCTAGAAAGGCAAAACTATAGGGATAGAGAATAAATCTGTGGTCCCAGGGAAGGATCTGACTCTAAGGGGTCAGCATAAAAGAATATTTTTATGTGATCATGGCTATATGACTCTATGCATTTGTCAAAAATCACTGAACTCTACACAGAAACTGAACTTTGGTGTATGTTAATTTTAAAAAAGTACACAAGTCATGTATACACTGGACTTTAGTTTTAAAGAAAAGTATATATATGGCTCAAGAGACAAATACCAAAACACTAACCTTGGTATCTCTGAATGATAAGTATTTTTCTGTATAATTTAAAAATAATCTTTTACAGAGAATGTGATTTTTTGTGAAATCTGACTCTATATGCACGTAAACATATATATCTGCACTCTGCTTCTCTCTACGAATGCTTCTAAAGTTCTGAAATACCATCTTGAAGCACTAAAATGCTAAAATGTACAGAAAATTAGGGATCATTAAGATGGAATATACTTTCTTCACTATGGCTTTCTGTACTGTACAAATTTTCTATAATTCTACATATTATTTTTTAATGTTTATTTATTTTTGAGAGACAGAGTGTGAGTGGGGGAGGAGCATAAAGAGGGTGACACAGAATCCGAAGCAGGCTCCAGGCTCTGAGCTCTCAGCACCGGGCCTGACATGGGGCTCAAATTCACGAGCCGTGAGATCATGACCTGAGCAGAAGTCGGATGCGCAACCGACTGAGCCACCCAGGTGCCCCGTCCACGTATTATTTTTGATATCAAAATTTTAAATTATAATACAGTCTTCCAGGTCTAAATATAAGTCAATACAAAGGGGCTAGACCATTGTCTCACTGACTTTTTAGAATCCCATGCTTCTCAAGCACTGTAATGAACACACTGCATTTTCTCAAGATTGAGAATGAGACTAATTCTTGGTACTTTGCACATTCAAGCAATTTCTCTGGTTATTCTTGATTAGCATATCTCGGTCAAGCTTATCAAAGCTACATTCCATATCTTGCTCCGCTCTACAAAGGACCTGATCAAGGGATCTTTCACGTTCAGAGAGCTCTGTGCCCCCCATACTCATGACAGGACTCCCCTGCAGGTGAGAAATGGGCCCTTTCACTGCCCAGCCACAGGCTGCGAGGCACAAAAGAAAGCTACGTTGTCATGGAATTGAAGCAGTAAGATTTTTCCAAATATGCTTGGATCACAGGAACATCTGATTCAATATGGAAAATTGTACTATTGTTCACACTTCCACAGAAGCATATGACATTTCAGGGGAACGCGCAGAAACAAATGAAAAGCCTCAAGAGCAGCTACCAATTTTGCTTAATGTTATACCAGACACAGAGGACGGCGGGGATGGGGAAAAAAGTGACCTCAACTAGTGGTCAGATGACTTTCTGTAATTTCAATAACATTTGCAACTAAGAAAGGGAATGGGTGATTATATCATCAGCTTTTTCCCCCACTCTGACAAAACCAGGCCCCTCTTTTATGTCTAATCCAAAAGAAACATTTTCAAAGAGGGTGCAGAGAGATTCTATGTGAAGAATTATACTCACAATTCTTTCTCCAGGTTAGGAAAAAGCATTATTTCATCTTTAAAGTTTATGTGCACATTTTAGGGTCAAGTCCAATTGTACCGAAAAAAAAAATGCTGTTTCACCGTCTTTGTATAATATCCAAACAAAATGAAACAAACAACAACAACAAAAAAACCCACCTAATTTTGTTCACTGAGGACTCACCGAACTACTGGCCTTTACACGGCACTCTGTGGTTTTGACTGGCAAAAGGAAGTACCATAGTTACATAATGATACACAGAATCTCTTCTCAAGAGATTTTCTTTCCTATTTAAAATTAAGCGATGAACTAGAGTCAAGAATATTTTATTACAAGTACAGAAGTAAATATAGGATAAACTTAAATGCATTGGTATAGTTAAGCAATTTATTCTTAATATATTTTTGAATGTCCAAAATTCTCAGCATGTCTAAATGCAAAAAATGTGTCCCCTAGGTATACTTGACCATTTCCTGCTCTTGAACACCCCAAGCTTTTCAACATCTGAGCCCTTATTTATCCTGCTCCCTCTGTGGTTTTCTTAAATTCTTTTGCAATAAGGATTTAGGTAACAAAAATAAGTACCGAGATTATATTACTTTAAACCTCTACAAAAATGCCTTTATCCAGTCAAAGTATAAGACCATGTTTTTGGCTTTCATAAAATCATGATAAAAGATACATCAATTATAAGGATATTTCTATGTGTTCTGCTAAAAATCAATCAAAGACATTATCCAGTATGGTGCCCAATGTCCTTTAAAATTTGAGAGTTTTTTTAATGTTTATTTTTGAGAGGGAGAGAGAGAGAGAGAGAGAGAGACAAAGACGCAGAATCCGAAGCAGGCTCCAGGCCCTGAGCTGTCATCAGGACACAGCCCGACGTGGGCCGAACTCACAGATCGTGATATCAAGACCTGAGCCAAAGTCCTACACTTAAGTGACTGATCAACCTAAGTGCTCCATACCCAACATCCTTTACATAACAATCCGAGAGAGAAATAACCTTGAAAAATCAATACCTATAAAGAACTATGTTTTTCCTGATAAATTGCTATGCTTCCTTTATTCCAATGCTGGGGTCAAAAATGTGTTCTTTTTTGCCTTCATTGCCCTGATGATCTTTAAACTGCAATAAATAACCTATCCCTGGTGTCTGAGCCATGCATATTTGTCTTTTTCTTTGACTTTAATGTTGTAATTTTTTTACCTGTTTGTAATTATGTCACAATAAAAGTCACCTGAAATATGTTCTGAAATATGTTTAAATATGTTTTAAATACAGTGGGCAGAGTTAATATATTGAGGCTGCATCCTTTAAGCTATTCCATGTTAAACCACAAAACAAAACCAGTGTGGCCTAGAGCAGCATTTATCAAACTAGAATATGCACAGGAGTCACATAATGATCTTATTAAAAGTGTGGATTCTCAGGAGCACCTGGGTGGCTCAGTCGGTTAAGCATCTGAACAGCTGATCTCAGCTCAGCTCAGGTCTTGATCTCTCAAGCCCCGCACTGGGTTCTGCGCTGGGCATTCAGCCTACTTTAAAAAAAAAAAAAAAAACGGGGGGGGATTATATTCAGAAGGTTGAGAGTGG
The DNA here is from genome assembly GCF_008692635.1 of Crocuta crocuta. Taxonomy (NCBI): domain Eukaryota; kingdom Metazoa; phylum Chordata; class Mammalia; order Carnivora; family Hyaenidae; genus Crocuta; species Crocuta crocuta. The sequence goes on from NW_027532015.1 coordinate 9,065,740, forward strand.
AGGCTGATGTTCCACATTTCTAATGGACTTCCAGGTATGGTCACTCCTCTCCAGCTGGTCCTCAGACCACACTTTGGGAAAGCAGGGTCGTCTGTACATGCATGAATTAAGTCAGTACAAGAGAAACAAAGAATATCATGGAACCCTAAGAAACTAGAACCCTCAAAATGGTGAACACTACAAATTAGAGCAAATGGAATAGCCTATTTCTGTGCCAATCTTTAAAAATTAAAATGGCTCAGGCCGCCTATGTGGCTCAGTCAGTTGGGTGATTGACTTGGGCTCAGGTCATGATCCCGTGGTTCGTGAGTTCAAGCCCCACGTCAGGTTCTGTGCTGACAGCTCAGAGCCTGGGGCCTACCTCAGATTCTGTGTCTCCCTCTCTGCCCCTCCCCCATTTGCACTCTGCCTCTCTGTGTCTCAAAAATAAACATTAAAAAGTGTTTTAAAAAAATCAAAATGTCTCAAGTTCAGTATCAGTATTTTTATATAATAAATGTGAAGTTCATGCTTTTCAAAGAAGTTGATTCTGACTCACGTTAGACATTCTACCATATACATCTGAATATAATTTTGGTTGATATGTTTCAAAAATCCCTATTCCACTCAAAATTATAGGAAGAAATAGGACAAGAAAACTCATTGAATATTTGGAAAGTTTGATTTATTCAAATGTTTACTAACATTTGTAAATGTTTACAAATGTTTATTATACTCCACCACTACTTTGAAGTCTCAACAAACGCTGCCTTTTTCTTTTATTTATTCTGGTTTTATTCTAATTCTTCATTTTTGCCATCTTTGGGAGCAATTACTGTATAAATGGGAGAATTATCCTTTAATCAGCGAGTAAGTGAATGGATCTGCATCATTTCAAGAAAATTAATCAGCTGTGATACTGGTTAAGGAAATATTTAAACATTGGTTCATTTCAATTTTCTTTCTTTCTAGCTTTTTTCCAGTTCAGAGAGTGTTCCTGCTTCTGGCACGACACGTTGCATAACGTCACAGTGAAGAAAAGACCTAGTTTTTCCCATCTTGTTCAATTTTTATAGACTCTCATAGCGCCCATTGTTAGTTTCATATCAGATGCAGTAGGCAAAGACCTGCATTTTGGTTAAAGCTAAGATTAGCCAGTTATCTAATACACACGAAGTGCTAGTTGAGTCACTGTATAAGTACAACAGCATTTAAGTTTTTTTCTGGGTCAGAGGATTTAAAGCCAAGTGTACTAGTTTTCTATTGCTGCTGTAACAAATTACCATAAATTTAGTGACATAAACAGCACAAATTTATTATCTTGTAGTTCTGGGGGTCAGAAGTCCAACAGTGGGTCTCACTGGGCTAAAAATCAAGTTGTCACCAGGACTGTCAGATGCAGCCTTTCTTCTCAAGTCTCCAGAGAAGACTTTATTTCCTTGTTTTCTTCAGCTTCTAGACACTTCCCACATTCCTTGGCTCTTGGCCCCTTCCTCCACCTTCCAACCCAGCAAGGTTGCGTCTCTCTGTGACTTTCTTCCATAGACACATCTTCTTCCAGCTGATTCTTCCCTTCTGCCTCCTTCCATTTTAAGAACCTTTGTGATGACATTGGGCCACATGGACAATCTGAGATAGCCTCCCTATTTTAATGTCAGCCGACTAGCCACCTTAATTTCCCTTTGCCATGTCACCTAACATACTCATGAGTTCTAAAGATTAAGATGTAGACATCTTGGAGGACTCATTAGTCGGCCTACCGCATGAAGGCGGTGTTCCATTTCTATTTACTAACTTGAATTTTTGAAACACTGTAGTTTTCTTATAGTTTTGCAATGCAGGGAGAAGTTGTTCCTGGGGAAGAACACTGTAGGGATTACCGATAGAAGTAACTTGTGTTTCAGTTTTTAAGCATGAGCTCTGATTCTATTGGGAGGACTCTAATACTCAAAGGAAGACAGGGATATAGCTGGAATGCACCTACATGCACCCTGAGATTCCTGGCTTACATTCTAGCAAACTGAGGCTGAGGAACATAGAATCAGGATAATGTCCTGGTTCTGCAATCCAGGTTGGTTAGGAAAAGGGCCTTCTCATTAAAGTTTCAGAAGCAAATCCCTCCTCCAAAATTGCTCGAATGAGCTTCGAATCATTAAACTTGTCCAAGGCACGGAGTAGTAAAGTTTACAGTTTGTTTTAAACACGCAAAAAAAATGAAAAGTCAAATAGGTAAATTAAGAGTCGCCTAATCTTTTCCTGCCATTAATCAGAACGGACAGGTTGATTGTTTCAACAGCTGTACCATGCTTAAACTCTAAAGACTCTAAATCTCTAATAATTAAAAGAATAGTACTTTGCATGGATGTTTAAGAGAATATTCTAGACATGGTTCCTCATAGGAACTTTGGATTAAAGATAGTTACTCTATTTCAATCAGAAGTCAAAGTAAAAAGTTTGAACAACTGGCTTGAAGGCCCTATGCAAACTGAATCTAAATATGAAACAAACAGAATCAAGTTTGAGTTTATTGCCTGAATTCTAGTAGGCAAAGGCATATTTGTGGTGATTGTATATTTAAAACAGGCATGTCCAATCATCAAATGCTAAAGTATAAACTGCGTAGCAGTTCAAATAGAGTCAAATTGGCTCTACTCTGGTATCATGTCACACAAAGGTTGAGAAGTATACTGTTTCTTGAGGGCCTTGTTTTCTAACATACGTAAGCAACGCCAACCTGAGTAGTCATCTCTCACAGGTTAATTGACACTCTCAAATTTTACCCCTCTTACCTGTTGACCCCCTTTCTTGCCCCCTCCCCAAAACTGTTCTTAATGCAAAGGTACTTCTGAGTTCATAGTTTCCATGGCCCTAGTAGGGTCTCCATCAGTATTTCAGCTCAGCACTGCTCCTTGGCAACACACGAGTGGGCCAGCTCAGTGAGATCTGATTAAGGAATGCGATAAGGTAGTGATCCAAGAGGAATTTTATTCACGCAGCCCCTAAAAGAATCCTGAAAATCTATGCACATATTTTTAAATAACATCTAAACATTTTTAACTTAAGTTTAAACACTTGAAAAAGGAACATGATTTTGAATGCTGATACATATTTATCAGAACCTCGGGGCTGCAGATTTCACTCATTCAATCTATGGAAAATGTCTGCTATATAACATAATTGGCACAGCCAATCCTCATTGACAAGCCAATCAACCCAATAAGACTTTCTGTCAAAACAAGTCTGACTTCGTTTTTCAATCAACTGTGAAGACAGTCTTGGTGACAATCTATATTCGGAATGCTAAAAGGAACAGATAAATACAGCACAGAGCCTGGTCGTGTGCTCATCCCTTGGATGAATGAGGAAGAAAGGAGAACTAGCAGACATAATCCATGCTCAGAGGCAGATCAGTTTCAAGAAAGAGATGGAAGTTGAGGATCTGAAAACTGAAACCCGTGAAACACCCTTTTGCCCTGAAAAGTCTTGTCGCCCAAGGGTATGTGCATAGTTCGGAAACTGCTGAGAAAAGATACTTAAATTCTTTGAAAGCATCTAATGTGAAACAAATATAAAATGGTATTTTAAACAAAAAGCCCTCTGACTGCATTTCTTTGGGGAATCCTAAGCCTTTGCAAATATCTTAAAACTCGCATCATGTTTTCTTCATCAAAATGGAGGGTCAACAATTAAAGATTATAATCTTGCTTGTGCAGCCAATCTCATATGTAACTTTGGATGGGCAGTTCTTGGATAGGCAGGGATTGCTTCTACATTTTCTCTAGTCTTTGGAACTCCTTGATTTGTTCTAACCTTCTTCCCATATTTGGTCATTGTTTAGAGTGTGTTCCACACAGTCTAAATGAGTCAACTTTCACCCCTAAGCTCCTAGATTTCACCCCATGTCATTATTGGGTCTTATGCTCATGTTTTGATGCTCTGGCCTTTTCGGTGCCAGAAGTGGATAAGCTTCTCTTCCAAAAAACAAACCAAAAAAAAAAAAAAAAAACCAAACCAAACCAAAACAACAACAAAAAAAACTCAACCAAGTGCAACTGCCAGGGTTATGCTGTTGTATCATCAGAACTGTTTATGCAAACCACTGCAGACAATCAGGGGAAAAGATAAGAAGTGTAAAGTCATACTGGAAATGCATTTTGAAAACCTCTCCCCTAATGTTTCTGGGAGAAAGGCTGGGAGTAAATTACTGACAATGGGTAAGAAAACAGATGCCAAGAAGACAACTTTATTAGGCGCTTTCTCTTCTTTACGTGGATTTTGGTTCTTACAGAGGAAGCTCCAAGTAATTCAACAATACCCAGTTTTCTTTCAGCTGCTGCAACTTGATCCCGCGGTGGGTGCTCTGGGAAGCACGCTGAGGGCGAATGGGTCTGAGGCCACTCATGATCAAGGTCGTCTGATCCATTTGTTGAGACTCTTTCCGTGTCACCTCTTAGAAGCTGGTCGGTGTTCCCCTCCAAATAGCCCACCACCTGGCTGTGCCCACCTCCATTCGGGCCCCAGCTACCAGGTAACGAACGGGTGGTTCAGAGGTGCTGCTGCGGGGGCAGCCAGGCCTTTAGACGCGATCACTGGCGGACAGGCGAGGGCACGGGTGGGGGCTGGAGGCACGCGCAGGTGCCGGCGCGCCCACGCACGCACACACACACAGACTCGGGGTGCAGGGCGGGCGGGGGAGGGGAGCGGAAGGCCTTACCAGATCAATGAACGTCAGGAATTTCCAGCTCCCGCCGTAGGTCTGATGCGAGGGCATTTCGATGGCCTTGTAGTTGCACAGGATAGAGCAGTAGGACAGCAGGATCGCCACCCGCAGCACCTGGCACGGGACAAGCGCCATGTTCGCTAAAGGCCTGGCAGGCGGGGCGGCGGCCGGGAAGGGCGGGCGGCGCAGGGCGCGCGGGGGCGGGGGCCGGGGGAGNGACCCCAGTGTGGACAGACGTCGCAGCCGCGGGGATGGCAGCGGAGGTGGTTGCTGCTGGCCAAGGCGGGTGATCAGCGCTGAGACCGGTGGAGGCCTGGACGTGGGGGGTAAACCCGCGCGCCCGTGGCTCCCGAGTGACTATTTGGTTTGAACCCAGCCGGATTTTTAGTGATAGACCACTGTTAATCACTGTGAAATTCCCGTATGAATTCTGTTCCAGCGGATGGACTGCCCTGTGCTTTTTCCCAGGAGGTTTATAAATAGCATGTCAATATATAATACAAGAGGACAGACTATGATCTTTGGGCGAGAGGTTTATAAATAAAAGGTTATGAGAAAGGAGTGTCAGATAACGGTCTCTGCCTCGAGATTGCTTTTAGCTTCAAAACAAATCGGTCGGAGTTGGGAAGCAAAACCCGGGTTTGTAATTCAATACTAATCTTTTGAGGGTTAAACGGTATTGCTCTTTTACTTATTTTTTCCTACTGTACAAAAGCAGGGCTTAATGGAAGGAAAATAAATATAAACTGGATTCCCTCTGCCTTCCAGTAAATGTTGTCACAGTGAAGTTGCCTCAGTCTGTGGGCAGCATTTTTTTTTTTTAAACCATGATCACATTTCAGCCAACCAGAGGCAGGGTCAGATTATGAAAAGACAACATAGGTATTTCCTGTGGATCCATTTAAAACAGGTGTCCTCTCCAAATAGTCTCTGAGTCAGAGAACGTGGAATTAGGCGGCAGGGAAAGAAGAGTGTTAGAAATAAAGTTGAAACTCATGCATGTTTTTCTGAAATTTTCCAATCAAACTCTAAACCAAAATAGAAAAATCTGGTAGATTTTTTTTTTACTGGCTTTATGATCATGCTAATAGAAACTGATATCACGAAAATCAAGGTAATCTCAAGAAGAGTCTACTAGGATAAAACTATTCATTATCAACAATTTGTAGTTTTATGTCCATGTAAAATTTGGGTCTATTTCATTTTAGTTGTCACGTTCATAAGATTGCAAAACTAAGAAGTAGGTCTACTGAAGATCTTAGTAGGTCATTTGTGAAGTTTTACAAGTTAATATGATATTCCCATATTGTTGATAAACGATACAGTTGATAAACCCTTCCTACTGTTCATTTTAGAAAACCATTAATAAGATTCTCATCCCCATCATTACAAAATATAGCATTTTCATAAAGCCATTTAAGATTTAAGTCTATGGTCAGTTTATTTTTAAATAAATAATGATAGCACTTAAATGTTTTGAAACTATTCTAGTGTNTGAGCCTCTGCCGGACACTTAACCAACTGAGCCACCCAGGCGCCCCTAGTTTTTCATTTCTTTAATGAAGCATCGGCATAAGTCTTTACTCAAATATTTTATGAGAGTGCCAGTGCACAATTTTTGCAACTTCTTATTAACTATTTAGCTATTTAGCTATTAGCATGTTCAGGTTGTTATTTGGCCTTTTATACTGTATCTAACAATCTTAGATATGTTTTAAAGGTATTCTTTGTGAGAAAAATTTACTTTTCACACAGACTGTGTTTTTACAATGTAAATAATATAATGGGGTATTGCTCTTAAAACTTCGCTCGATAGAGGCAATCCCTATTTATGAGCTTATAATACATTATTCACTGATAAGTATTTACACAGTGATTCTGTGTTTGAATTAGAGAATACTGTTTTTCATTGCATGGAAGAAATACCTGCGTATCACTTTTTTAGCTTTTTCATTCTACTACACAATTAGTGGTGATGGAGGAGAATAGCTTTATCAAGTTGAGGTTCACAAAAACATGTTTCCCAAGGGACCACTTCAAGACCCTGTTTTAATTTCTAGTTATGTTAGTGTTCTTTGATTATTGTAATAGACTTTTAGTCTATACTATATGGGCTGGTGATACTCTTCCTTAAGAACTTGTAAAAACTGATACAGACTCTTCATCCCCCCCCCTTTTTTTTTCAAGGAGAGGGGTCTGACATATTGGTGATGATAATCCTCACTAATCTTGGAAATGACAGGGACCCCTGCCCTGTGTCTCCTTTTTGTTGTATTCCAAGTAGCCAACTTCGTGTAGCTGCGAGTCTTTGCTTAAAACTTGAAGAGGAAGGATTGTATACATGCATGTCCTTATAATAGTCAATGTTTATGCATTTCCTTTGGTTCTGTGTTTGGATTAGATAAGCATTTTCTAACAATATCAATATACTTGAGAAAATCCTTTCTCCCCCTTTCATATTTGTTCTACAAGGGCAGAACTTGGGATGTGTTTCTTAGGCATGGGGAAAACCCCATTGGCTTTGTAGAAAAGACAACTTTGGGTTGCTTATTTTTGTCCTCATTATAAAAGTAGCGTGAGTATGATATTAAAAAAGGAAAATTTTTAAAAATCACCCCTGATCTCATCAACCAGAGAAAACACTGCAAACATTTCACTTAGCTACTTGTTACACACTATGTAACAATTTGCATCAAGCAGACTTTTATTTCATAAGAATATTCTCTTACTGTTTAAAACTCTTTGTAAAATCATGTTTAATAAAATTGCAGAGCATAACATAATGGGAACATATCAAATTCATTAAAACTTTTCTCTTGTTTTAGATATTTAGGTTGTTTCCAGTTTTTTTGTCACTATATATACAGTGTAACGCCTACATTTTGAATTGAGAAAGTCACTTTTTAATGATTACTTATAGTTCAAAACCATTTAAGAAGCCACCCTTTTATAATCTAATGTGTATGTTTCTTTTAGCTTGTTTGTATGAACTGAGGCACAATGGAGAGCTCTTTTGGCCTAGAGGGCAGTTGGAAAAGATTAAGATCTAAGTAAAAGAAGTAGGTAAAAATCATTTGTTTCCTAACAATTGATGCTCACTATAGAGTTTTAAAATTACCTTAGATATGAAACCCAGTGCCAGTGCATTTCATTAGTCAGATTTTTTGCTATTAACCAGGAAGAGTTGTTAATTACAGGCTAAATGAGCAGCAGCTATAGTGGCTTTGCTGACATTGCTGGTTGCATTGGTTTAAAGATTTAAAAATCGGCTGTACTTGCTATAGAGAACCCTACTAAATTATGAGGTTGCTAACCTCCGAGGGTTCTATCATTCTATTATTTTCTAAAATCATGGGAGGCTTTAGAAAAAGCAGTGTTGGGGTGACACAGAAGTCACCTGCTAGGTCATATACAGACCTGAACCATCCCCCTCGCTCCCTGAAGTCTGTTCGCGCATTTGTCAGTGATACTCATCCTGCTCGGAACACGGCTTTGTGCGCATATATCCAGACCCAGCATGTCCAGCAGGACTTGACATGAATCCACTTTGACTGTCCCTCCTCAGGACACAGGACGTGGTGGTCTTCCTGTTCTGAACCATCCACATGGATGACATACTAGTGATTCAAATTCTACATGTACTAATTGTACTCATTATTTCCTTCTCAAAACCTACCCCCTCTGCAGTGCTCCTATGCACCGACAGCATGCGGTATTAGAAATATCAGGATGGAGCCACATGACCTCAAGGTGCCAGTCTCTTAATGGTGCCAAAATATCTCTCGAAAGATGGCAAGTTGAAGGTAATTCACTCACCAGAATTCTCAGGGAGGGAACTGTGTGTCGTTAGAAGAAACATTTTCAGAAAGCAACTTTGGTAGAGAGGGGAACAGGTGGGAGAGGCCTACAGTATTCTAGAATAACAGTAAATCATTGCTAAATTTCTTCTCCCCAGTGGGTGTCAGGGTAATTGCATAGTTTTTGGATTGCTGAATGAGCTATCTGTAGGAGTTTTGGACTGGAACTCAACTGCTCTGGGTTGTAGAGGTGAGAGGGGCTTTCTTCCTCATAGCCTTCCGTCTCTATTCTAAATAAATTTTAACCAGATATTTAAAGATATCTCAAAGGTCTCAAGAACTCATAACCTTCAGAGGCCAGGAATGTACCATAATGAAATAAAGCTGGTTGTAAAGTCATATTTATAATTTGGTCTATCTAAAAACTAGAGTAAATGACTGTCTAAATCCATTGCAATTCAGAATCTTAAAAATTGTGTCAGCTGAGGGGCACCTGCGTGGCTCAGTCAGTTAAGCGTCCAACTCTGGATTTCAGCTCAGTCATGACCTCATGGTTTGTGAATTTGAGGCCAGTGTCTGGCTCCACACTGACAGCGCAGAGCCTGCTTGGGATTCTCTCTCTCCCTCTCTCTGCCCCTCTCCTGTCCACTCTCTCTCTATTTCAAAGTAAATAAATAAACTTAAAAAAATTGTATCAGCCAGAATACACACACACACACACACACACACACACACACACCTGAGTGCTCAAGTCAGCTATAGGTAGGGACTTTTGAATTATCATTTTGAAAGAATACCATGTTAACATTTTACCCAGGGTGTCCAAAAACAAACAAACAAACATACAAACAAAACATCTGTCAATCACTCCTCCTCAACATCTATAAAAGTTAAGACTACTTTGGTTGTAGTTGACAGCTCTGTTCCTTGAAGCAAGATGGAGAAAAAACTGACGATAGGTGAAAAGAGCACATGGACACTGTGCCTTAAGGAAGGTGTATGGAAGAAGTTGCCACACAATTGCACCAACACCTCATTAGCCTACGGTCTTCCACATGGCCACAGGTAGGAAAAGCAGCCTCCATTCTGAGGTGCCAGTGCCCAGCCCCCATTCAGGGCTCCATTTGTGTGGAAGAGGGATGCGATGGGTTGAATTGTGTCTCCCAAAAAAGGTATGTTTAAGTCCAAATCCCCCGCATCTCAGGAAACTGTCTTATTTGGAGATCAGGTCATTAAAGATGCGATTAGTCAAGATGATGTCATACGGGCAAAGGGTAGATCCTTAAGCTATAAGGACTGATGGCCTTGTAATACAACAGTGTCACACAGTAAGAATGCCATGTAGATGGAGACAGGGATTAGAGTCATGACAAGCCAAGACATGCCAAGGATTGCAAATTGTCCCCAGAAGCTAGGCAAGGTCTGGAACAGGTTCTCCCTCAAAGGACTTAGAAGAAGCCAACCCAGCTCACAGCTCAATTTCTAGCTTCCAGAATGATAGGGACGAGACATTTCTGCTGTTTAAGCCATCCAGCGTGTGGCACTCTGTTAATGGCATCGCTAGGAGTCTAATACAGGGAAGAAAACAGATATTGGGAGACTACTAATAATTTCTACCACAACATCCAACCAATAGTGAAATTCCGGTCTTTATTGTTTTTCTGCAACATTTGTCAAATCTGAGCCCCGAGCCTTCATTTCTATTTCTATTGCTGTTGCCTTATTGAATAAACTCTCACTTTCACCTCTATCCTTGCATCTCCACACTACCCTTATCACTGCCGCTAGAATTATCTCCCTGAAACCGTAAGTCAGATAATATCACTCCTTTCATCAAAAATACTCAGTGATGGGGGTGCCTGGGTGGCTCAGTCAGTTAAGCGTCCGACTTTCGCTCAGGTCATGATCTCACAGTCAGTGAGTTCAGGCTCCACATCTAGTTCTGTGCTGACAGCTCAGAGCCTGGACCCTACTTCGGATTCTGTGTCTCCCTCTCTCTCTGCTCCTCCCCCGCGCATGCTCTGTCTCTCAAGAATGAATAATTGTTAAAAAAATTTTTTAAATAGTCAGTGATATCCCCATGGCCTATAGAAAATCTACTTTCTTAAAATGGTATTGAATGTCTTTCATGGTTTCTCTGACCTTAACTCAGTGTTTCAACCTCTATTAGTATACCTTTTAAAATACGGTATATTCTGTTATCATGAGAATACTTATTTTCCCCTAAAACTCAACATTTATTTTTACTCTTCTCTGCCCCTCGGGCACCAATGATTCATATTACTTTCTCCAGCTGTCAAAATTCTATTCATCTCTCAAGACCCAGCTCTGAGAGAAATTTTCTAATGCATGTATTTGCAAATACTTGCCAACTGGGGAGCTCTTTCACATTATGCTAACTGGTGACTGTAGTATCTTTCGATGGGGCAGCACTGCTGCGACGATCACCCGGAGATGTCGCCCTCCTGGCAGGAGATTGCCCCGAGATGCCCTTCACCCTGAAGTAGACAATTCACTGGGGATGCAGTTGTCAAAGACCATTCTCCCTCTTTTGTAAAATGGAAAGCAGATTTCTCAATAGTTTGGGATTACGTGAAGCAGCTAATTAAACTATCCCCTTGGGTACCAGGCTCTTTGTCCATAAAAGGCAAGACTTTTGGGGAAACTGGTAGCTTCTGCAGTCAGGCAGGATTACAGAAATGTGGAATGCATGGATGGTGGGATGGGTTGCCACTTCTTACCATATAAAGCAACCTTTTCCCAGAATTAAGGGCAGCTAAAATGTCTGCATTTATTGGCCCTCTGTGTTAGTTATCCTCAGAGCTAGTTAAAAGTCCACTTTAGAAGCTAGTATAATAAACATCCAGCACAAAAGAGAGTTTGACAAAATGAAACCAAACACCATCATTTTGTTTTCAGAAAACATGTGATTTGCCATGAGAGATGGTAGCATCAAGCCATCTTGCCAAGTGACAGAAGCCAGATTGAACTGTCTGTGAAGTTGGCCAACCAAACCCAGAGAACTTGAGAGAACTCTCACTTCCCTTGTCCTGAGGGAAAATCATGGTAGCCAAGCAGGCCAGCTGGAGCCCAGGCTGGTGCTGACACCTCGCCCCCACAGGACCACAGCATCCACTTTCCATTCCTCTCCCAAATTCCCGTGTCAAAATTAGCAGGTGAATTGCTCACATCGCTGACAACTGGACCCTGCACGCAGAAGATAGCAGATCCATAGAGATGTTCGGAAGGTTACCTGTGAATACAGTGATCTGATTGATTAGTCCAAGCCATGATCCTAAGTAAAGTTGGAAACTGCCAGAAGACTCCTGTGAAATATTTCGCTAGCACAACCTTTCCCTAGTCCTATTTTTCTCGTTTCACTAAGTATACAATGATTAGAGCTTTAGTAGTCATCTTGTCTGTATGAGGAAAATAACCAGAGATATTGGCTGTGACATCCATAACCTGTTGAACCGATGCCAGCAGCAGGCTCCTTTCAACCTTCTAGTGATGTGAGAAAAATAACCTCCTGTTTGTTTAAAGCAATGTAGTAGGGTGTTCTGTTACATGCAGCCAAATCATGGTACAGAGAGGTAACTGGGCTTATTTCTTAGCATGCTTTAAAATGTGCGGAATCACAGGATACTAGGATAGTTCTAAGACCAGTATTCAAGTTTATGTATTTTTTATTTAATCAACACTCTTATAACACTTACTGTAGTCCAGGCTCTGATTGAAGCACTTTATAAATATTAATTCATTTCTTCCTCACGAAGGATAATTACTATTATTATCTCCATTTTACCTAAGAGATTACGGAGACAGAGAAAATTAGATAAACTGCCCATGGTCACACAGACTGTAAATGACAGCTGGGATACAAAACCAGGGTTTTAGGTTCTTAATCATTGCATCATGCTGTCTGATGATGCCAGTGAGTGCATATCCCATCCAGGTTCAGATTCCCTTTCTGCTCCTGATGACCTATGTGATTTGGGTTGTGTTTTCTCATATTTTACAGTTCTGACACCCCCTTCACAACCAGCTGCCTACTTAACCCACATTGGTACTGGCAGAAACGTATCGGGAAGAAACAACATCTGTATTTCAATATCTTGTAAGCTGTCTCGTCTGATTCATAAGGATGAGAAAATTTGAGATAAGAGTCCTACAAGCCCACGTAACACTTTATAATAACCTTCATGAAACTTCCATTATGGACAATCTTTTTTTTTTAATCATTTGACCCTGTCATTTAATTTCATGGCACTGGAGGCATCTGAAGTTCTTTTAAGAACTTGAACTCTGTCTTCTTTAAATGAATGCTTTGTCAATACCTAGTTACGCTCCATTTCTTTGCTATTCCTTTTGCATACACTACATGTGACTACCAGATTCATCCAATAATTATATTTAGTGTAATTTATTTTCCAGAATTGTGTAATGATGTTCCTTTAAGTTATGCTTAAATTGATGAATTATTTCATTTCAAAATACTCTTCTACCTTAATATTTGTAGGAGACCAAACATCTTTATGGAGACAGCTGCAGAATGATAGATGCTTCGGGACGTCTGGGTGGCTTAGTCGGTTAAGCGTCCGACTTTCGCTTGGGTCATGATCTTGCGGTTCATGGGTTCGAGCCCCACGTCGGGCTCTGTGCTGACTGCCGGCTCAGAGCCTGGAGCCTGTTTCAGAGTCTCTGTCTCCCTCTCTCTCTGACCCTCCCCTGCTCACGCTGTCTCTCTCTCTCTCTCCTAGAAATAAATAAAACATTAAAAAAAAAAAGAATGATAGATGCTTCTATTTGGAGGAAAACTTTAAGATCAACTAATCCAGGCCCTTTATTTTAGAGATGAAAGTTAAGTGACTTGCCCGAAGTTAGTTACTGACAGAATTGGATCGAAAACTTTTCTTAGAGCAATTTTTTCTTTTTATTTTGTAAAAATTAATAGATGTTATTTTTAAAAACAGTTTTAGGTGTATAGAAAACTTGAGTAGAAAGTACAGAAAGTCCATGAATACTTCCTCTCACCCTGCCACACACAATTTCCCCTATTATTAACATCTCGCATTAGCAAGTACATTTGTTGAAATTAATCATTATCACTCATTAAAGTTTATAGTTAAAGTAGGGAAAATACAGACAAGTATCTCTCATTAATACAGATGTAAAAATCTTCAACAAAATATTACCAAATCGAATTGAATAATGTATAAAAAATTATACAACATGACCGTGTAGGATTTGTGCTAGGTATGCAAATTTTGTTCAGCATTCAAAAATCAATTAATGTAATCCATCATACCAACAGGCTAAAGGACATAAATCCTATGGTCATGTCAATAGATGCAAGGAAAAGCACTTGAGAAATCTAACACCCTTTCATGCTAAAGAATCTTAGCTAACTAGGAATATAGGGGAATTTCCCCGATATACTAAGGAACATGTTTTTAAAGACCCTTCAGTTAGCATTATATGTAATGGGAAGAAGATAGATGCTTTCTCCTTCAGATCAAGAGCAAGACAAGGATGTTCTCTCTGATCAATCCTATTCAACATTGTACTAAAATCCCTTGCTAACGCAATAAGACAAGAAAAGGAAATGAAAGTAATAGACCAGGAAGGAAGAAATGAAGCTGCCTTCGTTCACAGGTGATATGAATTGTTTATGTAGAAAATCCCAAAGAATAAAGAGTAAAAAAAAAATTCCTGGAACAACTAAGTGATTATAACAAATTTTCAGAATGCAAGGTTAATGTGTAAAAGCTTATTCTTTTTCTGTATAACAGCAATGAAGATTGGAATTTGAAAATAAAAAGGAAATATCAGGTACACTAGTACAAAAATGAAATACATAGGTATAAATCTAACAAAATATATGCAAGATCTACGCGAGAAAAAATTGCAAAATTCTGATGAAATAAACAAAAGAATATCTAAATAAATGGATATTCCATGCTTATGTGTATGAAGGCTCAATATTGTTAAGATGTCAATTCTTTCCTGTGTTATATGTCTATTCAATGCAATCCTAGTCAAATATCAGCAAGTTCTTTTGGAAAGCTAATTTAAAGTTTATATGGAAAGGCAAAAGACTTAGAATAACCAACATAAACCAAACAAATTTGAAGGACTGATACCACCTGACTTCAAGATTTACCATGAAACTATAGTCATCAAGACAGTGTGGTATTGGAGAAAGAATAGACCTGTAGAACAATAGAACAAAATAAACCTAAACAAATACAGTCAATTGGGGGTGACTGTGTGGCTGTCAGTTAATTGGTCAATTCTTAATTTAGGCTTAGGTCATGATTTCAAGGTTCTTGAGTTCAAACCCTACATTAGGGAAACTGCTTGGGATTCTCTCTCCTCTCTGACTGCCCCCTCACCTGCTCATTCTATCTCCCTCTCAAAATAAATAAATAAACTTTTAAAAAACACCACAAAATAACAGGGGTGCCTAGGTGGCTCAGTTGGTTAGGAGTCCAGCTTTGGCTTGGGTCATGATCTTACTGCTCATGGATTTGAACCCCGCATGGGGCTCTGTGCTGACAGCTTGGAGTGTGGAGCCTGTTTCAGATTCTCTCTCTGTCTCTCTGCCTCTCCTCTGCTCGTGTACTGTCTCTTTCTCTGTCTCCCAAATATGAAATAAAACATAAAAAATAGAAACAAAAAACAAAATAACAAATACAGCCAACCGATCTTTACAAAGGAGTAAAGGCAATTCAATGGAGAAAGGATAGTTTTTTTCAACAACTGGTGCTGGAAAACCTTGATGTCCACGTGGGGGAAAAAAAAAGTGAGCCTAGACACAGGTCTTACACCTTTCACAAAAATTAA
The DNA here is from genome assembly GCF_008692635.1 of Crocuta crocuta. NCBI lineage: Eukaryota > Metazoa > Chordata > Mammalia > Carnivora > Hyaenidae > Crocuta > Crocuta crocuta. The sequence goes on from NW_027532015.1 coordinate 9,081,082, forward strand.
CTAAAAATAGAACATCTATTAACTCAAAATAGAACATCCTAAATGTAAAATACAAAACTATAAAAACTTACCAGTAGATCAGAAATAAAGTTTATCACAAAATATAAAGCATACTAACTGTTACAATTTTTCCTACCATCCCAAACTCCTAGAAGTTACCTAAAAATATAAAGTTAATGAGTAAATTTAGAACCTTCCTGGAAGATTTTAAAAGGTACGTCAGTGGATCAGAAGCTATGATTTCAGAATAATAAGTTATTTCAGAATAACTGAAAGGCGGAAAACAAAGTCAGCTGAAGAAGAAATATATAGTCAAAATGTATACAGAAGAGAGTTCCTTGTGGCCTGTGTAGGTAGATGCAGTAGTCAGAAAGGCAACAAAAGTAATGGATTGGGGGATTAGTTGGGGGTAATTCAGCAAGAGGAACCAGGTGAGTCAACCCCTCTGCATGCCCCTGGTCCCCCCAGGCCAGGTAGCAGCCTGCAGCTTGGGGCAGTGCCCTGGTTGCATGGGCTGGTGTGCTTTAGATATGGAACCCCCATTCCCAGGTGTTACTGAGTACTCAAAAGAATATGTTTATCCTTAAATCATTTATTTGGAAAGAAAGATTTAAAATAAAATTTCAACCTAGTAATAAATTAAAAAAAAGACAAAGGAAAACCAAATAGTATTGTGTGAAAAGTTTAAAAAAGACCTATAACTCTGGCAAAATATGCTAGTATTTATTTCGAACTTCGGTTTCCATGTGCATAAGTGAGTTTGGCCTCACTTTGCATTTTCAACCCTGTGATTGTTTGAGTTTAATATTAAGATTATAGAATGAACTGGGTAGTTTTCTCTCTCTTACTTCATATAAAAATGAACATCTAGTCAGAATAATCTTTGACCATCCATTGCACAAGAGGTTCTACACTTACTTCATATATATACATATATATATATATATATATAGTTGCTACAAAATAAAATTTATCTATTTCTTGATAGCTTGTTAAAAACTTGCAAAACTGTTTGGGTGTAGAACCTCTTGTGCAATGGATTATTCTGACTAGATGTTCATTTTTTAAATAAGTGCTCAGATTTTGTATTTCCATTTGGGTCAATTTCACGAATTACATTTCAAATAAAGTTGTTCACCTAATTTCTCAAAATCATTCGCATAAAGTTATTGATAAATTAGCTTATGATTTATTCACTGTCTACCAAATCCGTGCCTATATATCATTTCTAATATTATTTCGTTGTGACTTCTTTTTCTTCTTGATCAGCCCTACTGGAAGTTTATCTTACTTACTGATATTTTCAAAATCTAATTGTTTTTATCCATTTTTTGGTATCTTTGTATTTATTTTAGTTCTGCAATCTTAGGTGTATTGTTTTCTTTTATGACTGTTTGAGTTGAGCATTTGCATTTACCTAATTCATTTCCAATAGTTTGTATTTTTAAATAAAATTTTCTTTACCTTTAGTTATATCCTACATGATTCGGTATGTGGATTTCTAATTTCCGTGCATGGTGGGCGGATGCCATGATTTCTATTATGATGATTCTTATGATTTGATGGCATTTCTTTGGTGACATCTGAATTTTGGCAAATGCCCAATATATGGTTGAGAAGAAATTTTTATTCATCTAGGAGAAGGCTCTATACAGATAAATTAGATAATGCTTATTAATTGCTTTTTCCAATGTTCATGTAAACCTTAAAAAATCAATGAGTGTCTCTGTTTGTAAATGTGAGTAGCTCTATTTATTCTGTTACTTATACACTGTCACATGTATGTGACAAAAATGAATCAAGTTTTCCATTTGATTTTGTTTCCTGATAGCCCTCTTTATTTTCTTGACCATTTTGAAATATGTATGCTTTATTTTTAATGTGTCTACACGTGAAATTTAATATATATATCTATTTTTAATGTTTATTTATTTATTTTGATGGGGGGTGGGGGATGAGCAAGTGAGGGGCAGAGAGAGAGGGAGATTGAGAATCCCAAGCCGACTCCATGTTGTCAGCACAGAGCCCGACTCAGGGCTCGATCTTATGAAACATGAGATCATGACCTGAGTTGAAATCAAGAGTTCGGCACTTAACCAACGGAGCCACCCAAACTCTGTATAGGATACATATCTATTCTTTTAAGTTTCTCATCAAGCATAAAATAAGGTGGTATCCCCATTTTGGTTTTGAACAGCTCAAGGAACTTTACACTCTTTAATTCCCTTTGATCTCCCTTCATTCCATATTTTATGACACAATTGGCATTTTATTTCCACCGTGTTTTGACATAAAGCTAATTCTATTATTATTTAGTGAATGATGATTTAGATTTGCTAACCCGTTTTTCTGATTCTCCTATACTCTGTTATTTCTTGCATCATATTCCTTCTTTCAGTATTGATACTTTTTGCTGAATTATATTTTAAAATAATTCTTTAAATGAGCACAAGGTAAGAATGAACTTCAGTTTTAGATGTCTCAGAAAATATGTTTTGCAGTAAATCTTGGGTAATATATATTGGTATTACATTATATATTGAAGGCAAACTTTCTTTAGTATTTTAAATATATTTTACCATTGTCTTCTAGAATTAATTGAAGCCAATGAGAAATCTGTTGTCAGTCTGCTTTTCACTTCTTATGGGCAGCCTAGACCATCCCTTTGGTGGCTTGCAGGGTTTTTTTGGTTTTGTTCTTTTTTTATAATTGATGTTATGCATGAATGTATATAGATGTGGATTGTATATTTAAATACTTGTGCAGTTTCAGTATTTATTAAATTCTAGAAAATGTTCAGGTACTATTGTACTATTTATATAACCTGTTGAATATTTCCTTCATTTTCTTTATTCTCTTCTTTAGAGGCTCTTAGCAGAAAACTCCTATATCAGCCCTTCTGGACCGATAAATTCACTTTCATATTTTCTATCTCTTTATCCCTGTGAGCTGAATTCAGTTATCTCCTTAAATCTGTCTTTCAATTTACTTATTTATTCTTATGTTGCATCTAATCTACTATTAATTTCTGTACTGTTTTTCTTATTTCAACAACCACATATTTCTCACTTTTAGGATTTTAATTAGGTTCTTTCCCATATTCACTTATTCTTGACTTACAAGACATTTCTTTCCTTTTGTGGACCGAATACTTTATTTTTTTGAATGATTTAAACATATTAATATTCAAATCCTTTTCCAGTGAATATAATATTTTTATTTTTTCAAAAACTAACTTTTCCATTTACTGGGTCTGCAGATTATCTTCCATGATAATTAGCTACTTAATATCTTCAGTGAGTTCATCACATACTTTTGGGCCTTATTATTGAGCAGTTTTGTGTTACTTTTGCCCTGGCTCTATGGATCCAACAATTTTGAAGGAATATGTGCTTCATTTTCTGACTCCAGGTCTCTGAAGCTATGTGAATGTATTTTGTCCTAGGCCTCAGGCAGGTAGCTTGATTTATTCTCAAACTCCAGCTGATGGGTGGAGAATTTCAAGTCCTTATTCACAGAAGTGTCAGGGGTTTTCTGCTCTCTGCTTTTTGCAAGAAATCTAGTGCCAGGAGTCTTGATTCTGATCCATCAAGCACTTAAAATCTCCAACCCTGGAGAAGTCCCCAGAGGATGTTATGAATCTCTAGAATACATAGCTCCTATAGAAGACAACCTCACATACAGTAAGTATAGTATGATACTAGTCACTAATGATAGCATGTAAATGAATAGAAGAGAGGCTGAAGGAATATACAACAAACCAATAACTAAAGTTGCTACTAGAGACGGGACTGGAGGAAATTGCTTTATATACAGTATATGAATCTTTCACAATAATAATGTATTCATATGCTACTTATATAATTTAAAAGTTTACATATTCAAAGATTAGTAATGTATACAGGAATGTGTCTTGACTCAACGCAATAAATGTAAACATAAACATCAGAAACAAGCAACTGTTAACATAAGGTGGAAATAAAAATACAATCTTCTAGATAACTCCTGTAACAAAGATGAAAGAAACCTGATAATATAATATTATTGTATGAGAAGTAGTTATATTATACCTGAGATGAAATTTTATTTAAAATCATTTCAATATGTAACTCAGGAAAGTTAAAAAGAGCAAACTAAATCAAAAGAAGCAGGAGTGTCTAAAAGGAATGATTTAAAAATGAGAAAGACACATATTAGAGTTTATTGACAAAAACAGTGAGCTATTATTTCAAAAACTGTAAAAACAAAACGAAATGGACAAACCAACTAATCAACCCCTGGTATGTCTAGCCAAAATAAAACCCAAGAAAATACAAACATAGTATTAGCAAAGAGAAAAGGGATATAAAAAAGAAAACAATAATTTTAAAATAAAGTTTGTATACTTTCCTGTAAATAAAAGCTTAAAATAGATATTTTTCTTAGAAAACATAAACAATTGAATTTGACTGAATAAAATCTAGTGAGCCTATATAGATCAATATTCATAGAAAACCTGAAAATTTTATCAAAACTCCAACAAAATGGCTCTAGGCCCTATTGGTTTTCTCAAAAATAATTTGTAATTTTTTTAAGTTTATTGATTTTGAGAGAGACAGAGACAGCATGATCAGGGGAGGGAGAGAGAAAGGGAGAGAGAGAATCCCAAGCAGGCTCCCCCTCTGTCAGCACAGAGCCCAATGTGAGGTTCAGACTCACAAAACCATGAGATCATGACCTGAGCTGAAACCAAGAGTCAGACGTGTAACCAGCTGAGCCACTCAGTCACCCCTGAACATTAATTTAAAATTTCATTTGAAAAGGAATAAATGAGATCAACAAAGAAAAATATTAAAAAGACAATGAAGTCTAGACCTGTAATTTATTAGAACACAATACAAAAATAATGTACCATGAGAAAATGTACCATGTACCATTTTCTACCATGAGAAAATAATGTTTATGTGAGGAACACCTTGTTAAATAGTATCATGATAGAAACCGTGAAGAAAAAGATGAATAGAAGGGACTATAGAAATAGATAAAATACAAACAACAAAAGGAGGGAAATTTCACAGTCGACGTGTTAAATTCTAAAACAAATCTGTGAGATAAAGGGAAACACCGGTACAGAAAATACACAAAAAATATTAACATAAAATTTACAAAAGAACTACAGATAATCATCCAACATAATTTTAAAAATATGCTCAATATCACTTATAATTAAATAAAAGTAAATTTCACTCAACACTGGTAAAGACTAAAAAGGATAAAAAATTGAAAACATGATGTATGATTATAAGAAAATGGAGGTTTTCATACATTCCTGTTGGAAATGTAAATTGAAATGACACTTTGTCCTAGTAATTTTTCTTCTAGGAATTTACCCTGCAGTAATAGTGCCTCAAGTAATCATAGATATATGTATAATAATGTTACCTTCAGCAAAAACATAAATATAATCTAAATGTCCATGATTGAGGGGCTGTTCAAACAAATAATGATATCTTCATATAATGGAATGGCATACCACACAGTTATTAGAGAGATCGGCATGATTCTATGTTTTGATACAGAAAGACGCCTAATCTTTTACATTGTTAAGTAAAAAAGCAAATGCAAGTCATCCACATATACACACATATGCATTGTATGATGCAGTTTTGGAAGTATATTTACATACATTTTTGCATAAACACTATAAAAAAAACTAGAAGGATATATGCTAACTGTAGTCAAATGAGGGACGGGGTGGATATTTTCATTATTTCTTTTCCTTCTGAATGGCTTTTTCCATGATGCCTATGCTATTATATTACAAGACAAAGAAAAATGAAAACTAAGAATGCATGGTATAAATGGGAATTCAAAGTTAACCTTTTGTCTAGCTCTGATTTAAATGTCTGAAAAGAAGAAATTTTGAAAGAAAAGCTAGTCCTAAATATGTGGAATTGGATAGGTTTCACAGTTTACTTTGCCTTCTCCACTGATTTCTCTAGGATTATCTACTGCACTGAATGAAGGAGAGCCCAAAGGGCTCTGCCTATGACCAGAATGCCGGAATCAACCAAGTGCCAAACCAAACACTGCAGGATATGGTCCCCTAGTCAACAAAACCAGGAACTCATGCCTGCCAAAACAACGGTCTGACCTAGTGAACCATCTTCAATCGTCTCTAAATAGTCTTCCATTGTTTCCTGAACCATCACTGAAAGCCAAGTAAGATGATAGCAGTTGCTATGAGGGAAAACCACCTGAGGCAGCTGCTAGGTTGGGCAGAACAGATGCTCTAAGGATGTGAAAAGATACGTTTAATGTAGCAGGACCTCAACTTGTATGGAATGGAAAGAATATTAGAAATTAACTTGGGTAGCTCTTTTGGGACACAGATCGCTTGTGATAGAAGCAGAAATTCCCTTAGAGAAAATTGCAGCAAATAGGCCACAGCCACAAAATCCAGAACAGTCCAGAATCTACAAACGAGCATGCCTGTTCCTACAAGTAACTGTATGTTCTTACAGCATCTCCTTCAAGGCTAACAAATTTCATTTCCTTTCCAGCTTTATAACTCTTCAGAGAGACGATTTTGCAAAACAACACCACTGTTTACACTATTAAAATTTTAGCGCATATATGTACTTGCAAAATGGGATTAGATGGGAGAGAAATCCATATGGTAGTAAAATTATTTTATAAATTATTACTAGCTGGCATTTTCCTTTAAGTAAGAGAATCATGAATTTTTCCAGCATCGTCTTTTAAAGAGAGAATATAGTTCAGCTGTAAAAGGATTCACAACATCCTGCTGGAAAAATAGTTGATAAAGTTCAGGCAAATAGTCATTGGCACAAACTTGTCTTTCTTTTTATAGGAGAGAAATTTCAAGAGTAACTCTGCAAACAAAGTAATTTTTATAGAGTGAAGACAAGACTGCAGTAAAATGTGCATTTGGCTGAGGTAGACTGCTGGATTTAGGCCCAGCGGTGCTATTTATTAACACATGGAATAGCATAGCGCATCCTGGGCAGGCTCTCCACACCCTAAACCTCAATGTCTCTATTGAAATACGAGATTGAGCTAGATACCTATTGTTATCAAATGCAATTGCAGATTTTCAACAAGTTACGATAGGATATATATACATACTTACTACTTATTCACAGAGAGTTAAATGACGTTGGAATGTGGAAGAATCCAAAGAAGACCTATCTAAGTAAGGACTTCAAATCTATTAAAGTGTAAAATAAAGGAAATGGGAATGATGGGAAGAAAGAACAGAAGAAGGAGACGGGGGGGGCGGGGGGAGAGAAAAAGGAAAAGAAGTGAGGAAGTCAATTAAATTTAGCATGATTTCAAGTTTTAATCTGAAAACTAATCTTTATTGACAAGAGTAAGCCAATTCTATTTTTTCAATTATCACTGAAATTGCTTTTAAAATGTGCTTTTGCAAATTGATAAAAAGCATTTTTTCAAATTAGTTATTATATTTGAAGTCATAGGATATGTTGTTCTTCCTCCTTAAAACAACACAAAGAGAGTAATATGTGGACAAATGGGTCAATTTTTGTATACAATATACACAAGATGTATGCAGAAATGTCATATTGCTGGGAAGACATTTTGAGTTGTATAGTAACAAAAACACCCAGATCGAATGAATTAGAATTGCCGTTTCCTCACTGAACACGGGTACGGGTTTATAAGAGAAAGTGGATAAAAGAAGAGAAAACTAAAAAAGTCTATTTCTCCTTCACTGAGCTTTCATTTTTGAATAGCCTTAGTTTTATAGAAAAGTTTCAAGGGTAGCACAGAGGATTGCTATATTTTCCTATTGTTGTCATCTGACACTGTATGATACATTTGTAACAAATAGTATATAATTGATACATTCTAATTCACTGAAGCCCATGCTTTATTCAGATATCCTTAGTTTTTAGCCTGTGACCTTTTTTCTGTCCTAGGGTCCCATTCAGGATACCCCGTTATGGTGACTTATCAGGGCTGCTGATTTGAGCCTCTGTACTGCCCCGTTCCCCACAGTCTGGTCGGTGCCTTCAGCGGAAGCCTTTGACTGAGTCCCATCTCTGTTAAGTTGCGCTCATACCAGAGGGCCCTGCTAAGGCAGCAAATCCATCCTGAAGTACAGGTTTTCTTTCTATGGTGCTCGGTTCCAAAAACAGATTTTCTGACACCAAGATCCCTTTGCTTTTTATTTGATCTAGATAATACAACATCTCCTGCTGACCTTTGATTTCTGCATTCGTGCCCTAATCACAATCTCGCTTCGGTACCATATTCTCAAAAAGTGGTCTTCTGCCCAAACCCACCCTTTGCGATACACCTGTCGTTCTAAATTTGGGCTTCTGCCTTAATCCAGTTCAAGATCTTTGTTAAATAACCTTCCCAGTTCTCTGCAGGAAGCTAGCAGCTTATTTTCTGGGCAAATCCCCTGTGAGATCTGGGAATCTTGTCCCTGAAATCCAGCCCACTAGTTAAGGCCTTGCCTTCCCAGGGACACTGGGGGACTCCTGTGGCTAGGACCCACCACCCACTGAGATGCCGACATTGTGTCATAGATCTCCTCTGTCACTCCAGCCCTCTGACATGTGTGCCAAGGACTCCCTGGATGAAGATAATGATTGCCAGGGGCTCCCACGGTTCCTGGCACAGAGGATTACGCAGTCCCTCTTCTCTGAGTAAATGCCCTGGAGCCTGGGCCCAGCTGTCAGCCTTCGAACCTGGGTCAGCTTTCCCAGGGGACAGAGTGGGCCCTTCTGCCAATCCTGGCATTTCACTCACTGCCGTGTCTCACTGTGAGTCACTGGCCACAGCCTGCTAATGAAATACTCTTTTAAATAAACAACTCATCGAAAGGGGGGAAATGTGGTCTTTGAATGACACAAAATTTAGGAACATTCAGGGGAAATTTTGGGCTTTATCTAAATATGTGTTGAATTCTACACTACATTTTGTGATTTAACTAGCCAAAATTATAATAGCAATTGTCTTTAACAGTGATCTTTCCTTTTCCGAGGCTTTCGAAGTCATGATTGGGAAATGCAGTCGAGGGAAGCCACTTGCTTTAGCTCTTTTTATTGGATATGAATTTGAATAATAAAAAATTTGAAAATGAAATAAAAATATTTGGGAGTGCTAAAGCCACCAGTTGTGTAAATATAAAATTCTATTCATTTAGGAATCTTTTTGTCCAACATGAATGTTTTTTTTTAATTTGAAACATCTGAACATGTATTTTTTTTAACCTAAATCCCCAAATCAGATTTAGGAGCTGATATAAGCCATAATTCCTATAACAATTTTGAAGAATAGGTTATACTGATAAATACAATCTAGAAGAGGTTTTCCATATATTCCATTCATTTTAATTTAGAATTAATGTTTATTATTATTTAATAAAGTTATTCTCTATTTATAACTATTGACACCTTTGTATTTAAGTGCTTCTGCAGTCTAGACAGGATACACTTATTTGTATGATAAATAATAGATAAATGATTAGTGTGCCATTTGCTGTTAACGTGATTGATGGATTCCCCATCGCATTATTTCTCTGTTCTTATTTTAGCTCGGGAGCCAACGATCTCTGTCATTGTACATTGCCTACAGTGCCTACATAAAAAATGAACAGGACTCTTCATATTTTTGAAATTTGTTCTTTTCGTTTTTTCATTTCACAAAAATGGTGTTAAACATGACGAGGTATAAAATGGAGCTTCAAATCAGGATATATTTTGCTCTATTACTACTTTGCTATGTAAAATTTTTCAGAGGCAGAATCTTGGAGCTATGTAGTGGGAAATAAAAAGGAAGATAAATTGCATAGAGGTACCTTTCCATGACTGGGTTTGCTGAAATGATGCAAACCGATGGAGTGGGGCTTCTTGTTCCTTCTGTGCAAGTTTACAGAGCTTGTAAAGGCTGACCACGACCAAGGCTGAGAGTTTCAGGTAATCCCAGGAAGGCTGAAAGTCCTCTGCCCATTAAGCAAATACCCATGCATTACCTTTATTCACATTAATATTAAAAGAAATGTGGTGTATGCCTCAAAACATCCTTATTTTATTCCTATCAAGAACAGGACACAAAGAAGAGGTTTAAATTNACTAAATAACCCCAGTGTCCAGACCTTGGTTTCTAATACTATTTCCCCAATAAAAGGAACCAGGCTCCATTGTTAAATTGCTGATTCCAGGACTGGGGCGGGAAATACACGAGACAAGCCTAGAGTGTTTTGTAGTGTCATAAAGTTTAAAAAAAAAAAGTGCTAAAAAACAAAACAAAAACCAAAATAAAACTACAACAAAACTCTTCAAACACCACCGTCAACAACAAAACCAAAGATGAAGGTGTGCAAAGGGACGCAGGAACAGACAAGAGTTCTCAATGGCCAAAGCTGAAACAATTTGAACAAGAAGAAATATAACATAGTATTGAATTATAACCCAACGTATGTAACAAATACCCACGAGTCAGTTCATACTGACATAAATAAATGACTGAATAAATAACTAACTCGTGCAGAACAATTCCAAATACTTTGTATAGATACTGCCCCCTCAAGGAAATAGAGAATAACTTCTGCCCCTTAAGTCTGGGCTGCTCCTAGTGACTTCCTTTCAAAGAGTACAATATGGAATGGGGTGGGAAGAGTAACTTCACAACGGAGAAACCTTAAGAATACTATCTTTGCGAGTGATCAAGCTTAACACCATTGGTGGTAAGTCGTGTTGGTAGCAAATGATGTTCTTCCTCCCCCAAATCCATAACTCTGTCTAGTCATGTGGAAAACATCCAAGTATGAATTGAGTAAGATTTTACAAAATACTTGTCCAGTATTCCTCAGAACTGTCAAGGTCATCAAAAACAATCGAAGGCTGAGAAACTGCTATACTTTAGAGGTTCCTAAGGAGCCATGATGACTGACTGACATCCTGGATGGGAATCCGGAGCAGAAAAAGGACAGCAGGTAAAATCTAAGGCTATCTCAATAAAGTATGGACTGTAGTGAATAATAATGTGTCATTATTTATTTATTGTGACAAATGTATGCTACTAATATCAGGTGTTAACAATTGGAGAAATCAGGTACAGCATTTATGGGAAGCTTCTGCACTGTCTTTACTACATTCCTAAAAATCCGAATTTATTCCAGAATGAAAATATCCTTTAAAAAGAGTTTAAAATTTTTTTAACTTTTAAAAATGTACTAGACTACAATATCAAAGTAGATAGAAGTCAACATTATAATAATAATAACCCAAGATACAAACTAAACATTAAACACCAAACCTGTTCAAAACAGAATTAATCAAGAGTGCAAAAAGTTAGGGAAAATTGGGGGAAGATAAAAAATAACTGATCATGTAATCATATGTTGTAATATTAGGCAGCTATTTGGTGTCAATTTTTTTAATGTTTATTTTCAAAAATTTTTTAATGTTTTATTTATTTCTGTGAGAGAGATAGAGACAGCGTGAGCAGGGGAGGGTCAGAGAGAGAGGGAGACACAGAATCTGAAGCAGGTTCCAGACTCTGAGCTGGCTGTTAGCACAGAGCCTGACGCGGGGCTCGAACCCACGAACTGCGAGATCATGACCTGAGCCAAAGTCGGATGCTTAACCGACTGAGCCACCCAAGTGCCCCAATGTTTATTTATTTTTGAGAGACAGAGAGAGACAGAGCATGAGCAGGGGAGGGGCAGAGAAAGAGAGAGATACAGAATCCAAAGCAGACTTCAGGCTCTGGGCTGTCAGTACAGAGCCCAATGTGGGGCTCACACCCACAAACTGTGAGATCATGACCTGAGTCAAAGCCAGATGCCCAACCAACTGACCACCCAGGCGACCCTGGTGTCAATTTTTAAAATGCACAATGACATGGGAAACTGCATGCAAAATAATATATTGAGTGAAAAAGATAATACAAAATTATGCATATAATATGAACAGCAAGTGTATCACAAACACCCAATTAGAAATATAGATAAAAATATAACTGGGCAAAAAAATAAATAATGGTAAAAGAGATACATTTGAAAATAGTTTTTAAATTAATACCAAAGTACAGGGCAGCTGTATGCAGGGCACCTGACACTCTCCAACATTGCAGATGAGGAGAGTATATTTTGGTTCATGTGTTCTGGAATTATGTTTTTAAAAAACTTCAAGTAGGCATAGCCTATGTTGCAAGCCCTGAGGATGACTACCCCGAAGACATTCAAAGCCCCCCCCACCCCGCCTTTTCCTGTTATAAAATCTGAAAGGGTAAAATAACCACCCGCCCAGGCTCCCTGGTAATGAAATGTGCTACCATGAGATGTAGGTAGATGCCCCTGGGAAGGGCCTTCCCCAACAAAGGATGAAGTCTCGCAAGAAGAAGGTTTGGGGGCTTTCCCCCTGTTTTGGATCAGCAATACCAACTCCATATGGATAAGTGCAGCAGTGATTTTGCAACACAGAGAATGTAAGCCAAGTGCTACTTTGCAAAGCTGAAAATCAGAACACAGGCTCCTCTGTGAGTAGCGGTACCAAGTTGGCTCTGACCTTTGTTTTTTGTTTTTTTGTGGCCTGAGACAAATAAACATCATTTTCAAATGACTATGGTCAGAGTTTTTCTGTTTCCTATAGCCAGATGCAATCCTAATGATTACAGCAAAGAGACAGAGATGCAGATAGTGCTTGAAGAGCATAAAATGGGGCAAGACAATATAGCAATATGCGATAAAAACTTTTGAATTTCAAACACATGTATCTCACCTATATGTATTTATTCTAAGGAAAAAGTTATGGATGTACAAAAAGATTCAAGTATATGATATTAATTAGACCACTTTTTGAAATCTTTCACCTTTTAAAAAAATTTTAAAGATTTTATTTATTTATTTATGTTGATAAAGAGAGAAAGTATGAGTCGGGGAGGGGCATAGAGAAGGAGAGAGAATCCCAAGTAGACTTGTCACTGTCAGTACTGAGCCTGATGTGTGGATCGAACCCATGAACTGTGAGATCATGATATAAGCCAAGGTTGGATGCTCAAACTGACTTAGCCACCCAGGTGTCCCAAGACCACTTTTAATAATATAAAAAAATGACTCCAGGGTAACCTGGGTGGCTCAGTTGGTTAAGCTCTAACCTCAGCTCAGGTCATGATCTCACGGTTCATGACTCTGAGCCAAGCTTCGGGCTCTGTGCTGACAGCTCAGAGCCTGGAGCCTGCTTCGGATTCCTTCACCCTTTCTTTTTGCCCCTCCCCAACTCATGTTCTGTCTCTCTGTCTCTCAAAAATAAATAAAAGTTAAAAAATTTTTTTAAATGATTCCTTCATGTCCCAACAATGTGTTATTTACCCAATTATTATATAATATTTACATAAATTATGGCTAATCATCTAATAGAATACTTACCAGTTGTTAAAATTCAGGTTGTGTAAGTTCACAGAAAAAGTTTTATAATGAGCATAGGAAGGAAGTTTTTCAAAGAAGTAGGGGNAAGCAGGCTCCATGCTGTCTGCATGCAGCTGTAGCCCAACACGGGGCTCACACTCATGAACTGTGAGATCATAACCTGAGCCAAAATCAAGAGTCAGATGCTTAACCGACTGAGCCA